>NW_005187435.1:362975-416533 GCF_000239375.1 Pundamilia nyererei | reverse complement strand
CACACACACACACACACACACACACACACACACACACACACACACACAGTTTTGAATGTATTTAACGACTTCTTCACTGAATTCAGATGACTGAGCTTCGTTCAGAGGTTTACAAACATGGTAGTTATGCTTCCATACACTATAAAACACACTATAAAACACACTATAGATCCTCTGACATCTAAACACAACGACAACAAGTAGATTTGTTTTGAGATTATTTCTATCATTCTGCTGGTAGAAATCGACACGAAAAAACATTTTTGAACAAAAAATTGAAGTTGTCTTTGGCCAGAGCTGCAGTCATTTGTACAATTTCTTCTTTAAAAGAAGACACTGGACTCAAAACAAAAACCATTAATGGTCTTAAAACACATTCTAAGATTTAAGATTCCCAACATAAAACAATCAAGAACTGGAGTTTTCCACAGTTTTACACTTATACTGACCTGATTTCGTTTAAAACATTATGCATTAATCTTTCAGTGCCTTGACTAAGGACATTTTTGGAGGCAGTGATTGAACCAAAGAACCCAGTAAGTCTGAGTAAAAAAAAAAAAATGGAAACAAGAAGGGGAAAAATGACACTTTGAGTCAAAAATCTGGGTTAAGTGATTTTTTTACAGTTTAGAAAATATTTTTTGGAATTTATTTCAATAGAAGTCACTCAGAATTTCAAAAAATAATATTTATCCCAAAGAAAAGAAAGCTGTACTTCATGTTATTGTGAAAAGACATAATACATCCTTAAAACCATAACTGTAGCCTACTGGGGTGGGAATAGTTCAGGAGTTGGGATGGATAGGGGGTGTATTTTTATGTACCAGAATATATTTGAAAATTCAATAAATAAAATAAAACCACACTATCTTTGTGCCAAATCATCTTCATATTCTTGGTTTACACATTTGTTGTGTAAAACTTTATATCAGCTACTGTGCAATGCCTCCGGTGCCGACATTTTCAGACACACTTCTTGTATCTGAAGCATAGATAAAAGCAAAATATGGTTCTATGATGCAGTTTGACAATTACGTCATGATTTTTAATTAGCATGCTGGGATTCTCAGATAAAAGTCATAAAGAAACAAATCTGTCAGGATCCATCACTCATCATGATTCACAGTTATTTAGCTTCATTTATTTGTAAAAGTTCAGTTTTTATTTCAAATGTTAATATTTCCGTTTTCTCAGCCATGACATCTTGTAATTGTTGCACTAAAAGAATTTGATCCTCAAACAAACAGAAAAATTAAATCTAGATCCAGGAAAGAACTTTGGACATTTTCCACTTCAGCTGTTAATCATAGTGTGGCAGACACACACAGATACACTCACCTGGTCACACCTGAAGAACAAACAGATGTCTGACTCAGAAGCAAAGAAATATATACTCAGATACTCATGATCACGTCACAAGAGGTTCCTGTATTACTTTATCAACAAACAGGAGGTTATCTAATGAGACTGAGGCTTTTACTCTGCTTTCTTTTTTCATCTTTGAAATCATGCAATAGTGTTTCTTTTTCTTTGAATGTATTTATTGGCGGAAAGGCCTTTCAACTTCCAAAATCCATCACAGAAGAAACAATAAGAGAGAAAAAGAAAAAACTAATAAGTCAATAGATACAGAATCAAGAAGGTGGGAGAGCATGGATGGGGACACATCTGGAGATGGGGATTATACGGAGCTAAAATGTGTCAGGAAGGCTTTCCACATGTGAGAAGTTGTGGGATTTGCCTCAGAGAGAATGGTTGATCGTATCGGGTTTAAGAAAAGACATTGTATCACAGAGCCACTGCACATGGGAGGGAGCATTGCTGATGGAGTAGGAATAGGTGTCCCATTGCCAATAATGAGGTGAGATCTCCATCTAACCGGTTGGAGAATCGTTTGTACTCCACTGGGACACCAAAGATGGCAATACGGCGAGAGTAACGTTTAAAGAGAGTATTTTTGACACTGTGTCACAGCAATGCTGCCAAAATCTCTGCTGCCCAGAAATGTTGCCAGGTGCTTCATTAGGTACCATAAACTTGTATCCTGACATGTGGCAGAGATGTATCCTCTTAGATATATCTCTTTTGGAAGAATGTCGAAAGCTCTCATTTCTTTAAAGCAAGTCAGAGCTGCAGCCAATTATTCATTATTTATAATACGATTTTACACTTTTGCACTTTTATAAATGTAGTAATATTTTTCTTTTTAGACTAAAGTGTGCGCATGTTGGATGTAAAAGCCCAATTAGGGGCATTAGTTGGAAATGAACAGCTCTCTATGCAGCACATGAGTGTCGTGCTCTGTCCTGGAAACATGTTAAACTGAAGTGTGTGCATTAAAACAAATATTTAAATTAAAAATAAAATAGAAGAACGCATAATATAAAAAATAATAAATATCCACTCTCTTCTGCTTATCCCTCTCAGGGTCACGGGGGTGCTGAAGCCTGTCCCAGCTCTCTAAGGGCGAGAGGGAGGGTACACCCTAGATAGGTTGCCAGTCTGTCACAGGGCTAACGCATCGAGACAATCATTCGCGCTCACATTCACTCCCGCATTCAAACCTATGGGCAATTTAGTGTTTCCAATTAACCACTAACTGCATGTCTTTGGACTGTGGAAGTATCTGGGGAGAAACTGGGCAAACAGCAAACTCTGCAAAGAAAGATTTACAAGCAAAATTTGTTGATGTCGGTTTGGTTTGTAAACCAAAACTATCAGTCCAGTGTTCAGTCTAGGATTGGATGGGCTGTTATGTCTATCAAAACCTTCATGTTGAGTTGTTTAAATATTTTAGACCTGATCAGTTTGGTGGACCAACCAGCTAACAGACCGTGAGCCATGCCAGGAGGATGGATTCATTTATCACATCTGTCTTAACAGAGTGAAGCAGATTAACGTCAATTCATTCCAGTAGCAGGCGTGTGTGCTAGAGGAGTGGCTGTGTGTGCACTATAGGAGGGGTACACTCTCATATCAGTTTAATTAAAATAGTTTCAATCTGTAGCAGGCAAACAGCAGCAGCTACCAGCTCCAACACGCGCACAGCGTTTCTGTCTTTGTGAGGAGCCTCAAACTGACCATTTATTGTCCTCTGAAAACCAAGTCTGACATGTCAAACAGCCCCCCTGCGAGTTCAACGTGGTCCTGATAACGATAAACAAAGAAGTACAGACCAGAACAGACAGAAAGGATGAAAATCATTTGATCTGAAATCTCAAATGCTCTCACTTACTAAAAGTGTGTTTACACAAACCTGTGCATAAATCATGTGTATGAGGGCTTCCATTAGAATGAAGGCTAATCTCCGCACTCCCATCTGAACAGACATCTCTTTAAACGCCAGAGTCACACAAGAAACGAAATACTGATGCCTCCCTTTGATTTGTGGCCTCCTATTTAGAAAATGCAAGCTAAGCATTTTGGCCGGTCTCGTCACGCTTTTCTTTTTTGATTGTTTTGTTTGTTTTTTAATCAGACACAACTAACTTGTGGATCTGAATTGAGAAACTGAGAGCGATGGTATAAAGTGCCAGCTTCTCCATCGCAATTTTGTTACAGCTATATTAACCCCTGCTTTAATCTAACTTACAAATTAAATATCTCGCTGTGTTGAGGAAGACTTTAAAATACAGACTGAGAATAAAAACTCCATAGTAAAGTCAAAATACGATTTGGCGCCATTGTTTTATAGGCAGTCTCATCTTCGTGCAACCAGAGGAGTCGTCCCCTGGAGATCATTAGAGAAAAAGGTTTCAAGGAACTGGGTTTATAACTGGTCATAGTTTGAAGATAGTTTTGGAAAGCAGGTTTGTCAGGTAACTATACATCTGGGGATTATGAGGACGGGTAAGCTAGCCTGGTAACTTTAGACTCTGGAGGTCTGCATAGACCATTTACCCAAATCCAAATAATGCCTGTGATTGTTCAATGGTGCTCAGAAAACAAGAAAAAAGCAGATGGAAACCAGAAAGCTTCCAGCACCAAAAATCCTTTGGTTCGAGATTGTAAATGTTCATCTGCAGAATATGCTTACAGGGATACATGCATGAGCATGTCCATAGCATAATGTGGTTTACTGACCTCATTGAAGATGGCCACATTCTCACACTGCAGGACTCTGGTTTTATGGGTGAAACCTGAAGGAAAGACAGACAGACTGTGATGCTTTTGTCTGCACACTGTGAATGAAATATAAACATAGCAATAAAACAATACTGCCTTGTCTAATGTTCCACTTTGTGGCTATGTTTTTTTTTCTTCTTAAAAAAAGATGTGTAATTCAATAACTTGCTGTAATTTTCATGATTTCAAGCTGCAACATTTCAGAAAAAATGTACCTCATTGTTTTTTTGCACAGAAATGAGTGATCCTAATCTTAAATATGTTTTAATTTAAACTATCTGACATTTACAAATACAGCTTTAATGACTATTTAATTCAAAGTAATGTCAATGGCATTATTTTAATAATTACAATAATTATATATAATATATATAATAAATATATTTTGGCCAAATGCTCATTCACTGTTAATTATTTTAACTTCATCGTCATCATAGTATGAATTTATTACAAAAGCCAAACCAGATCAGTTGTTAGAATGAGATAATAAACAGATTGTAAGATTATGAAAAAATTATAAAGATCTTACAAAAAAGCACCAACTGAAGTACAGCAATGTTTTATTTACACGTTAATGCATCAATAAAACACTTTAAAACCAGTTTATAATGGTGTAGTGGTCACAGTTACTTAAATACTTTAAATGCATCGCCTTTACTTCTAATTGAATCCCTGATAATATACGCATCAGCATCTGAATGCTTCACCTCTGCAGTGTAGGGACTTATTTTAGTGTTGACTGAGTAACACCCATACGTGTACATGTGTAGCAATTTAATGTTTGTTCAAATGCTGACAAATAAACTTTTCTGTACGCTGTAATGAAAAGACCATCACAGAGTACACTTTAACGCTCTTCTTAGCACAGCCTAAAAGTTGATTTAGGCAGTTTCTGTTTTACACCAGTACAGCTACTGGCAATAATGAAACAATAAGCTGGTTTCAGTCAAGACTGAAGTTGGCTTCGGACCACATCAAAAAATCGTCACTAGATATCAGGAAAAACTAGATAAAATTTATTAAAACAACAACAACAACAAAAAAACACTGGAAATGTGAACCTAAACAATAAACATCATCATTGTGTAGTTTAATGCTTCTTTAATCCTGTCAATCATTTGAGCTTCAACGTGTTTTTACTCGTCATCTGAGCTCCACGTTTGATTTTCTTATTTGTTCACTGTATGAAATTTAAATTCATGCAGTGAATTTCTCAGCTTAAAAATAAACAATATAAATAAATCTCCACATGCCAGCAGTGCTAAAATAACTTTTCCCTTGTTTCAGTTGCTACATCTGTTTGTAGTTTATGTATTTGTTCCCATTTCTCCTCCTCTTACCAGTGTCCCTCCAGAGGAAGTGAAGCAGAAGAAAATCAAGCCTTGGCTGAAGTTTAAAAAAACAGTTTCTCTCTAACGTCAGAGTCTCAAATGTAAACAGAAGATGTAACGCAGTGACAATGAACTCTACACTGCTCTGCCACCACAATAAAAACCCATAATTACAAATCAGTAATGCACCTTTTAAATGTAATACTCTGGATTTACTTGTTTTAAATTATTGGCACTTTTCTGCTAGTTTTTATACTTTTAGTATTTTTATGCAGAATTTAGACTGTTGCATTTTTACAGTTTGGTACTGTTACTTTTACGATTAAAAAAAACGATAGAAGTTCAATAAAGCAAACCAAGAACACAGATCATGTGTGTGCTCACACTTTTGTTTCACTTAATTTGCCAAAGAGACCAAAGGTGTGTGCGGACATTGCTGCTGTGTGTTACCGACCTCTGAAGCAGAGTTCGACCTTTCTGTCAGATCGCCCTGGCAGGTTAAAGATCCTCTTCAGATTCACAGTGATGGACATGATAACAGACACCTGTTTTTCTGTCTATTTACATCATGTCCTTATGAAGTCGACTCATTGCTTCTTCTCCGTCTTCCCTCTTCAGCGGTATGAAACTGTGTGTGTGACTGTACAGTTAGTCTTGTTAAAGTGTGTGTGTGTGTAGGGCAGGACCTTTTAAATGTTTGAGAAAGCAAATACAGTTGCTCAACTAGTTTCCTCGTCAGAAAGCACACACGCACACACTCCAGCCTTCTGCAGAGTTCACCTGCACCCTGTTCCAGGAAGCAGTTTTAACTTTGAGTGGATGAACTCTATGATGGGGAAACAAATGTTTGATTCCAGCACAGATGATCAGATAGTTTGACCAGCTCTGAGTGTGTTCGACTGAATATAAAGAGCAAAGCCTCCCTTTCAACCCGATGGAGCTGAAACATGAACGTCAGTATGTTTGTGTGAGAAATCATTCATGCTGAGAGGTAGACTAGCTAAACAAACAGTCGTCCTTCTCTCAGTAAGTAAAGATAAGAAGAAAATGACGTTTTTACAAGAACAGCAGCAGCTCTTCCAATGAAACACAAAAACCACCACGCTTTCCATTTCCCAGTTTTTATTACCATCTTGAGAAAAGCATTCTTCACAGACAGGTTTATTATTGGTTATACTGGTTTAGTTACACAGGTAAGTCGATAGTAGTTAGCCGAACAAGCAGTGGAGCTGCTAGTCACATTATGCTGTGGCTCCACAAACTATTCTAATCACAGCCTGCAGCAGTGTGGGAATACTATGGCAGATGTGGTGCTTTATCATTATTAATACCTAATCTTAAGCTTAAGTTGTTGATACTGTGGGTTTGTGAGATGACTGCACCATGTGACCAATCAATATGATCAACAATTGACTCCTAAAATATGTTTTACTAGAACAAAAATATATTTCAGTATTCAACATGTGAAAACAGAAGTTTCCCTTTCTTTAGAAGCACCAGGTGAAGGTGAAGGTGAAAAACAACCTGTAAGAAAAAAAGCTTTCTACTGAATCTACTAATGTTTGGTACAAAAAACCCCAAAACAACCAAAATGAAATCACTATTGTTCTGATTTTATTATCTTTTTCTACAACAGTTTAGAATGTTCTGTTTGCAGAAGATTCAAACACTGCAGACCCTAACCCCTTTGCCACAGCAGAAATAAACCAGCAGCTCCCGACCTAAAGGCTTGGCATAGCGCAGATCATGAGATGAAGAAAAGAAATTTAAAGAAAACAAAACACAAACTGACTTTTCGCCCAAATTTTGTCCAATACGTGGAACTTTAAAGAAAATCAATAAAAATTTTGCCGTTGTTAAAAATGTATTTAAATGATACGGATCTTTCTGTTGAACTGATCACAGCTGTTAATACAGTAGTTGTGTGCGCTGCTGTGACAATTATAGTCAGTTCTGCAAGGAAAAGGATTTTGGCAAACAGTAAAGCAAAACAAGGGAGATGGTGTTTTAATAAGAATCAGTTTATCCCATTCAGCTGATCTCTGAACTTCTGTGACAAAATTAGCAGAGGATTCACTTCCTGCGAGTCTATCAGGACGCTGTGCAGAAGAGGTGGCTTTCTATCACCCATATTCATGGTGAAATACAGTTTCAATTAAAAATAGATAAAACAACGTGTTTGATCACTTTTGCCTGACCTTTTCCCCTGGAGATCTGATCTCTCAGAGTTTTAATTGAAGAAAATCAAACCAGCACTTTCATGAGACTGAAACAAGAAATCTTGGCTCAAGTTAAAATAAAAATACAATCAATACAGAGTACAAGAATTTGACCTAAAATTAGCTGTGAAAAGCGAACGTTGATGTCACTTTTCTTCTTTTCGTTTGCAAAAGTGATGATGCGACATGAGTAAAAAAAGCTCAATCTTGCCATGAGTTTGGAGGTCAAGACACCGACCACAAAGTCGAGCGTTTCAGTTTAACCAAGCACTTCTTTTTCCCCATTTTTCCTCCTTCCTTTCCTGCATTTTCTCTAGCTAATCTTTTAAAAAACAAAAAAGGCACAACATCTAATAATTGTTTAGAAGTCTTTACAGCTGAAGCTGTGGTAACAGTATTTTATAACAAAATTAAATGTGACTATGCTGTAAACATATTTTGACACGTTTTAAATCCCAGCATCCCAGGCTGTAGGAGCCATGTTTATCTTGAGGTTTCTTAAAGTGTCCACAATGCTTGCTGTTTTACGACTTCACTGCGTTTCAGTTACATAAAAGCTTCGTTTGATTATTAATTGCTTACTTCTGCATCTCATGTTTTCCTTGGCATTAATCCTTCAAAGCCTGGACATGTTGCTGTGATATGGAGTTCAAGCTTGAATACAAATTCATGTTTTAAAGTGTTCGTGTTTGCTTTGGAAACAATTTTTTTCCAACTTCAATAACATCTTATTTGCATAGGATCCAAATAGAGCAGTGATGTCACTGTGCAGCACAGGTGGCCATTTTGGCTCCCAGGATTCATTCAAGTGTGAAAAGTTTTCAGGTTTATTCAAAAAGGCACTTTACTGTCATTGTTCTAAACTTTGTTTGACTTCACTTTGCACATTATGTTTGATACTAATTGCTTTCTTATAAAGCACACATTATATTATCTTTAATGTCCAACCTCGACTCTATTTCAATCAATTGATTGCTGTTGAATTGCAGACGTTCAGATTTACTAGTAACCTGCAAACGTTACTGACATAATGTGCAAAATGGAGCTCTGGGAGCCAAAATGGCAGCATTAACAACCAGCAGCACAAGAGAGCTATACAGAAACATCCAGGCTCAAGTAGCAAGAAAGAAGCTAAACTAAGGCTACACTATAAGGCAGCATTAAAGTCTATAGTAAGGCGGTAGGTGTAAAGCTATATATCATTTGTAATATAATCTTCCAGCAAAGTGCAAGGTATTGGCACATTTATAAAAAAAAAAAAAAAAAAAGCTAATCAGAGCAACACACACACAGAGCTGAGGAACCAGGAGCTGCAGTGCCACTCATGTCCACTAGGGGCTGCTGTGATAAAACTACATTTAAACGAATGAGAAAACCCAGACATCTGTGCAGATTTTAGAGATCACATCTCCTCTGTCAGTAACTTTCTTCTTCTGTTAGAATACATGTGGAACAAAAACAAGACACTTTTTCTCCTGTGTGTGTGGCTCTTTGTTATTCAAACACATGCTAACAAACACATGTGATCTGCATAGATACTGTGGAAGCAGCAGAAGGAATAAATAATCTGCCATTTCTATTCTAAGATTATCATTCCACCTATAGAAGACAAAGATCTGGAAACAAAGACATTCTTAAATGGAGTAAACAAAACTGGGATGTTTTCCTGTGGCATCCTGATTGGCTAACAGCTGAGTGCTGTTCTGCAATTGGCTAACACATCAGCGTGGTCCTTGAAGAGTGGTCAACTTTGTGGCTGAAGGCCGAGTGGGAGCATGTGGTCTAGCGGTGGGTTGGAATGACATGAGGGTGGGCCTTCGGTTTTGGGGAATGTGAGGGTGGGCTTTAGGGCATGTGGAATGTTTAGGATTTAGCAGCAGCCTGAGATTTTGGTGGTTCCAGCCCTCTCGTTTTAAAATAAGAGACCAGCTGATTGGGAACCTCCGCGAGCACAGACTGAGCCAGAGCAGCCTGAGGAGCCTGGAAAAAGAGAGAGACGTTGTTAATGATTTCCTCCAACACCACAGAGTCCATGCACAGAAATGACTTCACCCCCAGAGACAGGTTAACATTTAGAGTATATTATTTTAGACCTGAACAGGTTTTAAATTAAGAAAATATTTTCTGTTGTTGATGCATTTTTGTTTTGTGCCCTCTGAGGAGAGTGGTTGCATGAATTGAATGTAGAGACTTATCATCATTTCTATGAAAGAAATATCCCTTCATCTATAAAAGTACACAGGTAAATCCAGCAGGGTAGTTGGAGGGAGGGGTCAGCCGTCAGTATAAAACAAAACTGGATGAGAAAAGTTGTCATTCTGGAGGAAGATGTAAAAAAATAATGTCCTTGCATTTCATTAAATTCAAGCAAGAATCCACCTAAATTCTGTCTATATTTGCCTATTTAGGCACAGTGACTGCACTGTTTTAGTGGAAAGCATCTAACAATCTGCTTTGTGCCGTGTCGGCATGAGAAGTAATGTTTCTGTTTATCTTTCAGGTTTTCAGCATAATAGTTGTCATAAAAGTTGGAATAGTATTAAATTTATAACTAAAGAATTAAAATATTAAAATGATAGGCCACAGGAATGAGTCCTTTGTAACTGAGCCTGAACTTTCTTTTAGTCTTCTTATGCATCACACTTACATCTGCAAACTGTCTGTACGGCACGAACTGGACAATGTCTCTGGCGACTGATTCTCCAGTTGTTGACCTAAGCACACCGTCATCTCCATCCAGAAGCTCCATGGCCTTAAAGTCAGCTGGTCCTACCCCCACAATAATGATTGACATGGGGAGTCTTGATGCCCGAACGATGGCGTCCCTCGTCTGGTCAAAGTCAGTGATCTCGCCATCAGTGAGGATCAGCAGGACAAAGTATTGCTGCAGAGACAAGAAGATACATGTCAAAGTTAGACTGTGTATTTCAGGCTAATTGTCTTAAGCTTTAGTTGTTATGAGTTCACTCACAGCGGCAGCATTAGCCTGTGCGGCACCGGCAGCAATGGAGGCAACGTGGTTGATGATGGGGGAGAAGTTTGTTGGTCCAGAGAGCTTGATCTGAGGCAAAACCATCCTGTAGGCTTCAACAATCCCCTGGATGCCTAAGAGTGGCAGCAGCAAAGCAGAAAAACCAAACTTTAAAAAGAAAATCTGTTAACTCTTCCCTCCTTGGATGCCTACTAAGGGTAACCATGTTTCTCCTTTTTGAACTGAGCGGTTTCTGTCACTTTTCAGGTCTGCTTCAGAACAAAATGACTGTGTGTGCATCAGATGTTAGTGAGAGAGATCTCTTCCCATGCAGCTACCTTTGGAAAAACCCATTCTAATGCTCATCAAATCACATCTTTATTGATACATAATAAGATGTTAAAACTCATGACTAAGGGTACAATCTTTTTTTTTTGTCAAATAACAGCTAAACTATCTTAAATAACATTTTAATTAATTCTTCCTTCACCTGTTTTTTAAATGGAATAATCTAGTAAATCATATCACTTTTGAGGTACAGTAAATGTGTGTGTACCTTGGCAGTAAGGGTTAGTTGGGTTGAAGTTGAGGGCGAATTCGTGGTGTGCCGCCTGTAGGACCAACAGTAGAACGGTTTAGTAAACCGGACGTAACTGGTTTAGATCAACGAAATCAAATCAGAAAATTACAAAATAATTTTTACACCTCAGGGAATTAATGATCTCTCACTTCAGAAACAAATAGAAACTAAAGAAACAGGCTTTGTGATTGGTCGGTTAGAGAGCTGACCTGGTAGTCTGGAGGTAATTTGGCTCCAAAACCGAACGCTGGGAAGAGTTTATCGCTGAAAGAGGAAACAAAATAATGACTGTTAGACATAAAGATCAGAAACATTTTCATTTCACCAGAGGTTAGAGTGCAGTCAGGAGAGCAGAACAAGAGCTTAGAAGGCTGCAGAGTTTAGAGTTTAAGGCTCAGGTTGGAGATGTGAAGTTGTTTGGGTGTAGTTTGAGTGAATGAGTACTGACGTGTCATAGTCCTGGACCACGTGGCCCACAGACCACAGAGCAGACAGGTACTGGTTCAGCCCATCTGCACTCATATAGTGGAGAGAGTTGGGTGAGCGAGGATCACCATTAGAGCCAGTGAAGTCAATCCCGACCTAAAGCGTTCACATAAAATTACTGCGTTAGTTTATTAACTTCTTTTTCAACTGCTCAAGTTGATTGATACGTTGTGATCAGTAGCTGAAAAGTCAAATGACAAAGATAAGCCACCCTATAAACAAAATATTTTATTTATCTTTGAGTTACTGAGCTTGGTTAGATAAATTACACCACTTAAAATGTGTGCATGTGAGCTGGCGTTGACATACGGTGAAGTTGATCTGGCAGCCACCCATCACATAGTCCAGGAAGGTGTACTGAGTGATCAGCTGCACACAAACAGAGAATCAAACATGTTTCGATGCATGCATCTTTACTAAAGATTCACTTCCGTCACTGCAATAGTCACCAACAAGCCAAGCTGACAGAGCTCTGATTAGCAGTGAACAGTTCAAGAAAACTCAATGAATAGAAACTTCAGTTCAAGAGAGGAGGAATCTGTTCAGTCTGTCTGACAGTGGTTTACACAGTAACTGTAGAGGAAGAGTAGAATTAGTATCCCTAAGCTGAACTTTATGCACATCGTTTTCTCCTTTGTTTATTTTTATCTGATATATGTTTTTGATTTACTTGATTTTATAATGTTAATAACCATGTAATGTGTACTTTCTTGGGCAGGTCCCCATTAAACAAGTGAGATTTTAACTTTAAAGGAATTCCCATTTAAATAAAGTTGAAAATTTTAAAAAAGTAAACCCCTTGAAGAGAACCCTGTGTCATGTAGTCTTTACCTTGCAGCTCTTGACAGAGACAACTCCAGAGTTCTTGTAGCTCTTCTTCTTCTTCTGTTTCTCGGGATGGATGCAGTCAAATTGCACCTGGAGAACAACACGGCACAGCTCAATAACCTCTCAGCAGCAAACTAAAATACGTCACGTGTCTTATCATCGCTGGACTCACCGGTGAGCCGTGTGCTGTTTTCTGCATATCGGAGACTTTAGTGGTGAAAGAACCAATCAGATCATGAGATCCATCACTGTCGTAATCAGAACAATCCACCTGCAAAGGAAGGACAGGATTTAATGGAACAGTTACACATTTGATTGGCTGTCATGAACTGAGGTGGATTCTAATTGGTGGAACCTTCAGAGGTCTTTCAAGGTCGCTGTAGCAGAGAGTCTGCAGAGGGATGGTGAACTTCTTCCAGGTTGGATTCAGATTGTTCTTCACAACCTACAAAGAGAAAACACAAATACACAGAAACAGTCCTCATCTCGGTCATCTTCACCATAATTTTTCTGTTTGTGCTTTTGTACTTTTTCCACGTGATAAGCTAAGAGTGTTAGATGTTTAAATTGAGGATATTTTGTATTTCAGCAACAAGAAAGAGTTTGAGAAGGATCATAGCAATTGACAGCCATCTCTCACATGAAATAAGGTGTGTGCATGTGTGTTTACCTCTGTCCTGTGGACCAGCTGCCATTTTCCATCATCTCCCTGTCTAAAAAACTCCAGGAATGGATCAGACTTCCCAAACGTATCCTAAACAAACGGAGGACAGCATGCTGCAATCTCATTTATTGGCGATGCATTTTACTAAGCTGTGAGGGTAGATTAGAAAGCAACACACATACTCTGATATAGCTGCATGTCATCAGTGGCTCAGATATATAAAAGGAAAATTCAGTACACATTACCAAACTCTTTGTAATAAAAAATGAGAGTCTAAGAAAAGCTCAAAATTAAAAAGCTAAAAAATACACTTAAATTATGTTTTTAAGCACAAAGGTGAGGAAAAATAAGACCGATGGGGAGTATCAAGAAACACCATCAGCCATCCAGAGCAGCTGTTCATGAGATCAAACCTCAGTGAGTAATAATTAAGAATTAAATAAAGTAGGAAGTAGAAGATACCTTCTTGTCAAGGTTTTTAGCCTCCCACTCCAACTCAATGGCTCTGTTGTCCTTTATCTCCTCTGCTGTGATCTACACACACAGAAACACACACACTTATGTTAAAGTCACAGTCATCATAATCTTGTTTTATTCTCAGTACAGCGATACTCTACATACAGTGATGGTTCCCTTCCCAGCAGGTTTGCCCTTCTTCAGCTGCAGAGGTCTGGTCACAGTTTTGCTGGAAACTATCTGAAACACACAGAGAAGGTAATGTTTGCAGCTTAATCATTGACAGCCAGCTCCCAAACCTGAATTTGCATAACACAGTTTGTCCAGCAGAGGGCAATGTTGACCCCAGAGGAACTTTTTAGTTTCTTGCCTAACAAAAATAAAGTGTTGTTGAACATTTTAATGGATATCAGATTATAATCTTATATCAGCTTGCATGCCTCAAACCAGTAGACTCAACCTGAATCTGTAAGTTTAAAAAAACAACAACAAAAACGCCATTTCAGAATTAAAAACAGCCAATCAGCTGCAGCACAGACAGCATAGCTCGTTATGGTTCAATGACACCACTAGAGGGCGCCAGCATTACATTGGAAAACTGCAGAATAATCTGCATTGAATAATCTACACTAGGGGTGTCAAACTCAAATACACAGTGGGCCAAAATTCAAAACTGGAACAAAGTCGCGGGCTAACGTTAATATTTATTGAAATATATTTATTCCTCCAGATATAAGAATGAATCTTTTCTTATGGACTCAAACACGTTTTGCTGAAAAACTGAACAAGCAAAGCTTAATACTAAACAATATATATATTAGCTGTATAATACCAGTAGGCCAGCTCTGAGAGTTTGACACCTATGATCTACACATTGTAAGACTGGAACAGCTGATCGTGAATCATTATGTTAGTTAAAAGAAAATTTATTTGCAACAACTTTGCACAATAATTAAAAACCGTGAAACATTTCCTGCATCTCAAATTGTTTATTTCTTGGTCATATTTCAGCTAGTTTCTGACACGTTGCCACAAAAGTTTTAATGAAAGTTAATGAGTTACAATTCCACTTTCAATAAAGAAAGTGCATCTACTTATTTCAGTAACTTTATAGTGAAACTTGTGTTATACGATTGATGTCACATACATTTATGAAAAATGTATAAACTTTATAAAAAGTACCCCACCCTTGCCCACCCACCCCACTAATCTGAGCGACCCCCATCACTCAGGCCGCTCGCAAACACACTCTATTCAGACCAAGTCTGTCTTCTTTTGCACTACTCCCAAGCACTTTGCAACTTGTACTCTAATGTGTGCCTTTCTCTTATTTTTGTATATATTTCTCTTTTTTATATATATGTCCATCCTATTGTATACATTTCTCCTGCTTCTTCTTGGGAAACTGGAGAAAGCAACAGACTGAAAGTTACAATTCTAACCTACAACAGTTGGGACACAAAAACAAACAAAAAAATAAGCTTGACTGCATTTTGAAGAGCTGAACCTCAGTCTACTGAAAAATAGATTCTAATAAATCTGGTATTGAAAGTAATAGCTGATCACATTCGGTGTGTACCTGGCCAAGTGTGATCTCCACCCCTCCCAGGTAGTCATCATCACCAAGGTCAGAGCTGGAGTTGTCGATGTCGTAGACACCCAGCTTCAGGTTCTGAACTTTCTCGAAGTGATAATCCAGTCGGAGACGCTGACTGAAGGACGGGCTGGAGTTGTTCTTCAGACGCTCAGTGCGGCCCAACTGACGCAGAGAAACACCAACAGGATTCTCACATTAGAATGAAGTCTGAAGCCAAACAAAGCTCTGTTCTGAAGCGTGACTGTCATATTACCTCAGCCCACTTATCTCCTCCAGTGCTCTCCAGCAGGACACACAGAGGATCAGACTTTGACCCCACATCTTTATCCAGCAGGTTAGCACAGGAGACACTCAGCTCCACCTTGCTGACACAGTCTGCCATCTGAAGGAGGAGCAGAAAAGAAATTAAAATCAGCATATTTCAGAACTTAAGAGTTCAATATCAGCATAGCTTACAGTGACAGCTGTAACGTTAAAATAGTCATTCAAGAGTAGAAATGTGTGTCTTTACAGCAGTTATAGTACCCTGTATCAGAAAAAAACAACTGCAAATAACACCAATGCTTATCCATAAGCACTGAATCACTAGAAACACAAAGCCTCAGGTTACCCAAAGTGGCCACAACAACTCAGCCGCTACAGATCAATATAAACACAACATCTAATCACGATCATACTCTTCTCATCTCCTGCTCCTGTACATTAGTTAAACAAAAACACGCGTTGGTAACAGGATTTTTTTTTTTTAACCATACTGGGTCTTTGCAAGCAACCACCTGGTCCAGGAAGTGAGTCAGTTACCTCATATAACCTAAGTGCTGTGTCACTTTTGGTCAACTCATTATACATTAATATATACTTTAATCATATTGATTAAAAATAAAAACAAATTATTTTATATTGCAATCCTGATAAGTTTCCTTTTGGTAGCAAGCCAAAACCTCTTTATTGGTATGCCACTCAAAACCGGAAACTTTCAGCAGAGTTCCCTAAGATGTCCCCAAATGAAACAGCAGCTCAAAAACACCACAAATGCAATCACTCTTTAACCACAAACAGCTGCAGAATTTAACTGAAGTTTGGCAAGATCTCAATTTTGTGTTCTGCAACTTCCTGCACCACAGAGTCATAAAACAGCCCAAATGTAAGACAGCATATCTCTGATGACTGTATTCATTTATCTTTTCCACATTCAAAAGAGGCCACCGGTCTCAGACACTCAATAAACAGAGGAAATGTGGCGGTATCGTCTTTATCAGCAGCCATAAAGTCAGCCAGGCTCTTCTATAACAACTCATGTGACATATTCGCACCATCTGCCACCTGATATGCCGTTTTCATTACAAACTAAATCAACAAAAGGAGCAGAAGCAGGTAAAGGCACCACCCGCACGAACTTGAGGAGTAGCAGCCCCTTAAAGGCAACATCAGCATGAGATTGAATGGAGATTTGACTTGACCTGTAAAACCAGTTACACCAGCACAATTCTCCAACACACGAAGTTCACACACTCTCGCACAAGCACACATTTAAAGAGAATTATGCCATCATAAATGCTAAAAATCACCTTATTGGATCCGTTATATTTTATCCCCTTCAAACAGGAATAAAAACCAAGGGCGGTGTACAGCCACTCCCACAACTCGCGAACGGAAACTACTCCCTGTTTTTTCTGTTAAACACACTAAAGAGCTCACTAAACGTTATCTGACCAGTTTATCAGGATTTCTAGTAAAATACACGCCACACAATACAAGCCTTGAGTAACTGAGACGAAAATAACTCCGTTTGTCGTTGCTCGAAAGCCTTCGATGTCACGGGAGGGTGGTGGCCAGGCTAACTATTCTATGATTGAACATGCGGTTGCGTACTCGACTCCTGATTGGCCAAAACAACCGTCAGTAACGCCCTCTGATCCCGAACAAGAGTACGGTGACGTTACTACCTTTCACATGTCCTGTAGACTCCTTCACAATAAAAGCTCAATAACGCCAAACGCAATCAATCCTCCCACTCATTTAACTTTCCAATCACACTACAGCCGACCAGGTATAATGCACATTGTTGAGTAATTAATAATTATATTAGTAGTAATGTTGGTACAGAGACAAGAACAACAGAAAAGAAATCATACCACCTCGTTTAAACCTTAGCATAGCCTGAAGATATTATTATTACACCCGCCTCGGAATTAAGCTGCTGCAGCAAACGGGGAAACTATTCCAAAGATTACTGCACCAACAACAAACCAAAGCTGATAACCCCAAACACAACGATGACAGGACAGAGAGAAAAACGTCCAGAGTCCCTGAGATCTTGCATAATTAAAGCTTTACTTCCAAACACAAGCACAACAAGACTTAAAGATATGGTAAGGATTAAAGCATATCCCAGTGCAATAATGCAAAAATGTTTAACAGTGTTACACACTTTAACACAATTCATAATCCTTGAGGATTATAAATCGTACAAGTAATTTATAAATGATCATGACTGCATCCCATCAGAGATAATATTCAGTCCACCTAATTTTAGTTTAAATTATCATGGCTGAACAATCCATCCTAATATGTGTATTGTTTTTGCTAAAGTCCAGCATGTTTACGAGGGTGGTAATATTGCTACAGAGATGTAGCAATATTTGGAGATTTATGTATGCATTTCCAATTGAAGATTTATTTTTTCCAAATTTCACTTCAAAACTGACCTAATAGAAAAATCTTTTATTAATATCTATTTAAAGCTTTCAACCTCATTTTTATGTCCTCCAAAGTAGAATTCCCGTTGCTCTTTTGTAACGAAGCTATAAGAAAGATAATGTGTGTTGGGGGAGGGTGCTATTGTTTTTGTTTTTTTCTTCATCTGACTTGATGTTTGAGGGAAAAAAGATCATGTGCTTTAAGACTTAAACGTTTTAGTGCTTTTATATTGAAGATCACATACTTGGGCCGGAAGTGCTATTGCAGCTGCAGTTAAATGAATGAATGATGAAGCAGATGTGCTGTGGTGATCAGAAGAAGAGACCAAATAGACTGAACAACAGTCAGAGCAGAGGAAACAGAACAAACTGCACACAGCATGAGTCACCCTCCCCACAGAGAACAATATGGTTTCATTTTATTCATCCTTCGCAGTAGAACCACAGTGCAGTCTGAAAAGCAACACAGAAACACACCAGGAAAAGCACAAACAGATAAATGCAGTACGGAGGGAGAGAGGGTAGGGGAGAGTATTGTTGTTTTATTTACCGTGCAGATCTCACATGCATAAACAAACAGAGCTCCTGCTTCAGTGATTCTCATTCTGTAAGGATCTCTTTCCCTGAAAACTACTCACACCCTTTTCTTAAAAATAAAAATAAATAAAAATCTTTGGGACTTAATTGTGAGGAAATATGTTGAAAGTAGCATACTCCATGGTTTGAGTAAGATGCAGCCTCAAAAAAGAGCTGGAATAAGTTTGCACCCAATCCATGCTATAATAATGTAACAGGAACCTTAAGCTAAACATTATACATTAAACATTATATTATTCTTCTTTAGCCCTAATTTTATGTTATGCTCATCAAAAATAAATAAACCTGAAACTCACGCCAACTGTCTGATTAAGTTGGAAAAACATATGCACTTGCTAAGTTTATCATGACCTCATGCAAGACCAAAAAAGTTGAGAAAAAACAGCATCTGCAAGAACCGACAGGGCTCAGATTACCCCTTTTCCTCCATATCTATCTGTATATCTATCTAGATATACAGATAGATATCAGTTTTAACATTACCTTAGTGTACTTAGGTGTTAATTTAGCTTCATGTACATTTATTATATTGTTAGACTCACTGCATGATTCTATACAATAAAAATGTTGTTTCTTTGTTTTGTTCTTATTTGGGTCATTAATTTGCATTTCTGTAAAATCCATATGATGAAAGGCTTACTAATTAACAAATACTAATATTTCAACATTATTATTATTAAAGTTGAAGCAGCAAGGAATCTAGAAGTGGCATTAAGAAAATGCTCAAACTTTGTAGGCATATGTAAGTGTTTCATATGCCTTAAAAAGAAAAAAATAATACGTGATCAGTCCAGTCAATAATCTTTCGCACAATTTCCTCCATTTCCATAAGTGGACTCCTCCCCATTCTTTATACACCACTTCTCATTCAAGGATAAAGAAGGTAGTATATCGTTTTCTACTTAATTATAATATATATATATTTTAAATTACTTATTTGTTCATCCAACATCACTAGGTCAGGTTGCCTACCTACAATTATTTTGTGAATTTTGCATTTATTTAGCTGCATGTGTTTACATTTTTTTTTAATTATTTTATGTTGTAAAACTATTGTATATTTGGGTTAATGTTACTAGTCATTTATTTTCAACTGATTTTCAAATCATTACCAAAATAATGCTAAATAGGCAGCAACTTTATCAGAAAATGCCAGTCTTCCAATCTCCGCCATCTAATACCGCTATATATTATATGAATTGCATATAAAAACCCATCTACCAGTTGCTAACTATGAACAACAGGTAAAATATTCTGTAATGTCTATACATGACCATCTATATATTGCCGTGGCTCAATTTGCATTCCAACGCATACATCTACCTTCTACACCATCTATAGGCCTCCAACAGGTAACTTTTACTAATAGAATACCATTCACAGAGCACTATTTGCCATCTAGACAATGCTATCTGCAGAGCACCATCATCTAACAATCACATTCAATCCACATCTATCATGTGTTGGTTACTGGCCAGAAGCCTCTGGCATCAGCAATACCCTTTACCTTTTACAACCAACCACAGTTTACATAGCCCACCTTCTGCACCATCTATTGCAAGGGTGTTGAACTCCAGGCCTCAAGTGCCAGTGTCCTGCAGGTTTTCGATGTCACCCTGTTTCAACACACCTGATTCAAATGATAAGTTCATTACCAGGTTTCTGGAGCACTTCGAGACATGTTAGGGAGGTAATTTAGCCATTAAAATCAGCTGTGATGGATCAAGGACACATTTAAAACCTGCACCGACCCTGGAGTTGGACACCTGTAATCTATTGGCTACCAACAATCACTTACTAACCACAGACTACCTTTGACAGTATACTATCTACCTTTGACAGAATATTGTCAACCATCACTTACTTTCTGTCCACAGGCAACCATCTACATTTGTACTGTACCAAAAATCAAACACTATGTTATTATACACATTCCTCTATCTACCATTGACATAGCATATTCTATAGAACGGCATCCACCTTAAAAAGTCATCAAAAGTTAGCCATTTTCAGCCATTTAACAACAACCACTTTCTATCCATAAGTCACTATATTGGCTACCATTTGTAAGCCGTTGTTCCATCCACAGGCTACTACTATCCAAAACAATATAATCTAGAGGGCACCATCAACCCTATATAATCATCAACAGCTTACCAAAAGCTTGCCAAAACGCTACCATTTACCTGAAATCATGTTCTATTCTTCCTCCGTTACATAGTAAGTACTGTATAGACTTCTATCCACAGGGCATTGCTAGGCATGATTTACCTTCTATAGGTACCCTTTTAGAAAGCTATTACATACCATACACTTCCTATAACTTAAAGTCTAAATGCTACCAGCTACCTTCCAGTGCTCTTATGATCAAAAGGTTACCATATATAGGCTACTATCCACCAAAAATTACTTCCTATCCACATGCTACCTTGTACTAGTTGCCATCTACAAATGAAATGCTACATAGGCTACCATCCACAAACTACTATTCACCACTTAACTGCCAGCCTTTACCTTTGAATCAATTCAGTTTTAGTCATATAGTGTTTTATTTATGCAAGTGTAAATTTATTGATATCACAACAGATGTTTCCTCAAGGAGTTTTATGTTGTAAAACAATAATACAAAGAAAACTCCTGCTATGAGCAAGCCCTTGCCAAGAGAGAGAAGAAAAACTATTTTAACAGGAAGAAACCTTCAGCAGAACCAGGGTCAGGTTTGCAGATGGCTGCCACTCCCTGAGCCTGTGACTATAAAATCTTAAAAGAGCTCAATCTACCACAAGTTATCTACAGCTTGACATCCATAGGTTTAACTCGCCTACAGACTACCATTTACAGGCTACAAAAAACCCCTCTACTACCTTCCAAGGAGTTTATACAGGCTAGGAGCCATCTAATAGCTACCATCGCTCATAAGTATGTATCGCCTTCCAAACATTGGGCAATGTAGACAATCTAGTGATTCAAGGCTGTAGGCCTGCCACCTGCTCCATTTTTTTGAATCATTGAACAATTATGGCCTTGAAAACTAATCTAGGATTAATGATATTGGTGCTCTACAGGCAGCACCAGCACTTTTCAGGGTATTGTTGATAAACTATGTGAAATTTCTCATGTGCTTTAAATTTCACTCACCTGCAAGATCTGCCTTCTGGATGTCTATTTATCAGGAGGGTGGAAAGCAGCTGAATGATTGACAGCTCAGTAGCAGTCACGCTGGGATAATTTTTACCCCTGCCTCACACTCACCCACCAAAACACAGGTACTGCACAGACATGCATCCTTTGCAGACCAATTGTCAGAAAAAAAATTCTCTTTAATTTGCACTGCATTTTCTCTTCACTCCACACACCAGCTTCACAACAAAGACACAGTCATCTTTCCCAGCAACCATTTTTTAAAGACAGTGCTTCAGTTCTCTTTATTACAGCCTGCTTATCTCCCACAGTTTCACACAAAGTTCAGCAATGCATGCACATATTGTTGAACGCTGTTGTACCTGCTTGGAGGTTAACCATATCCAGATAGCAGACGACTCCTCTTCAGACAAAACTACCTCCACTGATGCTCTCCACTACCTCTACTCAGTACAACAGAGTTGATAATACATCCAAAGGCTTTATTTTAAGTTTGCAGCAAATAAAAAATAAATAAAGCACATCGACAAAAATGAGAGCAGCTGAGGTGACAAATCAAAACTTTGACGATTTGGTTGAAAACTGTCCTGTAATTTGGGATAAATGATCTTCCACAAATTGGTTTGAATTTGCTCAGAGAAGAGTTCAGTGAACAACAAAGGCTGTCATAGAATATCATAAACCTCTTGTTCATATATGACTAGTGTTTGTTTTACCCTGTCAGCTATTATTTAACTCTTGGTTTCAGGATGAATTTAATTATGAGCTCTATTTTGTGTGGAGAATTAGACAACATGAATACTGCTGAGGCACAAAGGGTTAGTGAAGTTCTGCCTTCATGTCCCATCATATTTCTAAGGGAAGCCTAAATTTTCACAAAAAGCTACAGCTATTTTCTGCAGCTACAATGTACACACAATGTGCTTTAGTTCTATAACTGTGCAAGAATGCATAGGCTCTTCATAAACAATTCCACTAAGAAAGCATTTAACTAAATTCCTAACAAACAACAAAAAAACAGCTGAAAGTGTAGTAGTAGTAACTGTAGCGCAATTCACCTGTAACATGCTAGACAGTGCTCCAGAGGTTTGTTGCTAAACAATTATTTTAAAAACGCCAATGAAAATTTTCTTGGGAGTCAGCTTCCCTTTTTCAGCATCACAGCAGAAGTGGTTAAAAATAGTTTTCAACCAAGTATTCTAGGGACTGGAAAAAAACCCATTGTGTACTTAACTCAGTTACTGGGTCTTTGCTGTCATAGTAGTGGTAGTTTCATGTAGGGTTGGGCGATATATCAAATATACTATACTATGTATGATGACTTTTTCCACATACAATAGTTAAAATGGCCTTAACATAACCATCTAGTATAAATTACCATGGCAATATTCTGCATGTAATTCCCCCCGCAGCCAACCCACCTGGCCGGGGGGGTAGGGAGTATATTACCAGACTGGGAAAAACATGGTGACAGCGGGAGTTTCAGACAAGCAAGGGAATGAGACTCGCTAGCTAAACAATGCTGTAATTCGCAAAATATGCCATAGAGCTATTACCGTAAAAGGTAACTGTGAGACCTGCAACTGTTCTTGGTCAGTCGTTTTTATACTCACTATCTAGACTTTTGTTTCTGTAATTTGAGGTCATCAAATGTTTTATTTTACAACTTTTATAGTTATAAGCACAAAAGAGCACCTTTTTTGTTTTATTTTGTTTCAGGAATTCTTGATGTCCTTTTTTTGTTGCTATGATCTTGTTTTGTTAAAAGTCTAGTGTTAACCACAGAAAGAGATTTACTGTGACAGTATAGTCAAACCTCTGTGTGCAACTGATGGTTAAAAAAATGTTTAAACTAAAGCATTTCAATTGATTCAGTCATCTTATTCTGACTGTTTCAAACAGCAAAACTTTCACGTCAGCCTTTTTAAATTGTGCCTGTTTTTTTTTTATTTTTTACATTGTCTTCCAACTCCAGAGAAAATAAAACCATTACATGTACGCCTCCTCCCCCCAAACACAAAATCTCTCTACTGTGTAAAAGAGAACGGATAACTATATAGGTTCAAGTTCTTTCCCATAATAACGCCTATTCATATTGAGTTGAAGATGTCGATATTAAAGGTCACCTGTATTGGAAACAAGTCCAAACGAGTCTTCCATTCTGCTTCTACAAAAATAACTCATATTCAGTCAATTTCCATCATCAGACAGTGAAGAGCAGTCAGAAAGAGCTCATCGCAGGTGAGGAACATCCTTTTATTAGCTAAAGTAAAGAGGACTCCACATCATATAGGGTTATACGTTCATACAAGTTTTTCACACTGACAATAGAGAGAAACAAACATAAGCTTAAAGAAGAAAATATCCAAAACAATTATGAAACAACAAAAAGCTACCAAACTAAAAACACTACAGACTTCATCTTAGCGCTCTACAATCCAAACATCTACTGAGCAAGTGCTGTGGAAAAAGGGTGGCATTGTTCAAACACAGCGAGATGATAAAAAATGTGAAAAATTAAAGAAGTTCAGCAGCCCCTTTTTACAAAATAAAACTGAAGTCAGCAATCTGTCCATCCCACACACTCCACGTATCAACAGAGGACTGTTGCAACACAGATTTGAGACAACATTTACTATAGCAAGTGTCTTTCTTTTACAATGGCCACAAAACTTCAAGTCAGTAATACGTTTTCCACAGCAAAGGGGCATGTCAACATTTCACCAAAGCAACATTTGATCATTGCAACATAGCTTTTTTAAAATCATGATTTCACCACAGCAACAAGGAATGTGGAGAATTACAGCAACAGAGCATGTTAATATCGAACCACAGCAGCGCAGCATATTTAAGCATATACAGCAATATTAGCATAGCAAAAAAACAACAAAAAAGACACACAGAAAAACCTAAAACAGTTGAGTGTGTTCGCTGCATCATGAGTTGACATGATTTGGAAATAAGCTGTGATGTCATTAACAGCTTGAAAACAAAAGGACCAAAATCCTCCCATCATCATCATAAGCATCATCATCATTACAATCACAGCAATATTAATTATGATACTGTGCTATCAAAGTCAGTGGAGGAGCTGCAGAAAAGAGCAAAGTCATAGTTTTCTACTGCACAGACTGCAGGGGATCTGGCTTACCTGCCAATATCTACACAAAGGGACAGTCACAGCACAGGGCAAGGTCTGAACTGTGTCCAAAATCTGGTATGGTTTAGGCTGGCTTTGTTTCAACTTGACTTAATCCAGGTAATTTTAACTACAGTCAGTGTAGGGGCTTTAACCAAGGCTTATCTTGACCTTGCGTGCTCCAATAGGTCGATCATTGAGGTCCATAACTGCAGCAGTGGCCTCCTCGTGGCTCTGAAAGGCCACCATGGCCTCTCCAGTTGGCAGGCCTTTCTCATTAAACTGTAAGCAGACTGAGCCAGGCAGCACCTGGTAACCGTAAAAGAAATCCATGATTTCATCCACTGTCACGGTGAATGGCATGTTCTGCAGCTTTACAATTGTTGGGCCAGCAGCGCCACGCTGACTGCTAGGATTATTGGATCCTGCGGGGGCTGGCTGGTTGCGGAGACCCTCTGCCCCTGGAGTGAACACTGGCTGTGCACTCACCGCTCCACCACCTGGACGCCCCTGGTTGTTGTTGGCCCCTCCCCCTCGGTTCTGTCCTCCCACACCTCCTTTTCTGTTGGCATTGTCAAAGGGTACCAAGCCTCTCAGCCCATCCTGGCTGAATGGACCCCCTCCTGCAGCTCCACTACGAAAGCCAGGTGGCTCCAAGATTGGCGCTCCAGGAAGGCCTGCAACTAGTGGGGGAGCCACGCCCAAATTAACATCTCCCAATCCCGCAGCCAGTGGTGGGAGAGGAGGAGGGCCTGCTAGCCCATTTCCTGGAGCTGAAAATGGAGTCACAAATGGGGGGCTGTTGAGGTTCCCCATAGTGTTTCTGAGAAAGTTAAACTCCTCACCACTAATCCCAGCAAATGGATTGATTTGGGGTTGCTGGGGAATTGTTTGGGCTTGTTGGTGGTGGTTTTGGTTCTGCTGGTTCTGGTTGCGTTGGCCCCTCTTATTTTGGGGTGGAGGATTTCTTTCAATTTCTTTCATCTGATCAAAGGTCACAAGATGGACAAAGGCATCCCGTCCATTGAGCTTTTGACGGTGCAGTCTTTCAGCTTTGCGAGCATCTTCTTCAGTTCGTAGTTGGAAGATGGCTTGTCCTAAACCGTTGCCATGGCTATCTGTCAGGACCTTCAGGGTGTCCTCATAGATGCCCACACCCTCCAGAAAGGCTCGAACATCCTTCTTGGAGATGTTGTAAGGTATGTTGGTAATGTGGGCGCAATTTCTGGGCATTTTTAAGCCATCCTGGTTCTTGCCATCACCCTGTGCTGCTTCACGCTTGCGGATGGCATCAATCTTTTCTAGCATTCCCTTACGGCTGATTGGGTGAACCTGAATAAACCGGCTGCCCATATACTGCATGTGAGCACCTAGAGCTCCCTTGTAGTCCTGTTCCGATTTGAATTCAAGAAATCCCTCTCCTGTGGCTCGTCCATTGGGGCCATAGGCAATGTAGATACTGTCTTCTACAATGTCCAAATTCTTAAAGAACTCCTTAATCTGTTTTTTGTCTGCCTCATAAGGAAGGCCCTTTAGGTACACACAGAACTCCTGTCGGTGGGGAGATCGCGACCTTGCTCGTTGATCTCTGCCTCCTGCCTCTACATTACCACGGCGGTGCTGCAGATCTTGTGACTCATTACTGCTATTTGATTTGCTGCTGTTGTGAGGAGCATGGCCTGCCAACCCATCATTGAGGCTGGCCCACTGACGCTCAGAGCCAGGGGTGATCTCAATGAATCTTTGGCCCATCATGCCACCTCCACGCTTCACTGCTTCAAAGCTCTCCTGGGGTGAGAAGAACTTGACCATAGCTCTACCAGTTGGCCGCCCCTGTCCATCCCTCATCAGGCGAACAGCATCAACCCCCAGACCCCGAAAAAATTCCCTGACTTCCACCTCTGAGCATGAAAATGGGAGGTTTTGCAGCAGAACAAACAACTCATCAGGATTGCCAGCTCCTCCCCCAGTGGCTACGGCAGCAGCCGCCTTCATGTGGGCTTGAAGGCCAAGTGAAGCCAGAGGAGAAAGAGGGTTAAACAACATATGGTTGGGTGTCCCAAGAGGAAGGCCCGAGCCTAGTCCAGCTGGGGGAGGTAGGGAAGGGTTGAAGGGAGGTAGAGAGGACATGTGCGGAAGGTGTGACATAGGAGGCACTGGAGGTCCTTGGGACAGTGGCGAAACAGTAGGAACAGGAGGAAGGGAGGAGACTGGAGGAGGAATTGGTATAGTAGGGAGTGTGGGCATAGGAGGCATGGAAGGCATGCTGGGAAGTGGAGGAATGGGTGGGGGTCCTGCATTAAGAGATGCCAGTGCTGTGGTGATTGTGGGAGCAGAACTGTAGCTGTTGGGGAAGCTGGGCACCACGCTGGCCAAGCTGGTTGCAGCTTTGTTATTTGGTGGCTCCTGAGATGAGCTTGCTGCCGTCACTGCAGTCGGGGTGTTACCAAAACCCTGATTTCCATGGCTACCGCTTCTCCCCCCTGCCCCAGACTGTACTGTGGGTATAGGGGCAGCACTTGCTTGACGACTGGCATTTCCTGCTGTAGGTGCAGCAATCTCCACAGCCCCTGCCCCAGCCTCAAATCTCCGGCGACTGAGTTCAATCATATTCTGCATTTCTGTCTTGCTGCTAAGCAACAGCGACACTTTGGAGCCCTTAATGGACCCACCTGTTCGCATCATGCCCAGCCGTGCGTCCTCATCTGTGGCGAAGACGATGAAAGCCTCACCATGTTCACCCCCCACGATGTGCACTCCCCCATCAGGAATGGTGAGGCCAGAGAAGAAGTGCCTGATGTCCATGGTGCCAGCCACTATGGGCAGACCCTGCAGTCTGATGACTACCGCCATACTGACTGCTAAACAACAGCCCTAAAACCTGGGGAGAAAGCAACACTACCATCAGATGAAGAGCAGAGAGAGGGTGACCAATCGTTTCCAGATTTTTTTTTCTAGTAAACTTGGATAGGAGTCTCTTTTGCATAGCCAGCAGTGCTTACAATTTTAAGCGCTTCATAATAACAAGTTCTCAATCTTGCACTCCTTTTTGTCTTGCCATCTGGAAACCAAAGGTTTTTTGGAAGGGGTTTGGGGAATAGAGGTAAGAATTTTAAAAATTTGCACAAAACTGTCAACTAAAACAGTCTCTCTGAACCACTTAATAGGTTAGCTAAACTTTCATTTTGATAATTAAGCAATCCTGCCCAACATATTTTACTAGACCACAAAACAATCTTAAGCTTTAAACATAGCTTTAGTATTGAATAACTGACAAGTGTTAAAAACAGTGCATAGCAAGAACAAAGAAATTGTGCTTAAAGAACAGCAAGAATTTCAGGCAGGCTTAAAGACAGGGGGAAAAAACAATCCAGATAAAGTTGACGCTGTGATGATATGTGGTATATTCTCTCCTAAATTGTCATGAATTGCAAATATATCTAACATTTAAAAATTCTGAAAAAAATTTTTACATGCCAAAAATGAGACTCATTTGTCATCTGTGATATCTTCTTGTCCTTCTAAACCATGCATGCACCTGGCCAGGTCAAATTCTAATCCTCAGTAAAGCTTATCTGGTTTGTAAAGACAAGTAGCACAGCTTTTGTTTCATTCAACAAGCATTTTCAGGTATCAACATACCTTCAATGTGAATTGTGTGCACAAAAAGAAAACTTTAACACAACTTGTTTTACTTTCAATACTAGATTGCATAAAAGCATCTGAAGTCCAGGGTTTCCGCCAGTGTTTGAGTATCAAGCATTAAGATGGTTGCATTTTCAGGTCGTGTTTATTTAATTTTTATTTAATTATGAGCTAAAATTATGACTGTTAGTTAAACACTAGCTACCGTATCTTGTACGCCTTCTGTTTTTAAACATTTGTCAACAAATTTATTTTTTTAAAGTGTAGCATTCACACCAAATGTGAAGCAAAGTTTTGACAAAAGTCTATGCAAGTTCATGCGGGTAATGGAAATTAAGGCAAATCCACATGTATTCATCTTTCTCTCTATTCTCCCAGAGACTAGCGTCTTCTGACATCACCAACATTTAGAAAGTGAGGACCAGTTTAATGCTGGTGTTAGTGGATTGAAGGAGCTGTATGGTCGAACAGGAAAAAAACTAAAAAGCTTGGAGAAAAGTGAGCAAATTTGAAGATGTTCTTGTGAACATTTAGAAATGATGGCAGCACTGCAGTGATTTTTCTCCTACTGGCCATTATGGCCAAACATTTGTGGATTCCATAAAACTACTCAGCAAGTGTACTGGCGCAAGGTGAGACTTTTTTTTCACGTTTGGTGCGAACACTCTTAAAACAAATAAAACAAACATACTAAAATAAAATGGACTGAAGTAGCAAAATGTTTAATACCATTTCACCTTTATTTTTCAGCTAATTTCTGCCCAATTACATTCGCTAATTATAGCAGGCAAAAATCATCCATCGCTGTATACAAGATTAACTGTGATTCAGTGCACTGTAGGTCTGTGCCATATCATATTGTCCATGACAATACTGATATAACATTTTAAGTGACATAAAAAAGTCATTATCCAATATCACTGGTATAGCAATACTATGTTTTTATGAACCCTACCCAACCTATCTGAAATTGGAGTTTCTTTAGCAGCCAATAAAACATTCAGCATTTTTTTTTGTCTATATCATGATTAAAATATTGTGATACAATTTTGAGGCTATATTCCCCCCCCCCCACTGCCCTCCTGCTGGTGTAGCCTATTGTACTTTGTACTTTGGTTGAATAGTGCCATGTTAATACTTCCTCCTCCTTTTTCTGCTTTTTCTGGCCTTAGGTACATTTAGTAAGGCCACTAAGTTATGGCGGAAACCCAGTGAAGCCCAAAGAGGGAATTTTTAAATGTTTTAATTTTTGTTTAAGATGAAACGGATGATGAAGTGTCATTCAACCCAGTTTGTCTAAGGTTTATCAAGGCCTTGAGTCTTTGCAGTGGTAGTCTGGAATATTGAGCCCTAATAAACTGGCTGCAACAATAAGGTTCATTAAGTTGTCTATCATGCAGTACAGCGATATTGCTTGTTTATTCAACTATGGAATCATTCGTGCAACAGTAATCCTTTATAAATCTCATGCAACTTCCAACTCACCAATGCAACTAAGCTGTGTGTATAGTTTCACTGTAACAGACAGAGGTTTTCTGCAGGATACTGAAACCTGGTGAAAAGGTCAAAGAAACAAGCATTCCTGTTTTTAAAAACATCATCAATGAATTCAGCCTTTCACAGAAAAGAATGGTACGTTGAGCCATTTTCAAGAAGGTTTTGACAGGATGTGCTTTATCAGTTTCAAGTATTTGCACTCACTCAGTTAAAAAAAAATGCTGAATATTGCACAAGTAGTATGTGGTGGAAGAGTTTAGCCCTACAACTAAAAGCTGGTCTTATCACGGAAAAAGCACACGAAAATTGTTCTATAAGCTCCATGGACACTAAAACTGGAAATCTTTTCCAACAACAGATCATCATAATGAGACAGCAAAAAGAAAAACTACTGCCAGAAGCAAAGAAGAACTCCAGTCCAAAGTTCAACCTCATCATGACTAAGACTAGCAGTGCCCACAACATATCACACTAAACTAAAACATTTAGGCTTCGTAAACCAACAACATGATGACTTCAGCTACGAAAAAATGTAATTATCAACAAATAGATAATAACAATATCTGAAAACATTCAGCAATGCCCACCAAACGTCAAAGCAACAACCCAAAAAACCAACCGATCTGGCAAACAGGTCGAAGGCAACATCACAGTGTTGACCAAATCCAGCAGACAACACTTCAGCATCTGGCTTTAAAAGAGCACAACAAGCGGAACAAACCAAACCAGCAAATATGCAACACATCGTCAGCAATTAACACAAATCATTGGGACAACTATTACAGAAGTAACAACAGTAACTTATCAATTACAGCAACATTTTCAACATTTTGTCAAAAGCAAATTTAGATATATGTAAACCAGAGCAACATAAGCATCACGTCAACCAGAGCAACATTAGCATCATATCAACCGGAGCAACATTAGCTTTAAGTAAACCAAAGTAATATCAGCAACTAATTACCAGCACAGCACCAAAGACAGCAGCTGAGCAGAGGAGAAAGTACAAAGCAATGAGTTGCAGAGGAACATGTTTGTATGCCAGGATGCTACCCACAACTCAACACACCCACCAAAATCAGTCTGGACATTAACATTAGCATTATCAGCGTCAGCAGTGTACCCACTGCTTTTTTAAACTAGATTTTAAACAATTTCATTCAAGACATCCACTACCAACATCAACAGCAGCAAGAGGATAAAACACAGCAGAAGAGGAAACAGCAACAAACAAATACTGTCAAAGAATCGAGTAACCAGAAGCAAGTTTAAACATTCAGCTTGTATTAACACAACAGAGACACAGTGAAGCTGATAAATCACACAAAGAAAACCAGAAACTGATTTTCAAGAAAGAAACTTCAGAATCAAAAGGAAAAACACACTGTCTTAATTTGTTGGTTCAAAGCTGGAACGCATAACTGGCTGTCAAATCCATCAATCAAAGAGTGGAATTGAAGATGAAAAAAGTAAGACCATAATCTACCAAAGAACAAGAATGAGGAACTCTCCATTCACAACATTCAGCATGTAGATCAAGTCTCAGATGGGACAATGAGACTGCCTCTGGGATGAAGCCCAGAGCACACCTGAGCCCTCCTTTTTCAGAAATGTCTGATAAAGAAAAATCTCTGGCACAGAGCTCCATTGGCCTGCGCAATGCACACTGAGCCAACAGAACAAAATTAGAAACCACTAATACTGGAGAAACTGATAAATATTCCTGTTTGCTGTGTTCAGCATCCAACAGACCAACTGGGGAGTCATTCACAAACTCAACTAAAGCCCCTTTCAGACATGCACCTTTGATGTGAATGTTTAGAAGCACTGATATACAAGTCTCATGTTTGTTTAATAGTGTACATGAAAGGCCATACGAAGGGATGCACCAATATATTTGGCCAAATTGACTCATTAATCTTACATACTGCTGTGTGAGAATTAGTTATGATAGTCATATATTCAAAACGTCACAAATTATACATTTATGAAAAAAAAAATTCCTTGTTATTACAATTGTCTGTTATATTTTAACATGCAACTCTGCTCCTCACTTATTTCCCAAAAAGGCATCACAGCAGATAATTTGGCAAACATTTACACCGAATACCCATCCTGATAAAACTCTCCCTTTTATCCAGGCTCGGGACCAAAACCATGTTTGTGTCTCTTCCCAGTCTGAGACACTTAAGTAAAAATGTTAGCTACTACAACTTGAAGTGGAAAAAAAATCCAGTGCAAACTTTTTCAGGTAAAGTTGGCAAAGCAAAACTACCTGCAGAGATCTGGGACTTAAGTAGTTTTCCTTATTGAATGCTATTTCTGACTGAAGTTTTCATCCCTGTTGTTAACCTATTTGCAAATAAGATGATTTACCAGTTGCTGTGGTGTCACATTGGTTAAAGAAAGTGTGAAACAGTGCTGTCACAACTGTCCACAATTCATTATAATGGATAGAGAATCAAACCATTCCGATGCGTTTACTTATGTTTTCTAATAAATACTTCTAAAAAATACCTATTTCTATAATTTAAAAATTATAAAAACAATGCAAATAAACAAAAACATTGGTGCATCCCTGGTAATGAGTGTGAAAAAGACATAACTTTAGAGTCAGTCTTACACTTTAAGCTGTTCTTTATGTTGACAACCTAAATCTTGACTATGCACTTACCTGTAGGAATTACATAAAAACAACAGGCGCATCATCGTCATAAATTCAGGCTATACAAAAATATGTAGCATTGGCCTATGTTGCATATGTTAAATCATGATATTAACGCTACAGTGTAACGGCATGTATACTGTATACTACATATTTTAGAAGCTCTCTCTCGGTTCTATCATGACTGAATTAAATCATGATGATCACAGGGGAGAGCTGGGATTGCATATTTCATATCTGAAAAGGGCTGATGTTCATAAACCAAGACCACACATCAGTTAACAGCTATCAGAAACGTCCCCACATGGTCTCCATGACTACTCAGCCTCATCTTGAACAACATCCTCTCTGACAACATCGCGGCTCAACGCTTAACGTCATTACCCAAAGCCGGGGTTTACTGGTTTCTACTATGCAGTGACTGACGGCGTTGTATCGTAGCAAATATCGTTCAAAACCTTCCTCCATGCCCATCACTCCACTCAATAAATACACGACAAGAACACGAACTGACGCTCAGTGAAAAATAGAAAAATGTATATATCTGCTTGCGGCTACGGTTAAGACACCGTTTTACACAAAGTCTGCTTACACTTTTTCTTATGCTAACAGTCATTACGCTTAACAGGCATTCATAGTCTACGTGGAGTTTATACAGTGGTAGCTAACTATCAAATTTTCAGCAGATAAGAGTGAATGTAGATTATACCGCTTAGCTTCCTAGCAGGCTAATGCTCATTAGCGACCTAGCTGACTGGGGTGGTTGCTTTGTATGTGTGCGTGTCTGTGTGTGAAGTGCAGCGGAACAACGAGCAGGCTGCGTGCTTTCATCGGCTCCCGCTGTGATTTCGTCTTTTAGCGAGCAGCCGCGGATGTGTTCTTACCGAGAAATTTGTCAACAAACACACTGAGGTTTAACTCATGAACGCGGGTCTTTTCTTCTCCCTTCTGCAAGCTGCTGCTACGACTGCACGAAATGTCGGCACAAACACCGCGATGACAGGCGTGATGACGCGAGAACACGCAGCTGGGGATATCCTGATTGAGCGACATCGCCACCTGTCGACTGGGGGAATTAAGTAGTTTAGTAGACCTTGCCTTATCTATTCCACTGCACCTTTAATCACTCTTCTTGACAACTTAAGTTGTTTTTGTAGATTATAAAATTACGAATATTTTATAATATACTATACAATTACTATATTATTATATACATTTTTTGTTGGGTAAAAACAGGGGTTGTACAGTTCTAGCAAATGTGAGAGTTATTATTTGGTAAGACTATCTTTATTTTTCAGAGATAAATTCATATATCCGTATGGTATATTTCGGTGTTTACTGGAGGCAAAATGGGAAGACATGAGTGGTGCAAGACTTTTGCAAAGATTATACATACATACAGGGGCCTAAGATGTAACTGTGCAATGTTTGGTTGCTAAACTGATTGCATAAGAGTCTGTGGACAGACAGATTTGGAGTTTTACAGTCACAGACATTCGTGGTGTTTAACTGAAATTTTATCTGCTACATAAAAAAAAGACAATTTCTGATCTCCAGGGCAAAGAAGATCCATCTTATTTTATCTTATAATGGAATGGTCAAACTACCTCAGGTTGAACTCTCTGCGACCCGTGGAGCAATGTGAAAAACACATTCAGACATCATCAAAACTGTTTTGAGAATCTGAGTTGAAAAAACAATAAACACAAATGAAATACATCAAAAGTTGATGGCATAACCAGAAGAAACAATTTTATTGGATACTAATGTGCAATGACATGTAACAGTCGAAGACAGTAGATGCAGGAGACGAGCAAATATATCAAAAAGAGGCTCCAGATACATCCAAGAACACTATACAAGAATCCCCCCCCCCGAGAGTGTAGTCTTAGAGACCCACATTTTTTAACCAATTGTTTTATTTTTGTTTAGATTTTCACAATCATCTTGTATTTCCTGTCATAAGCCACGGACACGTGTGACAGAAGTCTGACTTTAAAAATCAGGGCTGCAGACTTGTAGAGTGGTTACTGACTAACAGAACAATGAAACCGCTGCTGCTAACACTGTCTCGTTGGATATTTCACTGAGGACTGCTGATCATAGGCCAACATGCTACCACTGAATGAATAATAAACGCTGATGTGGGATGATAAGACAAGAGCATGAGACAGAGAGGGCAGTTTATAACCTATGAACAGAGCTGGAGAGATAAGCCTGTGAATCTAGTGGAAAGGTCTGACTCAAATAAATACTGGGCGAATCATCACATCCTGCTGCCTTCAGTTGCTCTTTCCAGCTTTGCTGAAGCAACACAGCTTTGTTCCGATTCTTTTATCACTTAGATTGTTGCCCGTGTTTTATTTTTTCCTAATTTATGTGGCTATCTTTGGGTTTAATGCGAGTGTGATGGTATCACAAAGCTCGGTCACATTTAGCAAGAGTAAACAGTAACTGTGTTGGTCACACGTACATTCGTGCTTCTCCACAGCAGGTTCATTCTCAAGATAATATCAAAACTTGTCATCAATTGGATCGCTGGATATAACACCAATGGATGTTTGAACTACTGCTTGACTCAGTAAATTATAAATTATTTAGTTCTAGTTGTGTGAATGTCTGATCAGGTCTTTCTGTGGAGCTCTTTGGCTCTGCAGAGAGGGTGATTACTGGAAGTCAAAGAATGAAAGGGCTATGGAAACACACTTGCCATTAGCCCCGGCATACTGACTGCTTAAAAGACTTCTCAGGTTTTCAATATTCAGTTTCACTCCAGTTTGAAGTCTTTTACACTACATTACTGAGATATATTTGATAGATGACAGTACACAGCTATAATGTGTGGGCCTACAAAGCTTCTACTAATTGCAGTGTCATAACAAAACAATGTTGCATTTCAACCTGCCTGCCACATTGACACTTCATGATTTGGACGGTACTGTGTGTAACTTCCATTTCCCACAGACACGCTCATGAGTGCATTAGTGAAACAAGTGTAAACTAAGCTGTCTGTTAACCAGCTTCATGACACCAGGCATCAAGATGTTAGATTAGGTGAAGTCAAATCACCTAAAGAGTCAGATTAAAAGCGCCTCTGTGCCATTTACTGCATGTCTGTCATACTGTGCAAGACCAGTTTTAGACAAATCTTGGTCACAGACACTGATGCATATCAAATTGTGCGATGGATGCATAGTTGATTACAGTGCTGCAATGTTTTTAGAAAAAAATAATAATGACAGAGACATATGAGTATAAAAGGGTTTCTTCTTAGTCATAGAGAGATGGTTTTTTCCTTTTTTACTTTACAACCAACTGTTTTGGTTTGTGTGTGTGCCCACAAATTTGTTTTCCCCTAACCTTTATTAAAAAAATACGACATGTGCCGACTGCTTTATCCTTTACTGTTGTATTCTGAATAACTGCTTTTTTTGAGTAGCCCTGCTGTGAAAACATGGTCCTGGATGTCTGTCTCAATTTTTTGTTTGCAGGCAGTCTGTTGATCAAAGCCCCAAATCGGCCACTGATGGACATGTCGCACAATCAATACCATATTTAGTTTGAAACAACCAAAGAGGATGTACTTCTCATGAATGTCATGTTAGATTTCAGAGCGTGTCACAGCCTCTGTAAACTTTTCATCTGAGATAAAGAAGCAACCTTCTGGGCAACAGAAGAAAAAGAAGAGATTGATGTGCGTTGGTCAACTGTCTGAGCAACATCTCCTGAGAGAGCAACTGGAGGAGCTTCTAGAGAGACACTGAGCTACAGCTACAGCCAGACGACAGGGAGTTTGTGCGTGTTTGTTTACAGGAAAAAAAAGCTGGTCTGTTCCTTCAGTCTTTTGGGAACTATCATATCGAAGTGGGCAAGAAGTGGAAGAAGCTTAATGCTGCGTCCAGTTGATGCTCTTCAGGTCGATGCCTTCCTGACTCATCTCCCACAGAGGACTGACAGACAGAAAGAGAGGCAAAGAGGCAGGTTAGAGAAAACAAGGTTACCATTCAAAATTTTGTATCAATTTTATGAATGTAAAGTAAAATCAACATCTGCGTGATAGTGTCTGAGAGCTGACTTTACCTCATCTCTCTGAGTCTGTGGACCTGCTCGATGCATTTCTCTGCTGTGTAGTCAACCTCTTCTTCAGTGGTGAACCTGCCAATACCAAACCTGCCACAGACACAAACACGGACATTTAAACCTGAAACTAGAGAACATGAAAGGCTGTTGGTAACCATTCCCTGGTTATCCAAGTTTATAAACAGCTTAGTTTTCTGTGGATTTAATCACTTTGATTGCTAAGTCTGATCAATGTGAAGAAAAGAGTTAGGAAGCTCAAGGAAAATCATTATTAAACTTCTGGGGAGTTGCAGTTTTTATCATAATCCAGGTTACAGGAGGTATTGTTACCTGATAGAAGAGTGAGCCAGATCTTCATCTGCTCCAATAGCTCTGAGGACGTATGATGGCTCCAAAGACGCTGAAGTACATGCACTGCACACACAGACACAAATATTCATCTTTAGAGACTTCATGCACAATCATATGAGGCTTTTGAACTGTACATTAAGCATGTAACTGTACTCTCAATGCTGGTGTTGAAACTGACATTTATGTTAAAAGTGTTTCTGTGAACTTGAGCAGAAGATAGGGAACGAAAAGTCATTCAGGCAAAAGGCATTCAGGACTTTGTGTGATAGGAGAATGATTTAATTTCAATTCCAGATTTAAAAAGTAGCCAACAAAGAGAAGCTAATGTAAGAATGCTACCCTGACCACACAGGTGGCAGGACACTTGATTCATAAATAGTACACAAATCGGTCAACACTTCCATCCTCTCAAAACCATGCCGATTTTCTAACTTTTTGATGCAGTGGGTAAAGTTACACTCAAAAGTTGGACATATGTGCGTGAAAAAAAGTTTGTATCTGACCTCCCTGATGACAGAGCAACATCCTTCAGTGCCATCAGCAGACTCTCGCCCTCCACGTAGGCAAAAGAAAGGTTGATACAGCCTGAAAACACCCAGACACACAAACACAATCAAAGTGTGTTTGTGTGTTCCAACAAAAACACTTCAAAAACATTAACTTCAAAAATCTTCACTGACTTGTAAATCAATTTTGGTTTAAACTCTAACCTGCAGCAGCAGCACTGAGTTTCATTTCTACATGGAATTTATTAGCGTATTATAAAACCAGTTTAGTTACAAGGAGCACTTTAACACTTTACAGTTTAAGAGTTGGTTTCGAGGTTCAGTTTAGAATTAGGTATAGGCTAGAGTTAAGAAATGTCTTACGCTAATAAATGTCCTCATAAAGACTGCTAAACAAACATAAATGTGTTTACCAGGGTAACGCTGTTCTGGATCTCCATTCATGATGACATCAGGAATCTCAGACATGACCTTCTGGACCAGACGAGTAGCCAGCATGGACACCCGCTGATGATCATACTAAACAAACAAACATGCACTAATCCCCCTGAAATGTAGCATCGTCTGAGAAGGTTTTTTGGATGTTTGACTTTGGTTATTTTACCTCCATCTCCTCCTGGGCGATGCTACAGGCAGCTCCCAGACCAACAGCCAGTGGGGTGGGGACAGTGCCAGAGCGCAGCCCCCTCTCCTGCCCGCCACCGTTCTGTATTGGCTCCAAACGCACCCTTGGCCTGCGACGCACGTACAACGCACCCACACCTGGACACACACACACGTAGTAAGTATTTTTGCTTTTACACCGTTTTACGTGCATCTTTTCAAAGATAATCAAACCCCGACTTTGACAGCTGATAGAAAAAATTAACAGGGAAACTCCGCTGATTTAAAAAAAAAAAGAAAAAAAAATCTTCATATAAACAACCTACATACTATATACATACATACTTTTTGCCATCTTTCCTGCTTCATATTTCACCTGCATGTATTTTGTTTAATTTTTAAAACCAAAACACGTATTTCTGTGGGAAAATTTAGCCATTTCTAGTTTTATACAATTTATATAAAAATGGAAATGGGCACTGACAAATGAGCTCCACAAACTATCTCACCTGCCTATTGATCGGTTTAGAGTTATGCCACCTACTGGTACTGCTACTAAAGCTGACCTTTGGGTCCGTAAATCTTGTGACCACTGATGGACATCAGATCGATCTTCCAGTCAGAGATGCTGATGGGAATCTTCCCAACGGCCTGAGCAGCATCAGTGTGGAAGAAGACTCCTTTTGAGCGACAAATCTGACCTGTAGATAGAAAGAGTTCAAGCTCATTAATCTGATCAGAGCTCTCGGTTGGGCTCCGCATTAAGCGAATAGTCTGATTTATTCAGTAAAACTGACAAAACTATTTAGATGCGGATATTATGAGTGCGTGATTGTGAGCATTTCATGTGTGTTTGATTTGCTATGCTTACCAATCTCCTTGATGGGCTGCTTGACTCCGATCTCGTTGTTCACGGTCATCACCGACACCAAAGAGGTGTCAGTACGGATGGAGGCCTCCAACAACTGAACACACAAACAAACATGTAGTAAGACTCACTGTAAGGAGCAGACACGGGACACAATAATTCGTGAATTCTGTAACGCTACAAATGGAGGTAAAAATAATAAATACAGGCTTCACTGCCCAGAGGTATTGTAAATATAGCTTCCAGTTTTTAATATGTTCATACAGACAATATTCTGGTTGTTGTCTGCGTGATCTCTCTTTTTGTCTCTGTATGTTTACCTCTAGGTCCAGCAGGCCGTTGTTCTGGACCGGCAGGTAAGTAACATCGAACCCTTCGGACTCCAGAATCCGACACGAGTCTAAGACGCACTTATGCTCGGTCTGAGTGGTGATCACATGATGTTTTTTGGCCTTGTAGAACCGGGCTACACCCTACAGGAGAGAACACACTGGGTTAAAGGGAAGAAAGTTTTAAGATTTTCTCTGATTCTAGCACTTTCTGGAGTTGTGAATCCAGTTTGTGGCTACTGCTCGTTTCTTTTTAGCATTAATTCAATTACCTCATTTATAATTCCAGTAAATCAGAATCGACAGCAGCGTGACTTTAATTTGCTTCCTCTATTCTTGCTGTTATTACTTGTTCTTTGCTACACATGGTGTCTTTGGTAAGGCAATCCAAGTGGACTGAAGTGAAGTAGTTTGTTTCAGTGAAACAGTGAAAACAGATGCTACTTCTTCCTGTCAGTTGACTTATTTGCCTCGTGTGCACAGAAAATTTCTTTTAATTAAATGTTCTCAACGTGGCTGACAAATTCCATTTTTATCACAAGTTTTTGCATTTCAATATTGTATAGTTTGATTCAGAAGAAGCATCCAAATCATTAACAATACAAAGAGTTTTGTTAATGACAGTTTTGTTTTAAGGAGTTTTATTAATCAGTTCACATTCTGAATTTGCTCTTACTGTTTTATGTGTTTTTTATTTCTCATGTAGTTTATCACTTGGTTTTTTACAGTGTTCTTATTTTGTAAGAGTTGTAGTTTTAATCTGTTGTCTGCATTTTATATTTTTGATCAGTTTTCACCAAAACAAAACCTGTGTGTGTTTGTGTGAGAGAAAGTGATTAAGGTCAAGAGAGTAGGACCTTGATAGCCATGTTGTTGGACTCTGTGGCTCCGCTGGTGAAAATGATCTCTCTGGGATCGGCTCCAATCAGATCAGCCACCTGCTGCTCAGAGAGAAAGAAAGGGGGAAAAAAACACCAAACAGATTCACATGTTTCTAATTTGTGTTTCTAATTTTGAACATGTGTTCTAGTGATGCTCTAACTCCGCCCTAGTGGCCATCACAATTTGGCCATTGAGAAATTTGCTCAAATTCTTATGCGTGGCCATTTTTCCTGCTTTTAACACATAAACTTTGAGGACAAAGTGTGAACAACCAGACAAAAAAATCAGATTTGATCAAAAAATCGTAATTGAGCATTAAGACCTGCAGTGTGAACGTAGCCATAGACATATAGCAACATCAGTCAGTGACTCTCGGTGAAACATGCACATGTTGTAGGTTACAAATATTAATGTCGGAGCGTTGATGCTGAATTCAAACATTCAGCATCAGTGCTCGACTTTGGTGTGCTCACTAGCTTGTATGAGGCCTGCATCTCTTTGCATACCACAGCTACAACTGAGCAAGCCAAAGTGATACATGGACCAGATTTTTTCAGTAAAAGGACTAGATGTTACTGTCCTTTTACTACCTGCAAAGAAAGTGTAAATAAGCACAGCCCACTTTTCTAAAGATGGAGCAGCTCTCTACCTTCCTAGCGTTCTCCATAGCGGATTCACTCTCCCAGCCGTAGGCATGCGTTCTGGAGTGAGGGTTACCGTAGTAATTCACCTGGTATGGCAACATGGCATCCAGCACCCGGGGATCCTAAAGACACACACAAACATATGAAACTCTAAGTACAACCAGCTTTATGTCCAACTCTCTCTGACATCAGCTGTAAAAGCCTGTAAAAGTGACAAAGTGCTTAGTAACAGTTACCATGGGAGTGGTTGCCTGGAAGTCCATGTAGAGGGGGCGAGGCTCATCCTGTTCATGTTTCTTGATCAACTCTGCAGCATAAATTACAGTATATTTAAGACATTTAAAGCCATTCTTAAGACCACATTAAATTTATTAATGTAAAAAAATGGCATTTAAATTGTTACATTATTACATTCATCGGGCATATTGGGGCCCGATGAATGTAAAAACAAAGAATTACCAGATTTTTTTTAACCTTATTTTTGTTTTTATGAAAAATAAGAGCCACATATGAGGATATTCGTTTAAAATTTCGATAGAACAGTAGCAGTATAATGTCCTCGTAAGTGGATATCAGGCCCTTGCAGAGCAAAATTGAGTATTTTGGTCTAAATAACCCAAAATGTGATGTCCACATATGTGGACGCCAGGTCCTAGGAGGTTAAAATACGAAATTTTTCACCAAACCTGACATGTGTGCAAAATTTCACGAGTTTTTGAGCATGTTAAAGCACTCAAAAAAGGCAATTCATTTCAATGAAAATAATAATAAGAAGAAACAGAGCAGATACAATGGAGCCTTCGCACTCTCAGTACTCGGGCCCTAATAATAAGAAACAGAGCAGATACATTAGGGCCTTCGCACTCTCAGTGCTCGGGCCCTAAAAATGTTGTCAATCTGGCAATGAAGTCAAGAGTAATGTGCATGATTTTAACATTATAAAAAATGGAGAGTGACACAGAGAATATCAGAACATAAAATCTTTTTAAAACAGTTATTTAACAAGATTGCTTCGTCTTGTGCCAGTCAGCTAGTGCTCGTGAACTTTCCGTTTATTAGTGTTTTAATTTAGTATTTTTTAGGTTTTCCTGACCTCACGTGGATTTTAAAGTCGTCAGTTAACCTGACAGTTTACAGATGCTGTGAAGTTTCCTGCCTCACTAAACTGCGTCACTTTGGGATTAGCTTCGTGCTAGTTGGTCTTGGGGGAATAAGCTACCCATTTTGCTCGGGGCAATTGTTACCTTTCTGCGGGAAGCTAGCGGCCGTCCGCTCGGAGCTCAGCCGGAGAGGAAGCCACGCGGTTGGCCTCAGCAGCCGGGAGGACACGGTCCTACCCGAGGCAAGCATCTTGTCAGTGGACTGGCTTCAACTGGAAAGCCGCTGACCTCCGTCAAAAACAGCACGCTGTTCGTGCTGAACACCAGCAAAACAGAAAACTTGGCACAGACCAGCTTAACCCACTGGTTCCTCCGCAAGAAAATAGAAATAACAAAATATCACTACTTAAACAAAAGGTTAAATTTGAGTGAAGTTCGGTGATGTTGCCGCCTGTCTGTTACGTCCAGGTATAAACACAAATGTCAAGATGAATACGTAACACCGAACACTTCCGTGTGAGACGTTCAAATTAAAAGCTTTTCACAACCATCGCAATGATAAGCATTGCTTCATATAAAGTGGATTATTTTCTAAAAAAGTATATAATATGCACATATATTTGGATTTTTATCAGTCGGACTGATAGCGGTTTTTGTCCTCTGATTGTCAAGGGGAGAGAAAAAGCAACAGATAAATAAATACAAGTAACAATGTAAAAAAAATATCATAGGACTAGGGTCACCAGTAATGATGTCTTAGACTTTACAGGGTAAAAACTTCAGGTTTCTGTTAATTAATTTAAGTAAGATAATGGAATATGTTCTTTATCACAAAAATTTGGGACTTCTGCAGCCAAAACAAATTGTGCAATACATTAAATAAAATCCCATTATTTTAACTTCCGCCTCTTTGCAGCGTCTTCACTCGGTTACTTTGATAGCTTGACGCAGCTCGATGTCGATGCCGTTTCATGGTTGCGCAAGAAACGGAAATAGGAGGCGGGAGTTCCTGTGAACGTTCACCACTCTTATTCGTTAATTTTCTGTGTTTTGGTATCGCTTCTGCTTTTTGGTTGGCTACAAAGCAACGAGTTTGTGCAAAGTGGTTTCAGTATGTTTCATTATCTTATGAATACACTACTTTTAAATAATCTATTTTTGCTTCAGTAAAATTTTTGTGTGAAAGTGTTGTACTGTATAACTATTTGCGTATATTTCTGGAGTTAAGTGGTTCGCACTGTTTCCTCACAGGATAGAAGGTCCTGAGTTCACTTCCACCATCAGGAGTTTTTACATCTTCTCCCCCGTTTGCGTTGGTTCTCTCGGGCTTCTTCCTACAGTCCGAATACATTGGGGGCGGGTTAATTGGCGATTCCAAAATTGCCCTAAGACAGCTGGGATAGACTCCAGCGACCCCGAAGAGAATTAATGGATAATGCAATATTTAAATCCAGACCCAGACTCCATACCAGCTGGTGGCGCTTTTTTGACGTTCGCCCAATAAAGAAGAAGAAAAGGTAGAAGCGGAAGAGAAGCCGAATGTAGCTCATTAGCTACCTAGCTAGGTTACTTTTAAAAACCCTATTTATATATTATTTTTAAAAACACCGGGGATGGAAAATTAAACTTTTTGAGCGGTGGATCTCGCTTTGAGGTGAGTTTGAGGTTTCTGCTCGTAATGTGAAAGCTCGCAGAGACGAGCTAACCCTGTCAGTATGCTGCTGCTGGCAGGACGGTAAAAACGTTTTGGGGTTTTGTTTTTATTCATATCAAATAATATGATGGGTTTATGCTTTAGTCAAATTAACGAATAAATTAGGTAGTGTTATATTTAACATTTACATGCGTTTTCTGGCCGTAGCAGCTGCACTGATCGTAGTTATTAAAGATAAAAAGGAGAGAAAACTAGTTTCCTGAACGTTAGACACCAACATGAGCGTCAATTCTTACTTGTTATTTACAACAACGAGCGAAAAGCAGAACTAAACACTGTGGGGATTTAACTCCCCTAGTCTCAGTCTGATATTACGTTCGCACTGAAACTGAATTTGCACTGTAATATGTAATAGTAGCTTGTCGTTTTATTTTCGTATAGATATTATTATGGAACATAAATAAATGAGAAATATTTAGTTTACCTACACTGGACAGTCTGTGTGGGTCCACTTTTTTTTTTCCTTTTTGATGTGTGTATGTGTTTTACTTTATTTTTAAATTTTAATATTAAACAAATGAAACCCAAGTCAATAAAACATACAGTTTTTAAATGATGGTTTAATTTATAAACTGAAAAAGCTACACAGACCCGCCTGACCCTTTGTGAAAAAGTAATTGCCCTAAAGCTGATTGTTTTTGCCACTCTTGGCAGCAAGAGCTGCTGTCTTTGCAGTCATTTGTGATGACTGGCAATGCGTGTTTCACATCACGGTGGCCCACCCTTATTGACAAAATTGTTTTAATTCTGGATTTTCAAGCACAAAAAGCATTTTTAAGGTCAAACCAAAACATCTTAAGCCTGGACTTTGCCTAGGATACTTCAAAACCTTTTTAATGTTTTTTGTTTTGTGTCTTTGGACGTTTTGGTTGCATGTTTCTAATTATTGTCCTGATCCACAAGTGCAAGTCTCAGATTCCAGCTTTGACACTGTGGCTATCTGGTGATATTTTCTGTTGTAATGTTACTTTCTGGATGGTTAAACCTTGTTTTATGTATGTGGGGTGCATCATATGCAAGCCATTGCTTTGGCCTGCACCCTTTCTTTTGGAAAGAACCACTTGTTTCATTATGATCAGATAGCAATAAACAAACAAATACACAAGTAAATAGTGAAGAGAACCTATTTAAATGTTCGAAATCTCGAAAGTCTGTGAACAGGACTTTAGAGATCATATACCCTTCATTTGAAATGAATGGTAAAAGAAGTACTTGTCACTGTGGGGGTTTTATTTCTTGCTGTAAGGGAAAAAAAAAGTTCAAAAATTATACATGCAACATTCTTAACGGCCGTTTTTGAAGTGCTGCAAATGTAAATGTTGCCACCAACCTCATGTTATCAAAACAGGGCTGTTTTGCAAAGTTATCTGTAACTGGTGCCAAAGTCCGTGTAGAACTGACACAAGAGAATATGGCACACAGATGATCTCAACCGAGCTTCTTAAAAATCAATAAAAGCTGTGGCTTGGTCAGAGTGTATGCATTTTTATGTCAAAGAAGGTGCACCCCCATTTAAGTTTATTAATAAATGATGCTCTATAGTAGTTTTTGTAGAGTACAAGTTGCGACTTGTACTGGACCTTTTGAGAGTCATGCAGAGCTGATCTAATAAGTCAAATAATTTTTGCAACTGTGCATGACGATAATAAATCCAGCGTATTAATCTCACAAATCAAGATGATAGTAAGGATGATATTGTAAAATATGTTTTAGTTATGAAAGCCAGAAATTCATTTGAAAGATTTGTGACAGCGTCTGGAAGAACAAACATGTTTGTGTGAGTGGCCAAGAGGGCAACCTTCAGCCACATTCAGATTAAACATAGAAGTATTTCCACATCATCTGCACCTTCAGTGATGGTAACTTGCTAGTGCTGAAAGCTGTGACATGTCAGCTGACCCCTTGGTTTATTTCACAGGTGACGCCATGCTCCAAGAGCTTTTAGCAACCGAAATTCGACACGTTTGACTAAGAAGCTGTCGCCACTGCCGCCATCATGGGGACAACGATGAGCGAGCCGTGTATTTATGATAAACTGTCCGAGAGTATCGACATCCTCCGTCAGTCGGGTTACCGCTACGGAATGTCGGAGAGGGAGATCGAGAGGTTCATCAAGCAGGTCCTGGAGACCAACGAGCCCAGAAGAGAGCCCCCACAGTTTCCCATCCTGAGAGCCACCATCAAGGTCCACATATAAATTACTACATTGCTGAAACAGATTAATACTGAAGACCTTTGACACTAGAGAGGCTTAGTTTTAATTTTAGTTCGGTAGTGTTGGTAATTAGTTTGAAAGACTGTTTTAAGATAGATTTAAAGTGTGAAAATCCAATTAGTTTACTTTGTAGAAGACTCAGCTCTTTTTGTTGCTCTAAAATAGGTTTACACTTCACAGACGGTTATTCATGTGCTGTCCTGATAAAGGAGACATTTGTCTGAGTTGCAAAGTCTTTGTGTTGTCTCTTCAGTTTGTGGTGGCTGTTGGCTTCTTGCTGGTGGTGGTGCTGGCCTTCACCTACCCCCAGAATGCTCCCCAGCTGGGACTGGTCAATCTGGGCTGCTATAACTGGTCGTCCCCTCTCAGCCACGTCCGCCTGCTCTCCCTACCCATCGCCAAGAAGTACAACCTGCAAGGTGTGAGTTGTTTCAGTTTTTGTTCTGTCGCAAACATGCGTACACAAACAAAATCCAACGTTTTCTACTAACGAGAAAGTCCTTATTACCCTAGGATTGCACAATTCATTTCAGCACCTCAGCAGAGAGCTGTAGTTGGGATATGCCAATCCAGAAGATATTTGACGTTTCAGTTTAAATTAAATTTGACGTTTGTGTGCAGCAGCAAACATGACTGTTCCGTAAACTTGTTCTCCATTTGAGAAAAAACTGAAACCAAAAAGGAGAAACTTTTTTTTTTTTGCATCTCTGCTTAGGGGCAGACCTGTGTTTATGCATGCTGTTACTTGCAGGGACACTTAATAAAACTGTTTCATCATTATAACATCTTTGACTTGAGTGCCTACCTGTAAGCTGTATGCATAAACTTTACGGGGCAGTGCACAGACAGTGCTATCTGCTAATCACTGTAAACAAACTAAAATAAAACGTACTAGAATTTTAGGGCAGTAAACTAATTCCAGTAAAAATGTCCCTAAAGGCACCATAAACATGAACCACTTCAATGACTCGAGTTAGTGGAGATGACATCCGTCAGACTATAGGTCTTTAAAAGAAATCCAAACAGGTGACTTATTTAGGAGAAATTAAATCAACCCATGCAGTTAGATTAGATTAGATGAAACTTTATTAATCCCTCGGGTGGGTTCCTCTGGGAAATTCACTTTCCAGTAGCACAGCTCTGTCAAGAATGAAGCTATCCTTAGAGCCCAAAGCTTGTTTGTTTGTTTCAGACCAGCCTGTAAATATGCATTTCTTAAGTGTTTGTGTGCTGCAGGTTTCCATGAGTGGTGGAGCGCCGGCGCTCTCAGGCAAAATCTAGTCAACTGTTCAGGCTGTGCGGAGATTTCCTCAGTGTTGGAAGTCCCTGAGAGCCTCAGAGGGACTGTCACTCTGCGACGAGGTCCTCAGCTTGTCCTGCTGAAGGTCAGAGGTCAACGCTGTCTCTAAAGAGCCTTGTGTCATATTCCTGATAGAGAACCTGTTTAAAATGTCTGTAAACACCACCGTGTGTGCCAGTGGTGCCATTTAAAGGATTTGACTTGTTTAATTTTGACTCTGTTATTAGCGTAGCCTCTGTCTTTCTGAAATGTGCACGTGAGCATTTTTCTTTCCAAAGAATTTATTTATTTATTTATTACTACAAACACTTCAAAAACTTAAGATCATCATGATAACTGCATCTACTGTGCTGAACAAGTGACACATGCATATTGTGGGAGCCACTCACACAGATCTCAAGAGATAAAGAATGTGTGTAAGGCACTTGTCACACTAGGAAAAAGTCAACAGCAGACCTGTAAAATCACATGCCCTGTAAACAGTATTCAGTTTGAATAAAAAAACAAAACAAAACAGTTTGTTCATCTTTATTTCCATTTGTCCATGCTGCTCTCTCTAGGGCGGGGAGTCCCTCAGCGTCCAGCGGCAGCAGCTCGAGGAGCTCTACCTGGCTCATTCGGGCTCCATGTCCATTCTGCTGGAGGAGGAGGACGGTCTGCACAACCACAATCTCGGCCTCCCTCAGGGACCTGCCAACTTCACGTTGCTCTGGTACTTAGCATTTTTAAAGTAGTGCTCCATTTGCTCAGTACTAACCCAAACCACTGGAAAATACTTACTAATTTAATACTTGAAGAGGTCAGAATCAGATTGTTGTGCCATCTACATGCGGACGCATACTGTGTAATAAATAAAATGCTGGGTGCAACACATCTACCTGTAAAAAGTCTACTTACTACACTTTTAGACAAATCGTTGTACTACCCCTGTGATCTTTGACCTTCGTAAATTGTGGTCTCAGTTACATTCAAAAGAGGAAGTTAAGTCCACCCTATGCTAGAGTATGTTTTAGAGCAAGCCAGCCTTGTAATTTTCAGATCGCTGACCCTATGACCATTAAAACTGGACGTTAAAAACCAATAGCTGACATCACTGTGACCATTAATTATATCTGGATACAGTCTGTGTGGTTGTAGTTGTGCATATTACTTCTGTCCCTGTAGGCGGTTCAGCTCTGGGACCAGGGAGAAGGTGCTGAGGTGGCTCTTCCCGAAGGCTGAGCTCTGCCCCCTGCTGGACAGCGCCGGGACCATCCTGCAGCGCTGCCTGGTCACCCACAGCACAAACTCTCAGAGCAAGGTGAGTCCAACTGTGTTCATATTTGTTCATATTCCAATCGCGGAGGAAACACCACGCTAATTATCGTTATGGATGCAGAGAGTAAACAGTAAAAACGGTAAAAATAAAGAAAAAAATGGATTATTATTATTATTATTATTATTATTATTAGTATTAAGTTAAAGCAGCTGAAGTGTGTTGAGGTTGTGCAGTTGTGATTGTAGCGCCTCAGTGACGTTTTGTCCTCGATAATATTTAACTACAAAAACACACCTTTCAGCTTTCTTTGTTGTAAGCTGCCGTTTGGGTTTCAGGGTGTCAGGGTGTTGGGCTGGCTGGTGGTGGGCGAGGGGCTGCCAACTGTTCGAGTTCTGCCCGTTCAGCGCTGCCAGAAACACTGCAGCTCCTTCAACCTGTGGCTGACGCCGGGAGACATGGGTAACACCTGCTGCACCTGCACATTTTTACACTGGACAGCAGATGAAATACAGATAATTATTATTTTTTTAAAGTTAAAATATAGTTTTTGTTGTTAGGACTTTATATAGTTTATTTATTCATTAATGTTTAATTTGTCAGATTAAACATTAATAAATTAATGTTTAATCTGACAAATTAAAATCAAAGCAGTTAATGTTTTGTGTAGCTGCTGAAGCCACACTGAGCACCTATTGATGATTTGTTGTCCCCTCTGACCTTTGACCTGCACAGTGTACGCTGACCCCCGGTACTGGCAGATGGAGCTCTTTCCGGGTCGAGGCCAGAACATCATCTGTGGCGGGTCGACATTTTAAAACTTCAGGAGGCGCCAAGAGAAGAAGGGCGGAGTTCAGGACTGAGGCGTGACATGGAGATCATCTGCCTTGCTCCAGCTCCGCCCACTGATGCCTTACAAAGTCCCAACCTTTTTATTATTATTACTTTTTCCTGGTACCCCTTCTTTCCTCACATCATCCTCAGAGAGCTGGAACAACTGCACACATGGAGGTTTGAGGACTGAAAAGTGACTCATTTAGTTTACCAGCTGAACGTAATCTCGTGCCATAGCTCCACACAGATATCTAGATATAAAAAGAACAAACAAAAGAAATCTTTGTTTCTCTTTAGTGTGCCCGGTCCCAGGTCTCTGAATCACCGCCAACACCTCCGACTCGTTCAGTGATTTTAAAATATCTGCTGTTGTCCTTGTTGGTTGGAGAAAACAAAGTTATATTTTGTGTCAAAGCCAGAAAAATGTCTTCATGTGTGACTCTTCACAGTGATGAGGGTCAAATTTATGAAAAATGACTTTTAAATGGAGTCCTCTTAAGAGACTTGTGGTTTCAGATATTGAGTCACAGCTGATTGGTCAGCCAGAGACAACCCAAGCACCATGTACAACGGAAGAACAATGAGATACAAAATTAGTGCTTTGCATATTGGCCGTGTGCAGCCGACCCCAGGCTGGATTAACTTAAACTTTGTGGCTTTTTAATCTGTAATAGCTGATTGATCTAAAATGAAACTGGGAGTAATCAAAGTAGAACCAGTAGCAACGCAGGGGATGCCCCACAGCTCCCGTTCTTCTTCTTCTCCCTCTAACACCTGCTTAAGTTTTTGCACTTTCTGGGAACTTTAAAGGAACTTTGGCGTCATTTGGATTCATGTGGATGTGGTAAAAGAGCCGGACTATGATCAGAACTTCCAGCCGCTAACAAACTCAGATGGTGCTGAGAGGAAAAACTCATCGAGCTGCTCAGTGCAGGAGCAAACCCAGAAACAAAAGAAAATAATTGCCATCTGTTGTGACGCTTCTGCCCTTTATTTGGTTCTTTTGATTATGTTAAAGGGACAGTTCACCCCAAATTTTAAAACTATGATATTCTCAGTTACATATCGTAGTACCTAAAACAGTCTGTCATTTGAACTGCGTTTTAGTTTTTCTGTATTTTGGGTAATTTTTTTTCAAAGTGGACCCATTATGTTCTAGTATCAGTAAGAGGATATTAGTTACCCCATCTTAGGGCTGTTCGATATAACGATATATATCGGATGATGATGTTATAAAAAACGTCTATCGTTGCATTTTACGCTATTTGTTTGTTTCGTGGTGTCGCAAAATAAACTGTTTACGGCAATATTTTTTCATTATGGTCACTGTAGTGGCTATATTAATTTCTTAAAGTTCTCTTATTCTCTTATATTTAATATAACCACACTACAGACAGACAAGCGCTTGTTTTTATGCGTTGTCGTTATTTCTACAAACCTTTCACAATAAAGCTCAAGATCCTGTTGAGACTTTTCAAAATAAACTGAATCACGTGAAAGATCTAGAGTATTTACGGATGAGAAGCAAAAACAAGCCGTCGGGTGCTAAAAAATGTCTAAAAATGTATAGTTTCATGCATCAGTTAAAACACTCGACTCCAGGTACGCAACGCCCGGCTGGAAACACTTCACGCAAGTCGAGCTGCCCGAGATTCACAGAATTTACAGAAAATGTTACATTTTTGTGATTATATCGTTATCGGACGATAGAATTCTTATATCGGGATATGAGATTTTGGTCATATCGCACAGCCCTACCCCTTCTTACTGACATCATAGAGATCTTAGAGTAGAAGAAATGAAAATGACATGTGGATATATATATAGGCATCCTTATTTGAAAATTGGCCACTTTTAATGTGAGCATCCTTCATTTTAACAATAAATATGGTGGAAAACAAGGAAAATTGGGAAAGGCTTAATTTAAATGAATTGTTTTGGCTCATGTTTTTGCCAAATGTAAACATAACACTGCGATTCTCGTTCTTTTCAAACTCTCTTGAAAAAGTTTTTAAACATTCTTTTTTTGGTCACATTTTAGCATTTTACAAAAGTGTTTTTAACCTGATTATTAGATTATGAGCCATCTCTGCCTCAACACAAGTTTTAGACCTGTGAGAGAATATATGGGTGAGCTGGCCAGTTTGCAACACTAAGGCACCACACAGCAGCAGACGGGAGACATTTTATTGATAACACAGACAAAAGCTGCTTCTCTAATTTCATTGTCGCTATTTATTGTTATGGCTGTATAGAAATTGAACCATTAATTTTTAATAATAAAGTGTTGTAATATTATATTTTTGATTATTACATGGGATCATTAGCACAGACGGAGCAAGAGCGGAGGATATATTTTGTGCTTATCAGGGTTTAAAAGTCTGAATAATGTCAAGTAAGTTTGCCAAAGTTTCTGCATTTTAAAGATGAACTCCCTCAGCTTGTTTAAGAGTTTTACATTTCCAGCAAAGCAGCTGAAGCTAAGTCAGGGGCTGCATCTTTTGAAATGTTTGCTTTGCATAGAGATGTAACACTTTTATGAGGAAATTAAAACTTATCGTGTATTATATGCTTCCATCTGTGTGGACACTTTGTTTAAAAGTTAAAATATTGAGTCTGAACTTTATGGGGAATTGTAGGAATTGTGAAGAAAATTAAACAAAACAAAAAAAAGTCTTGCAGACAAAAGCCCATCCACCCATTTTCTTCTGCTTATCCAGAAGAAAGGGTGGCAGACAAAATAGAATAACTACAGGTGATCTGGTATGCTCATTGTCATCTCCAAAAGTCATTTTTGAACTGCACTAGAGTAGCTTGGATGATTCACAGTTAAATATAATCCTCATTGTTGTACTACACCGGATCAGTTCAGCCTCTATTTTGAATCCTATCCATCTGAACCAACCGTCTTCTGATTGGCTGCCCCTCCAAAACAGAACAGCAGATGGGTGGGGCTTCTGGGCCTTAAATTCCCATATTAGGAGATGACATCACTGCAACTGAATACATGTATTTCCAGACCAATGGCCTAAATCTAGTTTCAAAAATCAAAAAACTTTAAAAGGTTTTAGAATTAGACTGAAAAGTTAACAGTAGGAAAGGAAAAGTTAAGTCTGAAAACCTTAACCCAGAGATACTAGTACATAACCTCTGAATATATATGAAAGAAAGTAAAAATGAGTATGATTAATAGGTCTAATTTAAATATTTTGTCAACATTTAAGCATTTGTAAGGTTTGCCAAGAAAACTGCTCTACATGTCAAATCCAAATAATCCTGCTTTAAATCCATTATTTAATTCAGATTTGGCCCGTTTTACAACATTGTGGTACCTTTTGAAGGACCTTACAGGAGAAGTAGACTTACATTAGCTGTGCAGTTTATAGCTAACTAATGCAAAGAGCAGTGCTGTAGTAAATCTCACTTTCTGACATTTACTTTTTGGTGTCTCCAATAGTTTGCGTGTACAAAATGTACATTTGAAGTCAGTGATTCACGATACTAACCACACAAGTTCTTACAATATTTATCCAGCCATCAGTGATATAATCTGACTTCAGACCCAGAGGAGGTACAGAACATCAACAGAGGCTTTGTGGTTTGGTAAGTGTGGATTGGTCATTGTTTCAATATTATGTTACTTCCAAGTCACAGCATGTGTTAAACTCTTTGCAGGTTAGAATCATCAGCTGGAGCTGGAAGAAGCAGCTTTGTCTTTCTGGAAATCTCTGATTAAACGTTTTGCCCCACAAGAGTAAATAATCCTTCCCCTGCATCTACGCAGTATTAATATTAGGGGTGCAACTATACACAAAATTCACGGTTTGGTTCGATATTTTGGTGTCACGGTTCGATATTTTTTCGATACAAAAAAATATTCACGCTTTTTTAATTTGTCATTTATTAAAATTATAAATATACATTTTAACTCAAACTTACAGTTTTTAAATTTAATGTTGCTGAAACAACAAAGGGATAAAATAATAATCTAAACCTAATCTATCTGATCGAGAAATCACTCATGAGAGTTTATTACAGAGAAATGGCTCTTTCCAAAATAAAAGCTATACTATATGCTTCGTCTGGGCTATATTCTCAGCAGCATATTAATCTGGGGTCCGTTCTTCGTACCTCGCTAAGTAAGTTAGCTGGATTTGATTGTTGACGATTTCGTGTGATCCTGGATCAGTCGGTTCTCCGAAGCTCATCCGGGACTTGCTGTCATAGCAACAGAGCC
>NW_005187435.1:312382-356386 GCF_000239375.1 Pundamilia nyererei | reverse complement strand
CCGATCAATGTTTCTACTATCGATGCGTAGCCCCTTTTACGACACCCAGTGATGTCACATTACTTCATCCAGCTGTAGTAATCGTCAACGGAAGGTGTGTTCGGAGAACCGGATTAGCGAGCTCACCGTTAGCGCGATGATTTGATCTTGGATGTAGTAAGCGACGTACGAAGAACGGACCCCTGGGCTGTACTTTGGTGGCACAGCCTCAAAACACTGGAAATGCTGCCCCCTGGTGGTGAAAGCTTTTAAAAAGCTTTTTTTTTCCCACCATGAGAAGTTAAACCCCTCAGATTTGAATTTAGGATTATTTACATGCCCAGTCTTTCTCTTAATAAAACACTAAAAAAAAGACTAGAAAACAGCAGTATATTTACATATTTATTTATATCAAATATTTGTATAGACAGAACTGAAGTTTACATTTATTTAAAGTACTGAAACACAAGTGCAGCTTTATTAGTTTTTGTATAAAAATGCACATCAGATGCCACAGTACAGAGGGGAAACAAGGGTTTAAAGTTAGGAGCTCGTTCTTAGATTATATATTTGTTTGATTCTATATTTGTAGATATGATATGATATGAGAACATATCACATGTTAACTGACAGCAAGGAAGTGCCATCTGTAGTGTGCCAGGAGACACAAAAATATATTGTTTAAAAATAGTAAAATAATAAATTGAGCGCTTTAGAGTGTCACACCGACAGTAAATCTTTTTTCCTCAACAAGACCTGAACAGCGCACCTTTAAAGTAACCAGGAAACAACATATGCCAAAACAGATACAATGAACTAAGAATGTAAAGGATAAAATTCTTTTAAAATTTTACTATTTAGAAACTAAGTTATAAAAGTCTTTCTTTAGGAATGTTTTTACACTTTCAGTGATCAAAATCATTTCAGTGGCACACTACAGGTTAGCTTCTGATAACATAACTGCATTGTTATTTTTTTATTGACACCAGCCAAACACGACTGAATGAAACCCCACCCAGGAGAAAAGTAACCTTATTTCAGTTAATGTTTGCTGAACAGCAGCTCAACTGAAATACAAACAGACTGACTTAGATTTAAACAGTAGTTTTCCATCTAATTACTCCAGAGACTGCTGAAGGAACAGCAGTAATGATTCATAAATGGACATGAATACCTTTTTTTTTTTTTTTTTTGAAAGAGTAATGATAAAAAGTGCAAAGCAGTTACATAGTTTGACAGAAAAGTGCAAAAGCTTCATGTTGACCAGGTCATATAATAATAATTAAAAAAAATCTCTCCTCCTAGTTTTCTCTCTTCAGTCAGACAGGTTTTTATTTAGTTTGATTTAGCATGCGCCATTAGCGTGCTGCCTGCTGTAACCCTAATTTCCTTCGGGATTAATAAAGTATTCTGATTTCTTTCTCCACTGAACCCTATACAAGGAAGGTAATGGGATACCTGCTAGCACTCCGGTTTTCCCACATATTTGGAGGATTCTCTCAAGAAAGCCTCACAATCTGCATGATTCTTAGTGTTTTTTCTGTTTGTCTGATGGTTTTCAAATGTGTGGTTTGCAAGAGTAATTTTTTGTTTTTTCAGTTAATTTTCATTTTTACTTAAAGTTTGTTTCTTTGGTTAGCTTCCAGAGCAGGTTTTCTCATGTCAGTTTCTTTTCTTTTTTTTTTTAATCAATTTCAATGTGTAAGTTTTAGTCACCAGACAGATTTAAGAAAATCAGACTAGATAAAAACAAAAGACTGTAAAGGCAGGTGAGTCTCAGTCATGTAGATATCCAAGTCTCAGTAACAAAAGCACCAAAACCTCATCAGACATCTTGTTGACAAATCCGACCAAACTAACAAAGACTAAAACTAAAGATATGTCCTTTATATCTGTATTAATAACCTTGTTGTTCACAAAGATAATCTCTTTGCGAGTAGGACCACCAGTCAAACACGTGTCTTCAGAGTAAAGGCACAAAGAGTCCACACACACACACACACTAAAAATAAAAAAACGGACAACTGAGATGTGCGACTCTTCGGATTTGTAATATTGATTTCAAAGAAGGTTTTTCCCCAAATTCAGATTAAATGTTTGCTTCAGGAGTGAAAAGCTGGAACAATACAAATGGCAACCCTAACTAACTGAACTGGTCAAAGTTGTCAACACAACCAGCTTGAAGCAGCTTTCATGCAGGTTTACTGAATGTAATGATCTGAACTTCTACAGATACCACACATATTATATAAAAAAAATAACAAAAACTCAAATAAAGCAAAAAAAAGACTTTTAAAAATGGTAAAAAATAAAACCATATTAACACCCGTTTAGTCTCTCTGGTTTCCTGCTCATCATGCTACAGAAAAAAAGTGTGGAGGGACCATAAATGCTGCCAGGACTCGGTGATATATTTACTATGACATCTGCCTGCTGTGGATTATTAAGACTCAAACTAAATTCACTTCCACATTATAGAGGTAGAGAAAGAAATAATGGAATAACAGCCGAACGTTAATGTCTGACTACATGTTAGGAGGAGACACTGTATGTGCGTACTGACTCTTTATGAACCACTACAGCTGACAGAAATCTTTTATAAAATGCCTTTAAATGTAAATTAAAATATAAAAGGGAAAAAAAAGAAATAAATTGGTGCAGGAAGTCCTGTTCTCATCATGTTGTTCCCGCCAGCAGTGGAGACACTTCAGAGGGTGCGCGACTGTTGTGATGTGATGCAGGGTTGTGCCCGTGAGTCCAGTCGTACAGGTGACTGCTCTGCAAATCAACCTCTGCTCGCAGATTTATTTTCTTTATTACGAAGAAGGAAAGAAAAAAAGAAGAAAAGATTAGGAAGCGGGTCTTTGTAAATGCAGACATAAAAGGAATGCTTTCTTCTTCTTTTACTCTTCAGTGGCATCATTTGTGGTATTTCAGTTAGACCGAAGCAACACGGGCTACTTTGTTCTGTACAGAAACTTATTAGCTGAGTCAAAGGGGAGGGAAAAAAAGGATTCCACTTAAATGACTTTCCTTTTTAAGCCCCCGGAGCAAGGCCGAGATCATTATTGTGTTATGTTACGAGTAAATCTGTCAAATAAGACCTTCAGCAGCTGCTGTGAGTGAAACAAAGAGTACCTGAAAATCTCTGATGTAGGTGAGGAAGAAGCTGATGAAGGAGAAGGCCAGAAACCATTCAGAGATTGTGCTGATAATGTGAGCCGTGTAACCCTGAAGGAAAAAGAGGACAAGCTTGAATGCTGCGGTAATACTAAATGGAGAGTGTTTGTGTCCCAGTGGGAGCAGTTCATCTGCTCAGAGCTGCTGGCTAAAATCAAAGATCTTCTGTGGCTGTTGGTGCTGACAAAACCTTAAAAATTGAAGAATTAATACAGTAAAACATATTTTTCTTGACTTGAGAACTACTAAAAAAAAAAAATACTTTGATGACTTTCAACCTTCTAACACACTCAGAAGACTACTGACCGTCTCTCCAGGAGTCCAGTGAAGTTTGCGAGGTACGTCGACACCTATCAGACTGGTGTACATGATGACTGAAGATATAAACACTGATAGGCTGTTGAGGACTGTTTTCAGAGTCATCAGGACATCGGATATAACAAACAGACTAAAAGACAGATGCAGCTGCCGATTATGGACCGCATGTTTTGCATCCTTGGTATTTACCCTTCGACTGATTGCCTGGTGATATTTTCACAGGAAAAACTGGATTTAAATGCTTCACCAGAACATTTTAAAGGGTTGTATTTATGCATTTGCAGCTATTCATGCATATGCTTTTATTATTTTTGTGTATAATGTGTCTTTAGTGGTGGTTATTGCTAAATTATCATCTAGCACGTGCTAGCATGATGAACTGCACTTGTGCAACACGCATTAATCAGTTAGTTGACATTACTGCCAAGTAACTGACTGAATTTTATGGAACATAAACTTTTAAAGAGGCTTGGAAAGGCATGAAAACAGTGCAATGGCTCAACTGACTAATTCTGGAGTGTTTTATAAGCACACTTGCCAAAGAAACAGCCAACTTGGGTGTGTTGGCTGAGGAGCAAGAGGCACTGCTTCTGTTGGCTTCATTCTCAGGCCCCGAGTTTGCTGCTTGTTTTAGATTAAAGCAAAAATGACGACTACACAGGGTCAGCGGGTCGAAGGATACTGCTGAAGATGCTGCCCAGGGTCCAGAATCCGATGCAGAGGCGCAGCAGGTAGATGGTCCTGCTGTGGATGTGGGGCTGCATGTAGTAGGAGAGCACCGACTGAAGCAGGATGTAAAGAGCCCCGAACCCAAAGGTGAGAATCGCCCCCACGAGGTGCATGTAGAAAATGGTGGTCTTCTGCTCAAACAGACACAGAGATACACTGATAACACGATCGATGCGTCAGAACCTGAGCATGTAGAAAATGATTCCAGACCAGCAGCAGCACGCACCTGGAAGTTGGCCACTACGCACATCCCGAAGGAGCTGGTCCAGCCCACCCAGAGCCCGATGCAGTTCAATCTGAGGAGTTTGAGATCGTCCACACCCAACAGAGCCTCCACCTGTTTGTAACGCACGTACATCGTGGCCATACCTGCAAGCACAATAACCATCAGCTACACTATGTGTTTGAGCACTTTTACTGTTATGACTGTGTTTACACACCATTTTTACAGAATAGAGCCGTGTGTGTGTGTGTGTTACCTAAAAAGGCTGACACATCCATCATGATGCCAAACACACACCTCTCCGGTGCCATCGTTCCTGTGTCACTGTAACACCAAACAAATGCTGGTTTATAAAAGTCTGGTTTGTTTCTTAAACAGATCAAAAGGTTCAATAAATTATTATTTAACATCAAAAATACTTAAATTTCTTCTGTGTTTGTTCAGACCTGATGTACGGCACAAAAGGATCCACGTGTCTCAGCACCACCGCCGTGATGTAAGGGAAGATGAAGGACGCCGCCGTCCAGACGACCAGAGCGGCAGGGAGGAAGCACATTCCCTGCTGGAACCACCACATGGCGCCCTCACTGGATGTGTGCACTGATGCTGATTCACTGTGCCCTGTCCAAAACATCAGCATCATCATTATTATGAGAGCACTCCATCTTTATTTATTTTTTTAATAATTTCTTGCATTTAATTTCTAAGTCAGTTTCCACCTGATCTGAGAATCAGCTGGGGAGTTGTACACCATTACTTTAGCACATTTACCACTTAACGTAAAATTGAACATTTATACTGTGAAACACAGGAAGGTGAGCCTGATAGCTAAATGTGAGTAAAAACAAGACCTTTCATATGCTCTAACATTCTTTGACCAGCCACCTGTCACACACAATGACACGGCCTGTTAAAGTTTACCCAAAAAGCACTTTTTGAAATTTTGGATGTTTTATGTGTTATTTAATGTAACAGCCATTAAACGTGCAGTTTCAATATTGAAACTATCATACATCCTATTATATTGATGGTCAAACTAGGTTACAGAAAAAAAAAAAGCCATTCTGCTTGGATTTCAGCCTGACTTGATCTCATAACAACATCATTAACTTTAAATATTAAACTTTAACTTGTTAAGAGTCCAAAGGTGAATATCTTGTCAAAAACAGCCCAACTCTACTGTATTTTTACATTGATATGTCCAGATACTGAGTAATGCTTTCACATGCACAAGTAACTGTGAAGATGTACATGCACCCAGTGACGAATGTTTCTAATCATTTTGTTTGTTTTTGCATGTGAAAGAGTTTAAGTGGGGTTACATTCTCCTATTTGAGATTGTGATTTAAGTGATCTGAAAAAAAAGTGCTTTGATCATTGTTTGTGACCGAGTCATAATGCTTCTGTTGAAAGCAGGAAGTAAAAGAAATGTTCAAGAACTCATGAGACAGATTGTTACAACACAACTGGTTTGGAAACCTGTTCTGGTCCAATGATGATGTAAACCAGGATGATTAAAATAGACCTGAAGTGAATCCTTTCAGTTATGGAGGAGACATTTTGTATTCAGTAAGGAAATGTATATATGCACATTCACAGAGAAGTAAATGTAATTTTGGTACTTCTAATAGAGAAAATAAACATTAATACGATATTTTTTCGAATGCATCCTTTACTTTGTCTAAACGGGATATTATTAGTTTGTTTAAAGAAAACAAAATATCATCAGCTGTGTCTTTCTGAAATGTTTAAAAGAAATTAATCTGAACCTTAATCAGTTAACAACGTATTTATATTGATATAAAAGCACTGTTCAACATAACACTTCCCCACACAAAAACAGCCAAAGTCAATTATATGGCTTTTAATGTCTAAGAAATAACAAAACTAGATTACAATTTTAGAAGGAGAAGCACTCAGTAAATTAAACGCATACACCAGCATTAACCAAAATATCCCAGCAGCTGGTTGTTCAACATGCCCAGCATACTTTTTTTAGTGGCCCAGAGCCATCGTGTCATTTTTTTACCTGTAAAGTTTAAAGAACAACACTTTCATGTTCGTAATAGTGTGACCCAAATAACTACTTGACATGGACACGATTTTTACCCACATATAGAGACAATGGCCAGCATTTTTATTAAATGTAGTTTACTAGATATAACTAAAAATAAAATAAAATACAGATTTAAAGGTGCATCCTCACCAAAAACCCAAATCAATAATTATTATAATAATTTTATTAAATATATACAAATATAATTAAGTTGTATTGTATTTTGGATTATTCTGCAGTAAAATTCTGCTACTTATTTTCTAAAAACGTACTTTTGAAGAAGTAAGTTTCAGTAAAAACCCTTGAATAATAACAGGTAACAGTTTATACTGTTTTTGCCCAGTTTTGTGCAACATGCCATTTTCACTGAAGGGCAGGTAGATGAGTGAAATCACAGCTACCAGGTGAGAAAGAGGGAATGCAGAAGTGTACAAAGACTATGATATAAGATCTTAATTATTATTATTTCACACAACCTCTTAGCAATAATGATGAGATGCACAAAAAAATGCTAATTTTTACTGGGAGCTAGCTTAGAATATACAAAATGTGTTTTGATATAGCACCAGACTTTCGTTTAACAAAAAATAACCAATACACCAGGATGGAATTTTTAAAAAGAAAATATCCAGGTAAGCCCATGTGAGTTACTGCATGACTCGTGAGAGACAAAAATGTGTTAGGGTACAAACATGAGTGCAGGAAATTCCCTTGTTCTCACTGAGGAAGCGAAACAAAGTGAAAATATCTCACAGGGGAGACGTTTCAATACCAAAGTGCACTGTAAAAATAGACTATTTAAGGCGTTTGACAACACATTAAGCTGCAAATGAACGCACGTATTTATTTACACGTGAAAATAAAGAGCCACCTACAGACAGAGGGACCAAAACAAAGCATGGAGCTAAACTGGCAACATAAAGCCAACAAATACTGACAGAGACGTCTACAAAACATGGCTAAAAGATGGCTAAAGCATGGCTAAAATCATAAAATTTATAGCAACTAGTTAGCCAGCTAAAGTTAGCTTCGTTAAGTAGCCTTCACTAATGAATTTGCTGAATAGGGCATCTTTACTTTAAAGTTTTCTCTCTTGAAGCAGACAGCTGCTACAGCGAGGAACCAACAATCGCAAGGAGAGAAAGTCAGTTTTTCTCTACTTCAACATAATGACACTCACGTTACTCGAGTCCTCCTGCGACCATAACCCCCCCAGCGTGCACAAAACTGCTCCAGTCACTCGTTTCACACCCCGAAGCAGCTTCTCAGACCTCCGGTAATCACCGTAATCGCCGGAAAAAGGAACTGACTCTCATTTATAATATAAACTTTTTAAAGCGCCTACAACATTCGAGTTCCTTACTGAAAACTGCGCATGCGCCTGTCAGAAGCCACAATTATTACTTTACCTCCTGAATTTTGACTCGCAGGCGAGCTTGTAGGCATTAAGGACATACACTCAAAGCTCTTAAACCCAAACATAAATAAGTACATGAACAGCTAAAATATTAAATGCATTAAATATCTATGTGATGTTATTCGATTTTACTTTTCTTTATTGATTTTATTTCATTTTCCAAAGCAATGGACAGTGTGAAGAGAGGTAAAAAAAAAAAAAGAGTGTGTGGAAACAAATTTAAAGGACAGCATAAAGCACAAAAGGAAAGGTTTACAGCATGTTGGTGAGACCTACTGTGATGTGTGGTTTGGTGACAGTGGCACTGACGTAAAGACAGGAGGTGGCAGAGGTGAAGCTGTTAAGATTTTCACTTGGAGTGACCAAGATAGACAGGGCATGTGGAGAGAGAGACTCCTATATGTAGTGAAGGATGACATGTAGATAGTTGGTGTGACAGCTTAAATATTCCCATTTATTTCTCATTCAAGTCAGTTTTAGTAGCCCATGGACAACCTGCCTTAGGAGGTCACCAGCTGGTGTACTCCTATTGCTGGTCTCAAGTCCAGATAAATTGGAGGTCTGCATGAGGGCATCAAATGTTATAACAACTCCGTGCCAAATAAAAAAGTGTTGATTCATACACTATGGCAAACTTGAGGAAGTAATGGAGCAGCTGTCTTACTTAGTGTTGGTCGTTTATAAGGTGGCAGGTTCTCTGAAGAAGATTTGGAGTGCTGACGTTTATAGTTATTCATCAGGAGGGTTTCTGGGATGTTTGTGTTTAGTAAAGTAAAATATTTTTGCATCATAGAAAAAGAACCTAAAATGAAATTACCCACAAATCATTCTATCAATGGGAGTCCTTACCTGTTAAAGGTATTGTAATTTGTTTTTAGAGTTATTCAGTCTGACATGTCAGATAAAATAAATTTCAGCTTTTTTCAAACAGACTTTGCCAATGAGATGTTAGTTTTCAATAATATCTATAACATATTTCTGAGAGATGAGATCTGCTTTTGATATCAGAGAGTCAGGTTTCAGCTGTTACACATCATGACTTGAGTTGCTTTGAAGCCCTTTGATGTTCAAACGTCTTACAGGGTCCAGACTAATTTTTCTATGTTGTGCCAGATGGCTGTATGGTACAACCAACAGTCCTTGGACACCTCATGTTCAGAGCAGTATTTTGTGCACAGAAGCTCTGTTCCTAAGTTCAATGTCAAACTCATGGTGGGAAAAACAACACCTGGATGGTGGAACAGGTGAACTAACTGGTGTGCATTCGAATTCAGATGGTGTTAACAAGTGTTACTTTAACCCAGCAATAGTGTTTCCCGTATAAAATCTGTGGGAGGGTTTATTTGAACTCTCAGACTTTTTTTTTTATTTTTTCTTTATTTTGCTGTGTGTTGTTTCTAGTTTTCCAACTAATCTTAATTCTGTGCTCTCAGAATGTGCAAGTCTGGTTTTTAAATTTTTCTATTTCAGTCAGGGTAAAACAATCATTCTAATAATCACTGATCAAAAAGTATTAACCAAAGAATTTCTTTTGGATTTTATCTAAAAGGCTGTAATTGGGTTTTCACTTATGATCACTTAGGCTTTGAATGTTTAAAGGGAGAAAAGTTTTATAGCAACATAAGATGGATTTTGAGTTGCCATGTAAATCTAGTCCAGTGGAGTCAGAGAATTAAACATATGAATTTTGAAATCAGCATTTAATCTCATTTATGTCATTTATGTGCATGTTTGCATAGCAGACACATAATTCTGTGGCTTAAGAGACTTTAGATGTTGATCTATCAAGCAGAACCTCCAGGGAAGCATCTGATCCTAAATCCCGCTGCAGCACAACAGAAAGCCCAAACATACTGCCCGACTCAGCAACAAGAGGAGAAGGAGCTTTAGCAGATGGTGGATCCCACTGAGCTCTGATCTTCGCATATTCAGTCTGGAGTTACATGAAAAGACAGAGGATACTGAGACAAACTAAATCCAAGGAGGGGCTGTCAAGCTCCTTTGGGAAGCTTTCTAGTAGCATGAAAAACTGTGCAAGTGTGGCGTTTAAAGGAACTAATATCACCACTGGGTGACAGTGTTTCACCAGAAGGTGTTTGTGTAGCTGTAGAAGAAACAAGGAAATCCTGTATTAGATCAGGGCCGTGCAGTGGTTTGCATGGTCACCTTACTGCAACAAGGTTCTGGGTTCAGACTTCCTGGTCAATGAGTCCCTTTTATGTAGTTTGCATGCTCTACCACAGTCCAAACACATACTTTTTTTAATCTTAACTGTAGATTCTAGATCAGCCATAGGTGTGGACATGAGAGTAAGGAGTTCTCTCTTTTGGCTGGACCTGATAGACTGGCAACATGTCAAGGGTCACCCTGCTCTCACCCAATGGCTGCTGAGGTAGATCCAGATCAAAGCAGCCGAGAAACGGAAGTAATTCCACCAGGTAACTGTTTTGGCAGATGATGATGACTTCTTTAAACATTTAAAACAAAAACATGAAAGAAAAAATTATGAAGAAAATTCTAATTCCAGCTACTTGAGGTAATTCGGCTGTCTTGTAAGGATGCTTCCTGTGCGTCTCCTGCCTGAGTTGCTTCGGGCATATTCCACCAGAAGGAAGCCCCAGGGCAGACCCAGGATAGCTGGAACCCCGAGGCCTCGAGTTTGACACGTATACAAAAGGAACATTGTCACTTTAGGGTCAAGCAGGTATTTCTTTTAATTTCCATAGTGCACGCCCATATATATGAGGAGGATAGAAAGATCTACATAAATTCGTTATATTTTCTTGAGAACATCAAGACCGTCAACATCAAGATCTCCCAGTTTTTCTCATTTCATTTTGATATGCATTTGCAAAGATACGACACAAAAGATCCTACCTCACAATAGTAAAGCTCGTAAATTCTTCCAAAAATTCCTGGATCTGTTCCAAAGACAGTTCCTTTGACGCTGGGCCTCTAAAAACCTCACCTTTCATTACGTATTTCTTCAGATCTGTCCCTAACTTATTGAGTAATTATGTAAACATGCATTATGGAGACAATAAATATTAAAGCACTCCTTTGACATTTATCATCTTGTTCTTACATCACTGTTTAAAACTCAAGGCGCTCTGTGCAATCACCAGTCTTTTCCATGGAAGACCGAAAGGTACAGAAGCAGGCAGGTGAATCCATCACTTTGATGTTCACAGTAAAAAACACAAGTACAAACCTGGTTCCAGGCTGGAGTATGAAATTTATTCGCAATGGCAGGTGAAGGAGAGATTGTCAGGTGACTTTGTTTACCATCTTAAGAGAACACAGTGTTGTGCACACTGATGAGATACCTGAGCTTGGCAGTCTGACCAACATAACCAACGCACACATTGACAACACGCTGGTCTCTGTACAAAACAATAGAAAACAAACGGGTTTAAGGCAAACCTTTACTGGTAACAATGAGAGATGTGACCTCACATCAGGAACTATATATGTGTTGATGCTGAATCTCTCAGAGTCTCTAGTTACAGTACAAAACTATACAGCAGTATACTACACATGCGTATTAGCTCATCATCTCCTACATCAACGATCAGACACCAACTGCAGAATTTAGAAGGATAAAAATGAATATTACTGATAAAATAAATGTGACATTGAGTCAGTACTATTCTTTATTGCACAACGTGCAGAATTTACAACTACAAAATCTGTCAAAACCAAATCAACAAAAACTGGACTCATCAGTGTTCTTCAAGACGCACTTCATCCAAACCGCAAAACCACCTCAGAATTTTCTGAGATTTTAATTTTTCTTTATGCCTTCAAAGCAAAACAGAAATATTAGAGAAATTAAGGTTTTCTCTGTTTATCAACTTAGTTTTACTTTGCCCCAAAACTGAAGCTAGATTCTGATATTGTTAAAATGATTTTATTCTTTACAATTATGAATAAACTTAAAATGAATTTTTTTGTCTTTACCATATTTTAAATTTTACTTTACCATTGAAAAACACATTGGCATTTCATTATGAAGTGATTAAATCCAGAAATATCTTAAAGCAGTTTACCTACTCATAGCTATTTTCCCTATTTTCTACCATACCAAACTATTTTTATTGCCCAGCATTTTTTACGCAGCAGAAACTTTCAATGTATTTTTTAGAAAACATCCACTGAATATAATTTCATTCTCAAAGTATTGCAAATTTTCTTCTTTCAGCACCTTTATAGTCGATTCTTTCCTCTGCCAGCAGTGTTGCTTTTCAGTATTTATTGTAGTTTTAGTCTCAGTATATTAAAGCTTTTCTTCTACATTCATTTCCCATTTAGTCTAATTATAATATTCACATTTTCTGACAAAAAGGGAATAACAACTTAAAAAATACATTATATGAGCCGTCAAGACTTTAAATATGTGTTCCAACTTTCCCATTTTCCATCACATTATACACAAAACCTTTAAGCACTCTACCCTCACGCAAATGTTTTTCTTTTAACCTTTATTTTCATTAAACCTCTTTACTCAAAATGACTTTATTTGCATGATATAAAAACACAATACACTGAGCCATAATATTTCATCTTAAGGCATTAGAGGACAATGGTTTGTGTGATTTTGGGTGAAGTGGTCCTTTAACACTTGTGTGTACAAGGCTTTGTTTACATGAATCAATGGCCATCAGTCTCTTTTCATCCAGATAACACCACCACCGCTGCCCTGCACAAGAACTCATCCAGCTGAGACAATGACGCAGCTCGGAGGACAATGTACACTGAGAGCCTCTCAATTCAGTCAACATTTGGCATTGTGGGTCATTTCAAACACGGCGCAGAGGCAAAGCACAGTATCTGCAGATGGGAGTATTCAACAGAAAGTAAATAAAACAGGCACAAAATGTAAAAGCAAGAAGCTAACCCCTGCTGTTAAGGACAAACATGAGCTCCACGTGAATGCAGGCCGTCACTACAGGTCCTCTCCAGCAGCAGCAGCAGCGATAAACACATTCGGTTTGAGGTGTAACAGCATCAGATGACGACGACGATGTGGAGGCAGAGCGACCAGCAGCCACATTTCAAATCAACACATTTTTATTAAGTTTGATCTGACTCAATCAGTCACCACCTTAAAACCCGTGACATCATCAGGTGACCTCACCTCCCGCACACTCACATGCGCACCTGTTCTGCTGAGGCAGGCGTGTGTTTTGGAGGAAACGTGATGTACTGTGCAGGCGGATGGTAACACTGAACACACAGCAGTGATTCAGTAAAGTAGCTGCAACACACGAAGGACCATTTTTCATGTGTATGTTTCATTTTCACATTTTCTGTTATTCAAAACTGTTCTTTGACAAATACAGTGAAAGGGAAATTTAACCGACCTACTAACAAGCATAGTCTATGTCTCAAAGCCAGATAAATCATTAAAAATGAGCTAAACTGTTGCACTACTGGAACACACATGGAGTGCAGTTTTATTTTGACATGCTGCAGGGAATGCATCTAATATAGAGCGCAAAATGCATGTTAATCTGCTTTTCAAAACAATACCACTCCCCCCAAATGCACAATTTCAACCTGACTTTTTTGCGAAAAGTACACAGGATAAAATGTTTCAGAAAAATAAACAAAAACAAAGAAGCAGGCGGATTATTTTTCTTATCGTTGTGGAATTTGACACTTAAAAACAAAACGAATAAACAAAAAACACCAATAAATAAAGCAGAGATCAGTAACAGAGTTGGATGAAATAAGTCTACTGCTTCACTCCACCTGTAGATGTTTTGATCTTTGCTCTCATCAACTGAAAAATGAGAAATTTGAGTTCATTCGTACATGAGGTCAAAAGGAGCTGACGGACCTTTCACTACAGCACACTAAATGACCTTTTGCCCTCGTCCACAGCCCCCTTTACGTTTACAATATAAATAAAAGAAAGCCTATACCCCGTAACAAAAGTACCAACTTGATGATGACTATATTAGCAAAGAGCTTAACAAACAAACCAAACTCTCACCTGAACCTAAATCCAAAGTGCAAATTTAACCAAGAAAGTGGCAGTGAAATAATTTGCAGGCTTGTACAAAAAGGACGTTCTGATTTGCTTTAAACAGAAAAGAAAGAAAGAAAGAAAGAGGAAGTAACACTGGCATCAGGTTTCCTCCAAAACCACATTTTGCTGATGTAAAACAGCTGCACTGTTTTTGTGTAGGGGATGGAGTGTCTTTAAAAATCATACACATGAAGGAAGGTTAAATAAATGTGTCAAAATAGGGTTTTTAACTTAAAAGAAAGCACAGACAGTGTAACAGTTTGGTATTTACAATAGCAAAAAGGTAAAGTTACAAAAATTATAATCATGAAAAGCAAAGAGAACGATTCGGTTCCTATACATTTTCTTGCACGTGAACAGTTAAAACACGCTGTAAGTTTCTCTCGTTGAGCATACTGAGTAGCACCTGTACTCTCCTGAAATATCTGCTCTTTGCAACTGTAAGTTTGTCAGAAGATTTCTTAGTACTGGAGCAGAAAATGAAACTGGTATAAATGTAATTCTGCACTGGTGAAAAACAGACAATGACAGTAATATTCCAGTATCTTAATATATATTATTTGTCCTGACATTCAGTTGGCAGAAGCACACAGTTTACACCACGTCACCCCCCTTTGCGTCTCTACGTGGAAAACAGAGGGAAGAAAAGGTGAGTGCAGCTAACAGGAAGGGTGCAGAGTCAGTAATGGCCGGCGTGTCCTCAGTGAGGAGCTGAGCCGAGGACTGAACAAGGCTTGATTTTGAAAACAAAAATGTGAAGATGGCAGGCAATCTGGTTGCAAACACTGACACAGTAACGCACCAAGTCAAACAAGGAAAGGATCTGCGGGAGAGAAGGAAACAAGGTCACTCTTTAAAAGCAGAAAAACAGGAGCTTAACACACTGCGGAAACCCACTGATGCCAAGAAAATGAAAACTAGATGGTGATATATGGGCTGGCCAATTAAGACACGTTTAAGATGTTCCAGCATGCGCCCGTACGACCCTTTGATAAATCATGGTAGCACTTTTTATGATAGCTCAGCAGCAGTGTTGTCATAAGGAGAAAACAAGAAGATAATTCAGAACCTGCAACTTATTAAAACTTATTTACCACATAATATGTAAATAATTAAGTAATATCTTGTATCAGCACTGGGTTTAGCTGAGTAATATTACACAGCAAATTATTATGAATTAATACCACTTTAAAGCCAGCATACAAGAAAATTAAATGGACAGATGTTTCCATTTTATTCTAAAAGATTTTAAAGACGATACTCATTACTAACTGGTTTCCTCAAAATCATGCATGTTTCCACACTATCCCCCCAGTTTCTGACACCTTATTACAAAATAAATAAATAAATAAATAAATAAATAAATAAATAAATAAATCACAAACTTCAGTGTAACAGTGCTCAGCTAAAACCACTTGATACAAGACGATTAGTTGGCTTTTACTCAAGCATTTAATTGGTAATAACTTAGCATTTATGTGTTATGACCTTCTTGTTTTCACCTTATTAGTCCACTATTACCACATTTTTAAAATTTATTTATTTATTTATTTTTAAACAGAGCTGCAATAACAAATGCAACCAAAATTTAAAAAAAATATCTGCTTGGGTCCATCGGCTACAAATCTGTTTCTACTTGTTTTTTTGTCTTGAAGGACAAAATTGGTTTATTTGAAACTGTAAATTTATATATATTTAATTTTACGGACTTACGTTTTGTTTCTAGGGATGGTTTGTATTTGAAGTATGCCAGCAATTCATTAAGTGATGTGGTTTGTCCTTGTTAACAAGCATAAATGTTTGGGCTAATTTAGAAATAACATCATTGTTCATTTATAACACTGCCTGGTGGTGCAGGCTGAAGCAGGGTTTTCGCACTGAACACCAATTTCACTTATTGCTTCGTACCTTTACAGGCAACAATGGGCTTCCATACAGCACAGACACCATCAGTGAGAAGGTGTAACGATTATGGATTAAACAGCAACAATAACTGACTGAAGGTGACACTGTGACTATCAGAGTAGGAAAAACACAAAGATATAAACACTGAATTCTGGACATGACCCAGCTAAATGGAACACATCCGTCACTCATATTATTAGTTACCTCTGTGATTTTCCAGCTTTTCAAAGTAAAAATGTCATGACCACATTTATCCAAACTTGGCATCGTGCGTACTTACCAGTGCAATCCAGAGCACCAGGTACTCATCAATAAAACTATTGAAATACTGATCCAGGAACAGTAGTCCTGGTCCCAGGAAGGCTAAATCGTGGAGATGCATCTCACTTTTTGTCATATGTGCTACCTGTACACAAAGATCACACACAAACACACACACACAGAGTTTAAATTAAACAGTCATCTCTGCAAGGCACAGGAGTTGTTTGAAGTTTCAGTTTTCTACATAAATTGCATCAAACTTCCTCTGCTACAGTTTGATGTGGTGGCCCGCCTAATGAATCTTGCATGCATCTTAAATTATTGGGGAGTTTTCCCACCCCATCTCTGTCCTAATTTTATAAAGTTTAGTCTGTGAACATCTTCAGAGATGCCTCTCATCCAGCATCTCTCCACTTTGAGCAGGAAAGGAAGACAGTTTTAAACATGAGCAGTTCAGAAGTCTCTTCCTGGGGATGTTTAGACTCTTGAATCCCCCCCAAAGATTTATTTATTTTTTACAATAACAGGTTTTAGAATAATTATTTGTGGCATTTGTGAATCTTATTGTGAATCTCTATTTTGAAACCTGTATTTATAACTTTTTGTTATGATGAGCAGTAACAAACATGTTTTTTAATGCCAGCAGAAACTCAAGGTCCAGTAGAAAACCTGGGTGAGAACGAGGAGACAACATGCAAAGTTCACGCCAAAGCCTCCTGCCTGGATCGGAGTTCCTTTTGCTGCTGTTGGCAACAATGTCAGCAACCAATAAATTAAACTGAGAGTCAAATGTTGAGTTTTAATGTTAAGTTTCAACCGTGTGTCGTGATTGTTGATGGAAAGCGGCTGAAAAGCCAACAGTGTAAATTAGAGAAACAAACAATCCTGTTTTTATCCTCCTGCAGTGTCTGCAGTGTTTTGGATGCTGTACCAAAAACCTGGAAGCAGTTTTACTGGTTGGCAGTCTTTGTCCTTACGTACGGCTATGAGCTGTGGGTAGTGACGGAAAGAATTACACACTAAAACAAGTGGTGGAAATTAGCTTCCTCATTGTCTGGGCCCTCAGAGATAAAGGAGTTTGCTTATTTGGGAAAGGCTCAGAGTAGAGCCACTAATCCTCAACACCAAAAGGAGTTAGGTGTGGCGTTTCGACATGTTGAACAGAGAAGAGACGCCAGGGCAGAGCCAGGATAGCCTGGAGAGATCATGTCTCTCAGCTGGCTTAGGAAAAATAGCTAAGTTTGTCAGCGTCTATGCTTTTTCAGGAATCCTTTCCCAATAATTATCATTTCATTGATAAGCTGAAGTAAAGCTGAAACGATTAAATATGCACGTTAGCTACCTCATGCATGAGGTTTACAAAGTGAAAAACATAAGCTTTTTTTGGTTTGTTGATGGAACTATTCAAACTGTTTTATCCTACTTTCAGTCTTTATGCTAAGCTAGGCTAATCACACCTTTGATGCTCACAAGTAAAACTTGCAAAATGTTAAAACCCTTCTTGAACACTGAGCATCGTTCATCCTCTCCAGACTATCTTTATGCAGGATATCAGGAATAACAACCGTGAAAAACACAAAGCGCAACCATAATTCAGTAAATATAAACTAATGATGATTATAAAGAGAGAAAAAAAAAAGTATGTTTGACTTACAACTAATTTATTGGTGATTTTGGCCGAGACAAAGCCAAATGCCAGGATATAAAGACATGGATGATTTTCAAAGAGCTGGACAGCAGACTTTTTGTATATCATCATCGCCAAAATTATGACTGAACCAATATGTAAGACTGGAGAGAGGACACTGGTTCCCTGCAAGACAAGGGAGGAGAAAAAGACAATTAATATCAGTGGAAACTGACAGAGGAGCTGCTCAGGTACAAAAAACTGTAACACAAACTAAAGCTAGCCTAACAATGCTTTTATTCTGAACGGAAATGAAACTTTATTCTGCTCTTTTTCTACAGATATCCATTAACATAGGTTTCAGCTGTACGTACTCTGCTACATAAGACACAGCCTGCAGATCAAGTTCCCCCCCGTGTGTAAATTACCCCTTCATCTGCTATGTAAAAATAGGCTGTCAAGCTGGTCAAAACACTGGGCGGTTCTCATAAGGCACCAGGGCAGAGCTGTGCAGCGCATCAGTCAAAAAGAGGCATTACAAACCAGGACAGGACACTGAGGGCTTACTGCTATCGTGGATCCGTTTTTGCCCACACCTCCTGTGAAAATAACTCTGAAATAATTGGTGCAGGAGAAGATGGCTCCTAACAAAGTGCAGATGGCAGGAATCATTTTCATCTGGATATTTAGGATCGGAATCTGGAATTCGAGACATTGACATGGAAATCTTAGATGCTTTTATGCAACACAAAGTCATCAAAACAAATCCTGATCAGACAGAAAATTTGCATTTTTGTACTTTGAGAGCACATTCACTACACCACCCTCATTTAAACAACCATGACTAATGTTAGAGACTACTAAAAGGCACTTACTTATAACAATTACAGTAAAACAGTTCAAACATGACTGTTAGAGCAGCATTACTGTGAAATGATCAAGTTAAACGTCATGACATTACAGTCTCACTGTCATTGGTTCCAATTTCTTCAGATTAAGATCAATCAGAATTACCAGTGACTGCCAAAAAGCAGATCCTCCCACGGCGGCCAGCAAATACACGATTATAATGAAGATTTGCACCTCAGTCACATCAATGCTGAGTGGGAGGAGAAAGCAGAGAGTTTACGGTGAGGATTAGTGACGTATAACAGCACACAGTCATCCTGCAGCATTCCTCCACAACAAGCTGCCGGACACGGAGCCCGCTCTTCTGCTCGACACGTTTGATTTGGAGGTTAAAAGGTGCGATCAGTAATATTTCACTGGCTCGGTCAACAAAAGGACGAGTTTTGTCAGCAGAGTGAGTCACTCCCCTGATCTCTTTGACTTGAGCAAGTTTACTGCAGGGCAAACTGTGACATGGGTCTAGTAAACGTCACTAGGACATCAGGTTTGATGCATGTAGACAATACCCGAGCAAGGCTGCAGTTCCTCTGCTGCTCGTTTCCACCTTATCTGCTTCTTGCTGTGATCATGGTGACAGCCGAAGTTTGTCTTATATTTTGATTATGAAAACCATCTGATAACATGTTTTCATTTATTATTGGCTCCAAAGCTGACAGTCTGTCTTGGGATATAGAGCACTGTTCGAAAGTCTGAAGCCACCGCTCATTCGTTCATGCTTTGCTTCCAAGAAGCCAGATTAAATATTTTTGTAAGCGATGTTGAGCAGTAATTCTACAAGTTTTCTGAGGGTCTTTCAAAGTTTTTCCTCTTGACATTGGCTGCTTTTTCCATTCATTTTCAGTCAAGTCCTTCCACCTGACCATTTCAAGGACTTTCTTTTATTTGTTTTTTTAAGCTACTGAAGACTGACCTATGAATCATTACAGGATAAAGGCACCCAACTCAAGAGCTAAACCAATGTTTTGTCTACACATAACAGAGACTTTGTGACTAGCAGCCTGTTGCAAAAAGCATGTTATGTTTATACCCAAAGAGCTGTTAGCTGAATAAATTGGCATCTGTCAGCTTGGTGTGCAGTGTGTCTTTAAAGATTTTGAGGAAACTAAACTGAGTACAAAAGACGACGTGGGAGGACTAAAAAAACAAACAAAAAAAACCCTGTGTAGAGCAGACAGACAGGATCTGAAAGTCATATTCTTAAGAGGCGAAAAAACCCCATTAAAGAGAGATGCATCTGGCCCCTTCAGTTAATACACTCTTATACTGCTTCATTAAAAATAGTCTCAGTGGAAAGGTGGCTGTCAAGCCATTCTTAGACTGACATATACCTAATTACACACGTCATTGGCTGAAAATCAGTGGGAACGGGTCTTAGAGTGATAAGTCCAAGTTTTAAAGTTTTGGTTCATTGCCCATATGTTACGGTTGACATGAAGAGAGAGGTACAACAGAGAGCGTGTACAGCCACTCTGTAAAACCAGGTGGAGGCTCTGTTATGGCCTCTAATCAAAATATTTAGTTTATAAAAATATAAACGCATAAAGTCCTTGTTAACAAAAGTTTGAAACTAAAATCTTATAAATGTTATATTTAACAGATGAAAGCTAGCTGCCCAATTGCTTCAGCTGATGCTACTCAGAGCCATATTTTACTGACCGCACCTTCAAGCAGAAATGAGTACGGGCTGATCTGACCATGTGACTCCATGCAGGTCAGAGTTCACTGTGGAAGCGGACAACAGCGAGCCATGCAGGCAGCAGCCAGAAAGTTTACCATCACGTTCCACAGGCAGGGACCCACAGTGGCTGTGAGCATCTGTAATCCTGCTAGACAGAGCTGCACCTCTGTTATATCAAATCTACACACAGAACACATCCACATTTACTGCAGGTCACCTGAACACGTAAATGCTGCGATCTAATGACAAGACTAAACCTCAGGTCTAATTAACTCGCTGCACCTTTTATTAACTTTTTCAAAGCTTTGGACTGAATTCCTGAAAAACTTGTTTATGACTACCTTCCACCACAGATAGAGACAAAGGTCTTCAAAGCAACAGGTACTAATGGTGTGCGGTGATGAGATATTAATCAATTCTTTAACAAACTTTTTTTTTTGGGTAACAAAAAAATAATTTCCCCCAGGGATCAATAAAGTATTCTGATTCTGATTCTCACAGGTTTCAGTAGGTAAAGTCAGGAGGTGATTCAAAATGACGACATTCTTTCTATACTAATAGTCCATTCTGCCTAATATGAAGATGCTGGCTTTAAAAATAAATCACATCAAACTAATATTTGTGTTCAAAGAAAAATCAGTGTTTATATTTATACAGAAAGAGTTCAATAAAAGTGAGAGCGCACAAGTAAACAACTAGAACTTTTCAGGGTTTTCAATTCTTAAGTCAGTCACCATAAAAATTTTATGTCACCCTCATTTGTAATAAAAATCAGAGATTATTGGCTGACAAACTGAGCAATTTACTACTAATAATAAAAAACTCAGACTAGTTGACTAGTTTAACAGCCAGAAAAACATCTGAAACCTAACAGATTGAATTAAACAGACTCTACAGCTGTTGTGTGTGTTTAAGTACCATTTGAGACTTAACAACATCCTTTGGTAATGAAATCCTAAGAATTGTGCGGCCATTTGTGTCATGCGTAATATTACGCATATAAAATGCCAGAATACACAAAGTGGGGCTAATGCTAGCTGTGCTAACTTCAGCAGCCTTTATTGCTTTCAGTTTAAAATTTTGCATAACTGTAAAATTGGCCTGGCTTCATGGCAAAACATGGAATAGTTACAGAAACTCAAGTAAATCAAGTTCATGGCCATGAGTTGTCCTGTCAGGAAGTAGTGCCTAAACCTAGCAGAGTATTTTTTTTTTTTTTAAATAATTATGAACACCATTAAAACAGCACAAATGTTTTGAGGTAATCGTCTGAACTTTGAACTACTCCAGCCTCCAGATGTGGACATTTATTAATCCTTTAAATCCTACATAGAGCGAATCTATGTAGATAGACATGACGGAAGAAATGAGACTGACAAAAAATGAAAAATGAAAAAAACAAAACAAAACAAAAAAAACAGAAAAGGAACATTTGCACCCAGAAGTAAGAATCAATAGACCAAAAATGTATTTCATGAACAGCAGTGAGGCTGTGATTGCATATTGCAAAGTGGTTGCATATTTAAACCCCCCCATAAATAAACAGTACTTAGCCTCCCTGTAGATAAACCGATGGTATCAATTTCAAAATCCTTCATCACCTTGTTCTCAAGTTATTGTACTCGCAGGATTTTCAGAAAACTTGACCTTAAGGTCGAGGTCACTGAAATTTAAACTCATTCAAGATTTTTAGTAGGTGCACCTACGATATCAATTTGAAGCTCCAGCATCGCCTTGTTCTCGAGTTATTACATTCACAAATTTACGTCCACCCGCACGATGGGTGGACAACAATACCCCATCAGCCTTTTACGGCTGAGGCGTACAAATAAAATGTTAGCTTACTGAGACACAACCCACGCACAACTGCTCTCTGTGGAGATCAGAAGAAATCTGTCATTGTCTTACTTTCCACCACAGATAGAGACAAAGGTCTTCAAAGCAACAGGTACTAATGGTGTGCGGTGATGAGATATTAATCAATTCTTTAACAAACTCAGCACAGTGAAGCATGAGTAAGAACTGCTGTGAAATCAGAAATGAAACAGACTGGTCTTAAGACGACTACGTGTGTTGACAGATAAGAAAAACGGCTGCAAACTGTTCTCTTAAAGAAGAAAAGGAAAATACGTAGTTTTTATTGACTCACATCCCAAAGCGCAGCGTTCCTGACACATATGTTTGCCAGTGTGCACAGTAGAACATAAACATCCCGGCGAAGCAGCAGAAGAACATCCAGTCTGGGTTGGTGCCCAGCTGCGCTGCTATACTGGTTCCCAACACCACAAACACTGCAGAGAAAAAACACACAGATTGTTCACTGAGCTTCAGATTTTCTGAAACACAGAATCAAACAGGATGTAAACTGACCGGTGGAGAGGGAGTCACAGCCGTGGTCAAACAGCTCACCCAGCGGAGAGCTGCTGTTAGTGCGTCTGGCCTGCTTCCCGTCGATGGCGTCCAACGACTGGTAGATAAACAGACCCACCGCACACAACAGGTATGCCCAGAGAGGAGCCTGGAGCAAAAAACACAAATAATCACATGAAGAAGAGGTCACTCTATGGCGATGCTCACGAACAGGTGCGGTCTAAGGCAAATTTTACATGCCGTGGCTGGTGGAGGATTGGGCAGCATGAACATGATGGTTTCTTTCACCTCATTAACATACATAAACACAGAGACTGCAATTGTTAGGGTTGTGCCAACACCTTTCATAATGAGTACTGTGGTGCTGGTGAAAGAGGAACTGGGTGGGGAGTTTAGTTCCTACTATGAAGTAAAGGCTTCAGTGTGAGGCCTTGTTCACATGCAATGATGAATGAATGATGTAGATTAATTAAGTGAGTGGAAATGAACGGAGATCATCTGAACAGTCATTAAAGTTTTTTGCCTTTAGGCTTGTAGTTGTAGTAACTCATCCAGCTGAGTCTATTATTACATGTGTGTAAAATGCCTCACTTGTCGCTCTCATTCAAGTCTTTACAGACAAACGCACTCAAATCAGAATCAGAATAATTTATTAAACCTTAAGGATACTGGAGAAACAAAAGCACCTGTGCAGTTTCTAATGTAAGAGCAGACAAAAATACTCTCACTTTTTCCCCCCTCATTGTGAGATTTGATATTTTAATGTAGCTGAAACGCCCACAGATGACAGAAGCAGCAGCAACATGTCAGTGCTGGCTGCAAGAACGTCAGTTGCCTTTTTACTCCCCTCTGTCACCCAAATAAATATCACCAGATTAAAAAATATATATATATACGGTAGCTGAAGTAATTAAAGAAGCTCTCATATATTTGAGTCCTAAGAGCTCACATATGAAAGTCAACAGTTTTTGTTGGAGGTTGAAGGTAGTTCTAAAGGAAAATCACTGGTATTCAGGTATGTGGACTCTCCAGACCAACCAGGATGTTTTCAGTGGAAATTAAATACAGTTACAGTCCGATGGGTTAGCATTACAAAGACTAAAAGATCATTACAAAGCTGTCTACATGGATATAAGCCAGAGCAAGTGACATGTCTTTATGATTTGATTCATTCATGCTGACTCTTGTCAACAAATTAAGTCAGCTCAAAGTGACTTTATTCAAAACATGCATTTAATACTTATTAGCCTGTTTAATAAGATTGATATTGATAACCATTTATAACTTCCACAAACAAAATGAAATCGTGACCAAGCAGCAACCTCAGCATCTGAACAGCGAAGTTAACACCAAGAACAAAAAAGACTGCAGTCCCTCTAATGGCCACTTGAGGCTGACCCTCAAACTTCATCAACCCCATAGATTCCCATGTTAAAATGTCCAACTTTATAGAATTAATAAGCACATTTATATTATTTTTCTGTTGTTTTTTTTGAAAGTTCTCCCCATCCTGTGTTCAATTAACATCATTTCTGCCTCCAAAAAAGCAACACTGAGGCTTAAATGTGCACAAACACACAGACAACACCACAGTGCCAATGTTTTTCTTTTATATACCAATCTAAAAGCATCTTTACCAACACTGCTTTCAATCATGAGTTAACTGATGATTTTCTTATTACACTTTTCTTTCTCCGAGCTCTTCTGATGCTTCACATTAAAAGCCTTCCAGCAGCTCCTATGACCTAATCTTACCACTTTCATATCTGGTTATATTTTAATATAAAACACTGACAGAAAATAACAATAACAGTAGCGCTGTAGCTATGGACCTCATCCTCTTTAAGATTATCGGCTAACCTGCTCAGTGGCAGTTGGGCAGTAGTAGACGAGCACGAGGGTGGTGAAGACGTTGGTGGCCAGGCCAATGATGGTGATGAGATTGGGTGCAATCCAGGAAGGGACACGTCCTATCAGCCATTCCCAGTAGCGCTGCATTAAAGGCTCCAGCAGGGAGCGTCCAGCACTGCTGTATCTGCAGGGATGGGCAACAGGTGGCAGCAGTTGAGATACAGAGGAGCGACAGATATGAATGTTTACCGACTTTTACGAGGGCTTGACAATTATTAACTGTGTTTAAATATATCTCACCAAGCTGTAGAAACAGAGTTACAGCTAGAGTTTCTTGAGTTTGTGAGCTGCAATGAAGAGTTATCATCAAAGTACTCAATGAAGGTTAATGCTCCAACCAGCACGAGAACAAAACACAGAAATCTCATCCAGACAAATGGGACGCTACATTATATGGCTTATGGTTGATCTAAAACATTTTGCTTTAGTACATAGGTGTTTCGTCAAATACATGAATATTTGTTATAATTTTACATTAGTCTCGGACGGTTAAAAGTTGGAAGATTTGTTCCTCTCAAAGGTTCACAAACTTTTTCTTGCAAAGATTTCTGTTTTAATCACTTAAAATGTCTTGTGATCTTCATCTCATTCACAGTTACAGACACAAAACAGAGGATACAAAGATATTTATGAACTGAAACAGTTTTCCAGTGAGGACTTGTCCGTAAGTCCTCCTCGTGCTTGTTTAAGTCTCATTAGCAGCTTGTGGGAATACTTCAAGTTTGGTGCTGCTAAAGGAGGTTCTGTGAGTTATAAACTGAAGGGTTCACCTACTTTTCTCAGCTTGTGCTCTAAATTATAACTAAATACATTCTAAAAAGACTTAGAAGTACAATTTCATTTCTATAGTACCTTTCAGACAAACATAACAAAAACCCTTCACAGGTAAATATCATAGACATCATAGGCATCATTAAAAACTTTAAACCAATAACCATAAGTCCTCTGAATTCAGAGGTGGCTGGTGGCCAGTCCTTTAAATGTTAAAATGTTTAAGCTGTTTTCAGATTTAATAATAGAAACAGAACTGAAGAAGCTTCTCGGATGAGAGGTGAAACGTCTTCAAGCAACTTAAAGAAGTCCAGACACTTTTCTTTGTAAGCTCCTTTGACTACGATGACCTGGATGACTGAGAACCTTCACAGACAATAAAAACATTACCTTAAACTCCATTTGGATGGATTTTTAATGTTCTTAATCACGTCACTGCAAGAAATTCCAGCACCGTTTCACCTCCTACACATTTTAGATAACACACTGTGGCTGCTTCTTTAAGACTGCTATTACATGTGTAAATCCAGTTAACAGTATCATTAGCCAATTTATCTTAACACCCTAATTTAACATCTTAAAAATAAATAAAATCCCAGCTGCTTAGGCCCAAGAGGGGATCAATTTCACCCCATCGAGCTTGTAACATCCTGACGGAAACACTAAAGATGATAATGAAGATGTCGGTTTTGCTAGCTCATTAGTCTCAGACAAGACTAATGGCTTCAAAATAACAGTTCACCAGAACTCTGTGGTTAAACTCAAACAATGTTGTTAACTTATTTGGATTAAGTTCTTAAATTCAAACAAGTACTTTTGTTGAACTTTTTTTTTTTTTTTAAATGACTTACTGTTTAACTGGGAGGACTATGTTTTCACTTCTGATGCATTATTTGACCTTAAATTAAACTGAAAGTGATAATAAGGTTTTTGACTCAACTCGAGGTGTGACTCAACCCGACCGGTGAGTCTGAGAGGGAAACACGAAGAAGGGAAGGGAAAAAAAACTCAGCACAAGCTGCTACAGGCCTGATCTGTTAACAGTAACATAGCTCGTCAATCCTGACATACCAGCAGTTTTTTTCCTAAACCAATCATAATAACTACGTACATCTGTTATCCATTAATGTAACACTATTTTTGAATAACATATTTCAATAATAGAGCGCGCTAGCACAAATCTTGACAAATATAAGCTTAAGTCACAAATTTTCCTGGAGGAATCGGGTTTAATTTAGGAGGTATTGTGTCTGAGTGGCTGTGGGAATCATTTCATTTTTTTATTTTTTTTTTCACGTTGAAACAAGTCTGTGAGAACACTTGGTGCAGGCAAGTCGTGTTTCATGCTGTGGAGACCACAAACACAGACCTGAAGCTAAAGTCTCTACAGAAAATTATTACAATTTGAGTCACTATGCTAGCTATAAATATGAACTGGAAACTGATATTGTAGACAAGGGCTGAGGACTCAGCTCCATTCTCTTCAGACTGTTAAAAGGCAACCTGTGAAGTTAAAAAACGCTGCCACACTTTTTTAATATTTGGTGTAGAGGAGCATCTCGTGACTCAGTGTCAGCCCTCTTCTGACTGGGTGCCCCTCACAAAAGGATTTGAACACTGCACCTGTGTGCATGAGATGATCATATTATGACTACACCCTCTGTTTGAAATCATACACATGAATCAAATCACACACAGTAGAACAAAAAACTGAGCATGTGCTTTTAGCTCACAGGGATTACTGTAGAAACGCTCGCCTCCTTATTTGAAATCTTTGCGCGTTTTTAATACAAGCATCCAGTAATGCAACAGTACACATTTGACATAAAATAGATTTCCCACATTTCACTGTCTTTTCACTCCACTTACTAACACTTTGTTTTCCTGAGTTCAGCATACACAGCAGAAACCTGCATTACCTGTGCTCCTCCAGTCTCTTGAGTTGGTGTCGAGACAGGGGGGGTGAGGGCAACTCAATCAGCCTGCGCAGGACTCCAGGGGACAGCCAGCAGGTTGCCTCCATGCCCATGCCGTGCCCGGGGTCTTTGTCCCGGCTAAGGCCTCGGCGAGTACGCAGACCCCCCCCTTGCTGCTGCCCCGTGGCGCTCATGAAGCCCTGCTTCCTGCTGGTCTGGTCCCTGATGGCTCTACCTCTGCCACTGCCACTGCCCTGCCCGAGGGGCTAAAGATCCACAGTGAGGCCGGATGATGCCTAAGAAGAAAAACCCAACATCATAAAACTGCCCTGTGGAAATATCTCAGCAAAAAGAAAAAAAGAATGCAGCTCCTAAATCCCAAAAACCAATTTCAGAGGCTACAACTAAAAATTATTATTATTTTATTATTATTTTCTAATTATTCTTCTAGGCTACTTGTTATACATCAATCTTAAATCTGGTGCTTAAGAACTTTCTCTAACAAATCCTTCAATTGGAAAAGCTAAAACTTGAAAACAGCTAAAAGTTAAAAAATAACATACTTTTTTTTTTTTAAACTAAAATTTAAAAATAACAAATTCACTTCACTAATACCAAGAGCCACATGGGAATACTGCATGACCAACTGCAGCTGTTATTGATGGCATAGATTTTTTTTTTCCTGCTTGAATAATTTTAGTGAACATTTACCTATTTTAGGCAAATGAAACACTTACTATGCCCTAGTTTTAGCATAAAGTCAGACAAAGGCTCCTGCAAAGTGAGCTGTCAAAAGCCTAAACAACCAACTCCCTCTATAGCCCTGTTGCACTATGGAAATGTGGATGCAATACTCTTGAAAGTGAAAGTGCAATGCAGATATCTGCAGCTCCTGTAACACCCACATAGACATGCTCAAGACTGGTTAAAGAATGCAAGTCTGATGCCATGTTTAACCAGTGCTAAGGCAACAAGTAAAGTGGAAATGCATCAGTATAATAAAGGAGGGTTTGCGCCCCCCTCCCCCTCCCCATGATCCTGTCTCTGTCAGATGAGTGGGCACGATGACAAAAAGCTATTTTACACTTCACCCATTTCTGTTATTCGTGTTTTATAAACCTAGATTAATTACCACAAAGCCAAATAGCCTCATGTATTATTGTTTTAAAAATACCGGGGTAAAGTTTAAAATGTGACAGCAGATGTTTGGGTTAATCAGCTGATCAATTATATCGATGTACAATCAACATTAACTGACAGTTTCAATATGGAGAAAAGAGCCATTAGCAGATCAATAGAGACGAAACTCTGACTAAGTCTCTGTGATGCAGGCCCTGAATGCTAATGCTGGTAGCACAAGTTCACAGCAAGACTGCAGGTTTTAGGCAACGGACATGGTGGAGCAGCAGCAGCAGCACTAACATAACCAGACTGGACTTCCAGGGAAGTTAACTGCACGCTGTTACATCACATGTGAAGGAAAAAGGTGCACAATTATGGATTCAACATTTTCCTAGTACATACAGACGACTATTTAACACTTCTGTCAGTGCTAGACAAAGAAAATTTTCCTTTTTGCAAATATTCAGGATGTTATAAAAATTAACTAAGAACAGCAGAGATGCCTCAACAGTCTGTCAGGCATCTCTGTGCCCACTGAATTTAAACTGCCTGCGAGTTGTTGGTTTGGCGAAAAAACACACTTTTAAATGTGGCTTTGTTTAGACTCCTTAAGGTTTATATTTTTTGCTGTACAGTACAAGCAGTGCTTTTACATGGAAAAAAAAACTTATATAAGCGTATATGTAATAGATGCCATAGTTGTAAGTTTCCTTGTGTCTTTGCAGGAGCAGATAGATGAGCCCATAACTATGATAATGTGTCTGAGCTTTTAAAAAAAACAAACAAACCTAGGAACGACCTAAAGCATGGATTTGGAGAGTTGTTCCTCCCCCACTCTAATGTATAAGCCCATCCATCCATCACCACTTGTTAGGAGTTAGGTCATAGAGGCTGCAGCCTAAGCAAAGAAACCTAGACCTCAGTCTCACACAACAAGACATTGCTAGCTTTACTGGCCCTGAACACCAAGGTGTTATCCCAGTAGGACATGCCCAGAACACCTTAGCTTCCTCCTTTCGATGTGTAAGAGTAATGGCTCTTCTTTGAGTCCCTCCCAAATGACCAAAATTCTCACCCAGCCACCCTTTGGAGAAATCTCATTCCCACCACTTGTATCTATCTCATTCTTTCAGCTGGAGCTTGTTCTCAACCAGGAAAGAGTGGGGTTCCCACTCCAGGTCAGGGATGAACTGCTGCCCCCAGTGAAGGAGTTTAAGTATCTTGGGGCCTTATATAGATATATATAGAAAATGCACACTGACAAGACATCCACATGACGACGTCATCCGGAACATGACTCTCTGTATTGAGCTTGAAAAGACACTCCTGCAAAGAGCCACCCAGTTACAATCATAGGTGGATGTGAGTAATCAGCTTAATTATGCTCCCCATAATATTCTGAGATTAAAGGCACGTTAAGACTCGTAACTGGGACAACAGGGCACATCTAAATTTCTGTAGTAACAGAGAAGGCCCATGTGTTGCTGATGACAGGACCCAGAGCAAAGAAGACGATGAAGAAAGATTAAATCAATAACGCAATATTTATTGAGACATTACTGACACTGACAGGAGTTAGTTCGCCAGCGGTTGGCTGCCGGTCATTAACCTCGTCTACGTTTCTAAACTACTTCTTGTGACTGTCACTTGAGCTGCTGACGAAGCTCGGAGGGCACCAAACAACCTGCTTCTTGAAACCTAGCACACTTGCTGTTAGCTCAGTCCCCATCAGTTAGCGTGTGCATTAGCTGGACTATCTGCAACGTTAGCGCAGAGAACGGCTACGGAACACTCATGTCAGGGTGGCATTATAAATTTACACGCTTGCAGCAAGTTTATTGACTCTTTTTCATACTTATTTTGCTAAAGGCACCGGTGCATACTCAGCATATTGCTCAGATCAGACGGAAACTCATGGACCTCCCGTGGTGACTGCGGCTAGCCTAGCTAGCTAACCCAGACTGCTGGCAGGATGCTGAACGTAATGCCGACTGACCTGAGCGATTAAAGGACGAGAGTCGCAGACAGTCCAAGGGCCAGGTGGGAGTGTTTGAAGTCGACAGACAGCACCTTTCTGTCCTCGGTTAGCTTTGTGATTTCCTCTCTATGACTTGGAGTATCAAAACAAGCGTCTGCATCTGTAAGGTGGATCACCACGACCGGTGTCACTGTGGTTTGACACAGCAGGCTAGTTATCGTTAGCCATCACAGAAATCTCGCGAAGTTTCCTTTCGTTGTGGGTAAATTTTGCCCTGAACTCATCTCACAGGCACACAGCCCGCTCAAACGCCCTCTAGTGTGGGGGTGTCAAGTTCGTTTAGTTCGTTGGCTACGTCAAGGTGGTCAGACTAACAAAACCACTGCATAAAAACACTCCACCAAAGGCTCCTATTTCCTTATAAAGAAGATTGTTTCTGCCAGGCAGATACGAGTAAAAATTTGAATTGTCATCTCTAAATTTTGAATATCGCAAAGTTTTGACTTGAGTTGGCTTTCAAGTAATTTGAAATTTGAAGATTTTTTTTTTTTTAAATTGGACTTACTGACAGTGGTGAGACTTGCTTTGACAAGGACTTTGGGTCAGTGCTACAAAGAATGTCTTTTAGTAACTAAGTATTGATAGTTTAAGGTTAGAAGCCTTTTTAACATGGATTTAAAGGCTTCTCATACCCAAGCTGCAATAAATCAATCATTATCTGATCATGAAAAAAAACAAAACAGTTTTTTTAATACTGTTCACAACCCAAAAAATAGCATTTAAAAAGACAGAAAACCTTTTGTATTTTGTAAGTTTTGAGATTTTACCTCAAAAATAATATTATCTATCTGATTTTTCTTCTTTGTTTAGATAACACTGCCCAGATTTAGTTTCTCTCATCCACTTCAGATGCTGCAAACCTTGCACCCGACTTTATTACACCCAGAACTGATTGACAGCAACAAGTGGTCTTCAGGAAGTTCAAAGTGCAGCAGTTGTTATCCAAAAAGTTCGATCATAATTGTCCTGTCCGGGTGTCTTTGCAATATAAGCCAGACCTGATTTCAGAATCTTCCTCCTGACCTTCAAGGTCCTAATCGGATTATCTTTCCCCTGACATTTCCAGCCCCATTACTCAACATACACCATCACACCCTTCACGCTGGGCTCTTAACTGTCCCTGGATTCAGTAACTAAACTCCTTTGAGGATACAGCATTTGGCCACAGAGCTCTTCTCCTTTGGCACAAACCTCCAGTCCAAGGTCGCCAGGGTGGCTAAGTGCAGACTTTCAAATCCAGACTCAAATCTTTCTCCTCAGTTCTGTAGCAGTAAAAGTCCAGGCTTATCAAATGATGCCAAGTTTATTTCAGCTCATCTCCAGCTGCATATTCTTTTCATTTTTGGGCTCCAGAGTAGCTTTACATGATTCACTATTCAAAGAAATCCTACTTTATACTTCTCTTATACGCCTGTGCTAAAGCACTTGTTGGAGCTGCATCAAGGCTCAGCTCAACAAGCTGCATGCCTGTCTCTCTCTTCATAGCAAATGAGTGTCTCTCCCTCATAAAGAACAGATCTGAGCAACAGGTAACTGGAGTGTCTGTGCTGAAAGCCAGCGCTGACCACATCTGGAACATCAGCACAGTTTATCACATGAACCTTTGTCTTACAGAGATTACACAGGCTTCACTGACCCAACGTCCCAGCGCAAGTACTGCTACTCAACAGCCATCTTGAAATGCCCTTGGGTATTTATAATAGGTATTTTGAAGAATTACATAAATTTATCTTAATTTCAATGGTTATTGGAACAAAACTGCAGCTGATTAGATTTGATTAGGATGGATGGAATATGTGACACAATTTTCTTAATTTTGCTTCTGTACACAATAACAGTGGATTTTAAATCTAACCATAAAGATGTTAGAAAGAATTACAATACAATACAACTTTATTTATATAGCACATTTAAAACCGAAGGTACACCAAAGTGCTTCACAACAAGGTTAAAACATAAGATATAAGATAAAAGGCTATAACAGATTACAAAAGTACAGACAGAAATAAAACATTTTATAAGAAATAAAACATTAGAGCATAGTTTAGGAGATAAAATTACTGGGTATTCATAAATATAAGGTGGGGGTATTTATACAGGGGAACATTAGTAGAAGATAAATAACATCAGGGTAAAATACAGGAGATGTGCACTAACTAACTGAAAACACTCAGTCAAACAGGTAAGTTTTTAATTGAGATTTAAATGAATAGATGGAATCAGAGGCACAGTCACCTCTGGTCTTTAGCCGGGATCTAGGCTGCACTAAGAGTAATTGTCCCGATGATCTTAGGGCTCTCCTAGGGATATAGGCACTAAGGAGTTCAATGAGGTAGCACGGTGCAGTATTGTTTATGATTTTAAAGGTAAGCAACAGAATTTTTAACTCAATTTGGTATTTGACAATATGAGGCCCAAAGAAGTGTTGAATGCAAAATGCCTCAGAGACCACAGAAGACACCTAAAGTGGATGATTCCAAAACTCTTTCCTGGGTTAAGAAAAACCCTTCACACCTGTAACCGAGTCAAGAACAGTCGCGAGGAGGTTCCTTTATCACTGTAAAAGTCTCTAATCATGAGATTAGAGACAGAAATACAGAGGGTTTGTGACAAGGTGCAAACAACAGGTTACACTCGGGAACAAGAAAGACAGATTAGACTTGACATCTAACACTAACTGCACAGCCCTGAAACAATGCACAGTCCCTGGTTTCAGGTATGGTACCAGGAAAAACCTGAACCAGGTTAGCAGGATGAACAGGATGAACTCTGTGCTCTCTGCTCAGATTCAGGTAAAGTCTGCGACACTGATTGATGAGACAAAGCATAATGAGTCCCCTTTAAGCAGTAAGCTGACACAGACCGTGTGTACAACTGTGCACCACTTAGTTTAATATAAATATTCACAAGGTAAAATTGCAGGCATTCAGATTAGTGTTGCATACATACTTGCACATTTCTTTATACACTGATCACACAAATTTGTAAATGTTACTGAGACTCTGGGTAAATTCAAGCTGCACTATATGACATGTTAAACTTAACACAGTTTTGCATTTTCACAACTGAACCAACCACAACGCACTGATTTTATTTTACACAAAGCACTGGTCTAACGCAGCCAAGAAAAGCACAATGACCATGCGCATTTTCCAACATGCTGACAGCTGCATAAAAGTTGCACAAAGCCAAATGCAAATGATTTCAAATATTTGCAATAAGATCTAAAGGAGTCATCATTTCCCTCCTTTCCTCTCCCTTTTACACAGTTGCATCAGTCTTCTTGAATGTAGTAACTGCAGCCTAAAGCCCCTCATTCCTTCCTGTATTGCAGGCTTTTTTGTGTCTGTAATCGTTCACTTTGTAACACGAATTCACTGAAAAGGCTGAAAGTCAAAATCCTCAGTCAGCTTTCAGTATAGGAGTTAAATCAGACCATGCTGCTGTAATTGAACATAACTCTCTATTGCCTTTTCTGCTGTACATATAACATGGTCTTCACCTGCAGCCACATCCTTGTTTTGTTAGGCAGCACATCTTTGTCTGGGTCTTGGTTACTGTATAATACTCATTGGACAATAGGACTTTTTGTAATCGTTGGATGGAGATGCTTACATTCAGGGGCACCTCTTAAATCTCTGTGGTCTCCTTGTAGTCTGCGTCTTTCTGTGTGGTTTTCAATAGTTTTGCCTTTGCTTTTGTCAGACTGGCTGCGTTCCTGTGCGATGCTGCTGTCTCAAAATGTGTTCAGCTTAGTTTTTTAAATTTTTCTGTTACTCTGTTCGACTTAAAGCTTGCTGTTACCTCTGCATTTACTTTCTCAGGTTCTTTATTCAGAACGTATCATAGCACACAGTGCTACGATGCGTGTTAAGTTCAGGTTAGACTCCCTGCAAAAACTGTGCAGAGAGGGATGCTATGCGCAGCTGTAGGATGCAGAGCAACGGACACCTCCAAAAAATCAACAACACTGTTGTGCATCAGGCAAATTTGCTCAAAGCAGCACAATAAAGGACAAAAGAGACCAACCTGAAAACATTTCAGTTAATGATAAAAAAAAAAAGCACTACTGAGGTGTGGGAAAGGCATAGCTGCAGGTATGTAAATATGTCTAATGCTTCAAGGACCTTTTAACATTACAAGAAGATAACATAATTAAAATGCTATTTTTATGTTATAAGGTGGACATTAAAGAGGGTATTTAAAAAAAACAAATTAACCAATTTACGCAATTTAAGTTTTGTTGAAGTAGGAGCGTTGTTTTCTCTCAAGTGTATTTGGGAATCCCATGCTGCTTCTCTGCCAGCAAAATCACATAAAAACTATTTAAAAGAACCCAATAAATTTTGGTTCTCATCCAGATCAGGTTCTGCTACATGCCTTTGTGCGGGTTCTGAAAGTGTCTCTGTCCCACACTTTTTTCTAGGCTTCATACTTTCGCCATCTTTCTGCCGAAACAAAAATTTGTATATTTGCATTTGATGGACAAGAATGAGAGCTGAAATATGTAGCAGAGCTGGGTGACCTATTATAGCTTTTATATATCGGGGGTGATGTGTTTATAATTCAAAGAATTTATACAGGAAAAATCTGCATACAGTCTTTTAAATATATATGCTTGCTGTTACCAGGTGGTCATTTTTTTCCCCAAATTTGAAAACTAAAGGGTTACAGCATTTCGTTTACAAAAAGTAAGCCTATTCAACTTAACCAGGTAACCAGCTGTAGGGAAATGGTCAAAAAAAGAACGTCACAATTTAAACTGTCCATTTTAGTATAAGTATGACTTTTTTTTAAATATCTGAACAAAAAAAGCTTATTTTTCCATGAATAAATATATAACAGACTAAATCATGAATCTTTTATCTGTCACAGTTTGTCTGTTGTGACTTTGGGTTTTCCAGGCATCATCTGCAGTTATGAAATTTCAAACACATGAATGTGCTGGTCCTAAAACTAAAGCTGCATATTGAAAAAAGTCTGCAATAACCCACAAGTTTTATATTCGTTTTCTAGATAATTTGTCGTGTTAACGTGTGATATTCAGTCATGATTAAAAAACAACAACATCAAAAAACCCCAATAAATATTTTTTAAAGCCTATGCAGTCATATAGACGTATGCAGTCATACATTGAAACCTTACCACTATACCCACTGGTAAACGTTCATGCAGCTCTATTAACTAAACTTAAACTTACAGCTGCTTTTAAACACTTGAGACACATCTGCAGCTGAATGGGTGCTTTGGGCACTCGGGATGATTTTGTAGTTGTGCTTTTTGTGCATTTTATTATTCAAACAATTGATACAATAAATTTTTTATATATGTTCAGCTTCATGTTTTGCTTCTGTGCATTGTTAGTCGTCTCCGTTTGACAGGTACAGATTAGAGAAGTCTCTCAGGAGGCTCCTGACTTGGGCATTCTGGGGGTTTCCATCATCAGGGATCAGCTCTGGATTCAGAGCCAGGTTTAAGACCTTTGTGGGGTTGAAAGCAGCAGAGCGGGTCTGTGCTGTGTGGAGACCCTCAATTGCGCTGGACAGCCAGAAGAGTCTCTTGAGACTCTGGATGGTTCGGCCGCGGTCGTGCATCAGCTGGTGTTCGGTCACAGCTCGGCGACTGCAGAAAGAAAACAGACAGCAGGAAGCAGCTGCTGGTCAGCGCACAGTCTCAAAGTTCATGCAGCAACCATCAATGATCAATGACATGTTCTATCCAACACACGGATTCATTTATGGAAACAAAATCAGAGCCGCAAACGCAGCACAGCAAACTGGATCCATTCATCTCTTAGCACATGAATACATTTTAAATGAGTGAAAACTGTTTTAGATTCAAAGTGACACCAAAAACAGAAAATGCGTAATAAATAAGTAATAGTTATTATTCATAAACTCTGAAATAAAGTGGGAACAGTGAGACCACCTGTCGCTTTGTTGGCCCTGGACTGTTGTAACAATGACAAGAAGCATGACAGCGAGCCACTGCACAGGCCTGTGGGATGTCTGCATCTTCTGCATGAAAACAGCAGCAAAGACAAAACACATTAAAACCTCTCATACGAAAGGTAAAAAACAAACGTTCTGAATGCACATCAGCTATTGCTGAAGGTTGGTGATACTGAACCCTGAGTTGCTTTTGATGGGTTCATCTATGGGAATGTTAGATAAAAAAAACCCCATCCAGACATAGAAAACACTGCTTGTATATATGTGTGTGTGGATGGGTGAATGAGACATGCTACATAAAGCACTTTGAGAGCTTAGGTAGAGTTGAAAAGTGCTATAAGAACCAGCCCATTTACTTTATTTATTTATTGGAAACATTTTTCTTTCTTATGGATAAAAATCATCCACCAGTTCCCAGGAAAAAGGAGCACAAGCTCAACAAACTGAGGAAAATGAAATTTTCTTCAGCAGAGATGAGTCGTTTTCACACATGAACTGCAGGAGAATCGTTTATGGGCATTTTCCACAGTGGCCTCCTCTGACATGCAGCACACAGCAGGAAGTAGAGCACCTCAGACGCTTTAGCGCTGCTGGAAATCCTCGGTGTGTTTTAGGCCTGCACAGAGCGCGCAGGAGCACAATGCCCACTCGCAGCGGTTAGCTGCACTATATGGAGTGATGCATTATGACATCACATAAATGTCAGACTGAATCTGACATTTGTGTTCTTGTGCTTGTGTGTCAGGTAAACTGTGGAAATGTTTAGTTCAGCGGTGTACGTGTGAGCGAGTGAGTGCGTTTTTCTTGTGGCTATGATTAGGTGCCCGAGTCTATTCAGCAACTGCGCCACATTTTTATCCCTAATCCCCACGATCCACATACTGAGACAATGTCCAAGCTTTTGATTGGCTCTCAAATCAGGAGCCCATGAGTCTCATGAGAAAAGTGACACTCAATAAGAAATGTGCTGATCTGTGGATGCATCCCTACTGAAACTCAAAGATAATCAGCAGACAGAAATGCAGCTAAAATTAAAGTTAACAAGTTCTTCTGAATGAAAAGAGAACATGGGAACATGCAAAGACTTTTGCATGAGAATAAACCTCCCATTTAAGCTTATCGTATTTTCTGATTAGAGTTTAAAAACTTGTCTTCAAATAAACTGCTAAATAATAACCTGTAACGCACTCCTTGCCCTATTTAGATAGCTGCCAACAGACCTTTAACCCATTACCAGGTCCTGACCACTTCTTATGGAACCACTGAGTTATGCAAGTCACTGAAATATAACAATACAGAAAATATAAGATATTACTTTAGGTGTCTGCTAAGAAGAACAACTTATATTTACAGAATATGCTATTTACATCTGCTTTTCTTTCATTTCCTGTAAATATAAAAGCACAGTAATCAGCCTGAAAAATACCAGAAATAAATGTGCTTGTAGAATATGAACACAAAGCATCGTTTATGAAGGTTTTGTTTGTGTTTTAATGTTTGACGATGTGGACAATCTGGATGAATCTGATTCTAAGTGTTGGAGGATATTTTTGGCTTCATTAGTGGATGCAACCAAGTTATCTTCCACTACCTCACAAAGAGATAATTTTGTGAACCTACAAACAACAAAGAGTTCTCCACACATCTGATTCCTCTGCAGCCATTCATTTTTTCCCCCAGCATCAGAATCCAGAATGAACACAGCTGCTGTTTTCTGCCTCGAAGCAAACTACAAACTTTTCACAAAGCTGGAAGATCGGCTGTATGCAGAGAAAGGTGTGACGGGTAAGTCATGATGAGCTAATGATCTCCCAAAGTCAAAGACAAATCAAGCTGATGGATCCTACTCCATCTGGGCTTCGGGTTCAACACACAAAAAAGAAAAAACGAGCATGCAAACGTTCCCGATATTGTCTGTTTCGTCCACGTTGGGTCGGTCTGTCCACAACAAGAAACTGCTTCAGTTTTCTTTAAATGAATCTGGATTTCATATCAATTTCAATTTTATAAAGTTCAATTTACTTTTAACTGTTTGACTGACACAGAAAAAATAAACACCAGCGACATTTAAGTACAAAAAAATGAATCAAATTAAAAACTAAAAAACTATCATATGAAACAAAAATTAACTAAAAGCTTCTTTAAAGTAATCCGACTCTTAAAGAGGTACTTACATTTCCCGTGTTTGCGACTGCAGTACTTCGGCTGATTAGACACTAAACTGACTTCAGATTCAATCTCGAGACCTTTTATAAAGCCCTCTCCGTCACACACACACGGACACACACTTTACTCAGACCTCCCACTCTCTTAATTGAAAATGGTTTGATTTGCTCCTGAAACAAACGTCAGCACCATCATCTCTGACATCTGTGATCTTTGTGTCTGAAGAGTGAGCAAAACATGGAAGCATTTTTTGGGGCTTATTCATGTTAATAATTTGATCCCCAGTGTGACAGTGGAGGAGGTTTACACACTTATACATGCTCTTTACATAAGCAGGTGTTTTCAAAAGGAGGATGACATTCAATTGAGGGATTATCATTTTTCTATTTTCTGGTCTAATCCCCTCTGGTTCCTCTTGCAGACTCACGCTGGCTACTAAGAAATGGGGCTGAATGTTTGTATTGATGTTGAGGGTGAAGACACGGAGAGGAATGAGTCAGCGTGAATGACGCGAGCGTCTGCCAGTTCAGCTCTAAACTTTGCTAAATGATCTGTCTGCAGTTAAGATGTTTGTCGCCTGGAGCTCTTCTCCACATTATGACCACCGTCACTAATGAACCCAAACAAACTGGAGTCACTGGTTGCTGTGGTGGCGCCGCAGTCGCCATTAGAAATGCAGTCGTCGTGACAACATCTTGCAGGGCGAGTTTCCCTCAGCGAGAAATGTGGGCTGCCATCGGAGGCTCGTGGGTGGAGAGATGGGAGTGAGAAGAAGTGATTTAGGTCATTAAGGAGTAATTGATGGCAGTGTGAAGAAACTCAGAGACGGACAGCAAGGGAGGAGTCGTGAGGGTGAAAGAAACCAGACAAGAAACTAATCAGCCCGATGGAGGTTAATTTCTCACAGCAGGAAGTGAGTGTTTACATGACTCACGTCCAAACCCAGTACTCAAATTCTGTTTTATATAGAAGACTCATTGTTAAACATTCACAGTGGATTAGCACTGTTGCCTGGGTTTGAATCCACTGGCCAGCCGAGGCCTGTGCAGGTTCTCTTCAGGTACTCGGGCTTCCTTAAAAAGGCATGCATGCAGGTTAATTGGTGATTTTAAATTTGCATGTAAGCCAGTGGCTATGTGATAGTGATCTTTCCAGGATATATGCAGTGTATCTATTCTACATAGCATCCAGTAAACAGATGTTCGTACAACAGATAAGGACGAGAGCACGTTGGTAAAGTGAAAACTGCATCTAGAACAGAAACAGCTGCATTATACTGCTAACGCAACTCTTTACAAGCACCTGCACAGACAGCATGCTAATGCTAAGCTAGCCAGAAACCCGGAGTGATGCTGTGAATGTTGACCCCATCGCAGCAGCCAGACCCTGAACTTCCACAGTAACAACAGCAGAGATTAGCAGTCAGGGTGCAGCCTCTGTTTCTACCTGTTCATGTTTCTACAGTAGAATCACTGCAGTTAACCTTTTTAAGTCACTGTGCTGGTTTTCATCTTTTCCTTGTGTTGATACCTAAAATACTAAGACAAAGATCATGTGGTGTGTCCTCACAGGGACTGTAGCCCATAGGTTAATATTGTTAAATGCTAATTATATGAAAAGGCATTTCAGGCATTCTGTGTAACTTGTGTAATAACGACCCCCAACACGGATCACAACAATGAAGGGAACTACCTCCAACTCGCACAAACATTTGAACACAAAACTTATAATTAATTTACATGAATGTCTTTGATGTGCTGCTAAGAGATGGTGGTGACTCAAAGTGGAGCTAATGAGAATCTAAGAGAATCGCAATCATAACTGATGTCAGTATTGGATTTGGAATTCTTATCAATTCCCATTCCTACTCCCACTGCATCTACTGTCCTGAAGTATTAACCTGGAATTAAGACACTACAGTTTTGTAGTGTCTTTTGGGCGTGTTTAATTTGCACAAGGTCGGCTCTGCCGTTCCTGTGTCTGTTTTGTACCAATGAGGCACTTTTAAGATGTCTCACTGTCCAACACATTACTGAAATTGGTAATTTTCTGGTAATCAGTTGTACAGATAACTGATTACATAATTTCCTTTGGGATAAATAAAGTATTCTGATATCTGCTGGTCTCACAGTCGCTATGACGGATATATGAGATAGAGCTCATACAACAAAAACCATGACCTGGGGATCATACCAGTTGCTTGGCTGTTACGCACTAACAGTGGTTTACCAAATTATCTGTCTTTGATTCTCGCATGAATCAAAGGTTTGCAGCAGTTCCAACAAGGATCCAAATGCGGGGGGGATTTAATACTAAGATGATTCAAAGCTGCAGAAAAATAGTAAACAGGAAAAATAACAAACAAACCCAAAAACAATGAATCCACTAAGGCAGAAAAAAAGAACAGGCAGCAGAGTGAGAACAGGAGAAACCGATGAGAGTAAAAAAAAATAGAAAAAGACAAAGTAAAAACAAACAAACAAACACAGAAAGATATCCTTTCAAAATAAAAGAGGAATCTACAGAAATGTGAAAAATTCTGTCGTGAACCACAATGTTCAGATAAGGTCTATAAATACCAGTGAAGCACAATGAAAGTTACAGATTCTTAAAAGAAATAGAGACAGAGAAGTTCAAGCATGAGTAAAATCAGGAACACTTTCCTGTGAAAGTTTTAAGACAACTTAAAGGAAGTCTCTGACTCAGCAAACCAGATTTCCTTCAGCAGAGCACTCCTCGCCTCGAGGTGCTTCTATAAATCTCCTGTCCTCTTTAGTTTTAGTTGTGCTGTATTTCAGTCTGGGCTGAATGTTGTTTAAGCTACTACAGATACCTGATAAAGAAACTGTGTTTATACACAGTTCCCAGACGACAGCGTTTCCAGGGAAGTTCTTGCATGTTTTGACAAGATAATGCTAATCTTCATAGTGGGGTTTAGCTTTACTGTACACTTTCTCATTTTAAAAATGTGATGTGTTTTCTTTGTTCAGTTGTAAATAAAAAAGGGGTTGCATTTTGTTTTTACAGTTTACAGAGCGTCCCAGCGTTTTTGGAAGCGGGGTTGTAAAATTGTATATTTGTCCAATTACTTCTGAGCATCTGAAAATGTGAGACTATATGTATAAACAAGAGTGTAACTCCTAAACAGTTAATGCAATACTTTTGTTAAAGCCGTCAGTTAAAGCTAAAAGTCTGCATGTCAATCGCATCCTGATGGTGAAGATAAGTTTCCACTTCTAGAACAGACAGAAGGAAAAAACAATGCGCCCAAGCAAAGGACCTTAAAAGGGTCATTTTTAAGGTCCTTTAAAGTGTTTCTGGCTCAGACACACACAGCAGTGAGCTCGTCCCATCAAATCACAGCCACCTTCACTCACAGCCTGCAGGCTCTTTAAGCAGCAGAGGAGATCCTTGGTGTAGTTGTTCAGGAAAAGGCACCAGGAAATACAAATGGACAAATTATGGGCCACATGGAAGAGAGAAGGAGAATTACCGTGGGCCATAACACACCCACACCAGCTTTTCTCAAACCTTTTGCGACACACCACCTCGGAAAAATTATTAATAATAAAAAAGATGGAATTTTTAGTTAAATAATGATTGCCGCTGATAGCAACAGTAAACTGTTTATTTATTTCTCCCTAAAAAACCCCAAAAAAACATAACCAATATTTCAACATGCAGTGGCTGTGCCTCATCGTTTGGGACGATATCCTCACCTGTAAAGCAACCTGCATCCACATGGGGGCAGTGTTGTACTGAGCAGCTGAGTGTTGCTCATGAAGCAGGTTTAAGACACTGCAACACTAAATTCATTTGCTGAGTAACATACAGTAAAATACATTAGGACTGCTCAGTAACGCCCCATAGAGGCAGCAGCGTTCATTACAGTCACAACATGAGCAAACATCTTGATTCTGTCCTTCTTACTGTCTTGATGCATGCTCAATTGTTCAGGTAAGTAAATCCCAAAAGGTTGATTCTGTTCATCTGGACGTAGAGTTTTCAGTGGGAGAAACGTTTCATCACTCATCCGAGTGACTTCTTCAGTCTCAGCTGACTGCAGGTTTCCCCAACTGTATAAACAGGTTTATACAGTTTATACTGTTTTGTTTATAAAAAAAACAACAAAACAGTCTATGCAATACTTTTATTAAAACCCTCAAATTAAAGCTGATGGTCTGCACATCAATCACATCTTGATTGCTTGATTTAAAATGTAATCTAACTGTAAGTGTCACATGCAACTGGCACGGCCTCGGGCAATGTGCACAAGATCTTTCTCTTGGCATTTTTGTCTCTCGGTCCTTGAATCACTCAGGTCTCAAAGAACAGAGCCAAAAGGATATACACCTGCATAATGAAAAGCACTACATCAAAACACTTTAAATGCAACACCTTTTTAACGTTCATGAAAAGCACGAGCAGCTAATACACGGTGTATAACAGAGTCTAATGTACCTGCATTGGTCAACAACTATGAATTCTCTTAAAGACAAATCGCATTGTTACCATGACGTTACTATTGTTTGTTTGTTTTTTGTTTGTTTGTTTTTCTAAGGCTCAAAACCATCAGCTGATTTGGTTAGGAAGCTGCATCCATAAATATCAATGTGCAAGGCACTATCAAGTGCCAATCGGTTTTTTTATAATTTTATTCAATAGGAGCCCGGCAACAGATGGGTGACCTGTCCAGGCTGTACCCTGCCACTCGCCCTGTGGCAGCTGGGATAAGCTTGGTGTTTCCTCTGCAGTGACTGCTCCCTGCTCCACTCTGTGTTACTGGCCAGGAGCAAATATACACATGTTGATTTAGCCATCTTTGAGAATCAATAATCCATTCCTAACCTGGGTTTGACCAACACCTAACTGTCAAACAATTATTATGCATTCAGACCGAAGTGAAGTGAAGCTTCACTGAAAATCTGTGAACATTTGCCCCTAACTCCGAACTGGTGGAAGAGTGCACCCTGACTTGTTTTTCCTCACTTTTCTCCCAGCTTTTATTTTCTTCCTTTGTCTACATAAAAGAAAAGTTTAATCACACAGTAGGTGCCAAAAATGATTACATGTGCCCCACCTAGTGGCTGGAAAAGGAGATAAAGGTAAGTGATGCTACCTGGAGGCTGTGGCTGGTAGTGATGTGTCGGTGGCAAACGAAATGGCTCTTAGAGCCGGGTCTTTGACGTGAACGCCGTGAGCCGACTCCTTATCGCGAGCCGTGGGGCTTTTTTTCCTTTTCTGTCCCTCTCTCTCGTGCACTTTTTTCCGCTTCACTCGGCATGCGAGCTTTGTGCTTTGCGCTGGGCAGAGGGGGGAGGGGCGGTAGTTACACTCGCAGTAGCACAGGAACAGAGCGGGAGGGAGAGACAGAGAAAGAGAGCCAGGGACAACAACGTCACATTAGAAAGGTATAGTAATCATCCACAACTATTTTCAGTTG
>NW_005187435.1:298524-310300 GCF_000239375.1 Pundamilia nyererei | reverse complement strand
TTTTTTTTACATTAGTAATTCCTTTTGTGCATAATTTTATATTATTGTTAATAATAAATTAATTAAAGCAACAAAACAACCCGAAGAGCCGGTTGGGAGCCGAAAGAGCCGGCTCTTTTTAGTGAGTCGAGCCGAAAGAGCCGGTTCTCTAAAAAGAGCTGGATCTCATCACTAGTTGCTGGAGCAGGAAGACTGTCTTTGACCTCACAAGATCAAGACCTCTACAGACACTGCTCCTTATTTCACACAATCCTTAGTTAGTCTTTGAAATCCTTATTTTTAGTTTAGTTTGGTAATGTTTGCATTTATTGCAAAAAATTTATACTGCTTAATCTTGGCAACAACGCTTCTCTGTGGACCTTGGATTATTTTGGACATAAAGAGTCAGTCACTGTCTGTGGCATCAGGTGAATCCAAATTTTTCTCCAAGGTTTAAACAGTGAAGTCAGGTTGATTTCCGTAGACTTTGTTCAGCAAAAGATGAATTCAAAGCCACAGGAAGTCATTCCTGCCTGCGGCCATCAAACTTTATAACTCCTTCTTGTGATACCTGGACTAATTTTACTTTTCTGTACTATCCATGTAGTATTTCTAATATTTAATTCTAATTTAACACATCACTTTGACTGCTTTTATTCATTTTTGTTTTATATATTGAGATTCCTTTTTCTATCTTCTCCCAGGATTAATAAATACCCCTGAGTCTGTGAATGCACCATTACTCCAACCTAGCCCAACCGTTATCTCTAAAACCAAGTGTTGCCTTCAAATAGGCCTTTGAAGGGGCAGGCCAGCCAAACAGTTCCAGCTTTTACAAAGGCAACTCTGATGGACTAAACCTTTGAGACTGTTATGGTCGCAAAAGCACATAAATCTGCGCACACACTGAAATACACACATGCGCACTCAGAGATAAATGCACAAATGCTTTTGCTTCAACGATGACCTCATGTAAACCTCTAATTTGTAGATACTTGCATGCAGGCAGCGATGTGAAATGACACACACTGTATACAGTAGTGAGTAGTAGTTTATCTAAAAGCCACTGAGGTTATGAAAAGGCAACCAGATGTGGAAAGATGCAAACTCACTCAGGTTTTATGACCCCTGCGGTGCTTTTTATGATCGCCTTCGTGTGATGCATTAAGGGGACATCTGTAAATAAGAGCTCTTACAAAACAGTCTGGTTTTCATCCCCCCCAGCAGGTTCAGGTCTAGTTTTATTTTTAAAAAAACCTGACATTCAAAATCTGACAAAAAATAAAATAAAATAAAATAAAATCACAAGTTGACACAGCTTTATTTCAAATTTCAATGGCTTTATTTTATGTGTATAGATTTGTATATATTTATATATATATATATATTTATATATTAGATATATATATATCTTTATGTAACAACTTGTACTCAGTTGCTTGATTATCATCTTTTGTTCAGCTTAAGTTCAAACGACATGACACTAAGACCAAGGCATTCCACATGTTCATATTTTACAAAAGAGTAAAGAAAACGTGTGCGCGCGTGTATGTGCATCTGTGTGCACACAGCTGCTGTACACAAACACACACACACGCGCGCACACACACACACACACACACACAGACATATATCAGTGTACAGGTGGTGTCGTGGTTCTGTCTGTACAAAGAACTGGAACACAAAAAGCAGATAAAGACGGAGACGAGCGGACAGAGTGAGAGCGCGAGGGAGAGAAACCGGATGAACCACTGGAGGCGAACTGAAGGATTCTGTTGCATAGATTGAAGCAAACAGGAGGAGGGTGTCTGACAGGAACGGACAGGATGGGAGTGAACAACAGGGAAGGTGACACACACACACACACGCACTGAGGAAACACACCTTTGTCGAGCCAATACATCCACACGAACACACTCACTCAGGGAAGCACAGGACATTTTATTTTGGCTCAAACAACAAACCACCGCTGCGGCTCAGAGTCTAGCAGACAGGACCGAAGACACAGAGGTCACGACCTCTGCGTTTCAGCTGATGGAAAGCTAAAGGACCACCAAAGCTGTTACACCTCATTCAAAGGGGGACACCAAATGTTTTGTGCTAAACTCCATGTCTGTCCGTCCAATAAAGTGTCCAGATATTTCACTAAAATGTCACCCTCGTGTTAGCACTGAAGGGAAAGTCAGTGTGAAGGATTTTTCTTTTAGGGAGTCTGATCGCCACTGTGGCCGACCAGATCTGTGGACGCCACGAAGCCAGCCAGGCTCCCTCATCTATCACGGTGTTCCTTTATCCCAGAGGGAGAAGATTCCCTGTCCGAGAGTCACGAATGTTTGTGCAGAGATTTCAGTTCTGACAGAGCGTCCAACGGTTACTCCGATATTCTAGTCTGGACCAAAGCAGCCGACCAGATAACCAACACTGGTCAGCTGTGATGATAGAGCACGGTTGAATTTTGGGATTTTTATCTTGTTTAATCTCGTGTTTTTTGTAAAGCACTTTTTAACATTGTTTTGATTCATATTAATTCAACTAAAGCTGAAAAGTATTACAACTTGGACACATAAACAGTGTTTTACAAGAAAGGAAGAAATGCAGTTTGGAACTTGTACATTTCACTACTTTTAGGCATTAATGTCAAGTTTCAAGTTTACTCGATGATGCTGAGAAACAGAATGCTGATAACAGAGTTGCAGACTTAATAAGGATCAACATAATTAGAGACAAACATTTTATCTTTGCTTGCGCTGGGGGCTGAATTGTGTTCATGACCTCAGTGTTGCTTTAATCCTGTCAGCGACCCTGCTGTCAGATTTCATGCTTCATGCACTTTAACCCAGTCCTTTCCACTGTGATGCTAAATTCTACAGCCTGATAAAAACAAAATAAATAAACATTGAGTCCATAATTGTTTGTATCTAAGCTGCAGCTGTTTATTAATGTAGGCTTGAAGTAAAACGTTCTCTTTTGTGGAAACTGAAGGACTAAAGGATTTATTTTGTGTCTTCAAACAGGAAACGTTATGGCATTTTGCACGCTGCTCGACACAATTAGGTGCCGCTTGAGATTTTAACACTAAAATAGGGAACGTGGCTGTTTTTCTTTGTATTACATGGAGGGTAAATGCAAATGGGGAAACAAGGCAGAGCCCACATTTCACAGCTAAAAAAAACAGTTCAAATCCCTAAATCATATCACATGATGACTCCATTATCCTCCTTTTTCTGTCCAGCGTAGCCTGTAGAGAGATTCAGGAGGATAATGGATCGATGAATGTGATCGGTGGGATGAATGGACGCCCACCTGAACCACATCATGCTGAATGTTTCAGGCCTGTTTAATTGCCATCACCTTCCTCCCTCCTCCTCCTCTTACTGCACACAAGAGGGTGATGAGTTCAGTAGGGTCTGTAAAAGTGAGTGTTTGTGTGATATGAAAGAGAACAAGGAGAGGAGAGACGTGATGAGTTGACTTATGTGTTAAATGAGATGATGAAAAAAAAAGAAGAACCTTCATCTTTCATCAATCCATCCACCAGAAGTCGCACAGTTTTAATTTCCTCAGTGTTTCACCTCACAGTGCACATACCCGTGTGTGTGTGTAATGCTGCATGTGTTGGGGGGCGCGTAACTGAGATTCATTTGGAAAACAAGTCAACATTTGGGATGTTTCATTCCATACTAAAACATGCAGAACACAGAACATTGAACACATATACTGAACAGTTAGTTTTATCCAAATGCAGTTTCTCTTTTTTCTGTTTGGTTTTTTTTTATCTTTTTTTTTTTTATCTTTTTTTCCCGTACAGAGTGATTTTAGGATACACAGAACACGACGGAAACCAATCGCACCAGGTTGGACATATTGCTTTAAACCACCAAATTTTGTATATATGTCATGCATGCCACATAGATGATATTATGTTTATACAAAAATAACATCAACGCCTATTACTGTGTATCATAGTAATTACAGAAAAAAACTTTCAGTCTTTTTTGCAATGAAGTTCAACTGAGAAACCTTATACATCTATGTATTTATATCTAATACAATATACATACAAATATATATTAGACATAAATACATAGATATACTATATAAATATATAGATATATATGTTAAATGGTTATGACTTTTCCAGCTGTGATATTCCAGTTCGACTGAACCCCCTTTTTTTTCTTTGTTAACGTTTGATGTGGTTGTGAAGGTTCTTTAAAGATTTCCTGTTGTGAAAAAAGGCAGTGCTCTGAAGAAGAAGAAGCAACGCAGTCAAAATGCAACAGTGACCGGATAAGACGCGAGTTCCTTCTCCATACAGAAGTCCTAATGAGGGAAGAAAAAAAAAAAGAAGATCTGTGGCAAAATGAGATCTTATCTAGTCCAGAAATGAACTTTCGAAAAACTAAATCCAGGTGAGGATTTTCAGTCTGCTGAGTGTCGTCCGGACTGTTTTTTTGTTTGCGACGTGGCTGAAACCAGTAGCACAAACAGGCCGCCGCAGAGTCTCTGATTGCATGGCTCTGCTTGTGCAGCTGGCATGAGACGTGAGGGGCAACCAGTCCAAGCAGTCCAACACATGACCACCGCGGCCACAGCGAGGTGATGGCGAGAGCACGGGTGGGGGTGGGGGGGCACTCTTATCCAGACAGGAGGGAGGAGAAGCGAAGCGAGGGGAGGCGGTGACAAAGTTGTGCAGAAGAAAAAGACGACTTTGGCAGAACATTCTTAAAGCTTTGCTGGGTGATGATTAGCTGATTGCCCCCTCTCCCATTTCCTGTCACCGACACAGACAGCAGGTACACTTCATTCACTTATTTGACAATATTTACACTGTACTGACTCTAAGGAGGAGTGCAGGTGTTGAGCAGTTAGACAAAACAAAGAGGAAACACGTCATCGTTTGGAGGGCGTGTCTCGTTTACAGCCAACGAACACGTGTCAGGAAGAGGAAGTGATGTCACCAATGCTCTTAAGTTCCTTCTCTCTTCCCGGAAACAGTTTCTGAAAGCTGTTAGTCGCATATAAAAGGGTGATGACCTCCACAGCTGCAGCTGTGTCCCTCCACAGGCTCCGCCTCCTCCAAGATCTGAATTTCATGACCACAAAAACAAACAAACTGTGGTCCAGGGCCGGATTGAAACTTCTTAGGGTTCTTACAGACAAGTCCCCCTTTACCCCCAATATGTAACCATGCACATTAATGCCTCAAGTAAATTCATAAAGCTCCTGCTGTACCTGGATGTTGTAATAAATATTAACTCTACAAAGTGAAGCCTCACCTTTATCAGTTTAATCAGTGACCGAGTCCTGAACACAAAGCCAAGTCGCTGTGGGCTCAAATACATTCAGTCTAACCTGGTTTGGGCAGAGCGCTAAATTTTAGAGCTAACCAGACCACGCCTTGTGACAATTTTGGATGAGGGCTCAAAGACTTACAGCAACACTAAGATTACCTAAAGCTTGACTTAGAGTACAGCACTGAATCCACACTCCATCCTGATGTGCACGAACTCACAGAACTCGTTATCCTGCAAGCCTTTACATGGGCATTTATTTTGAAAAAACAGCTTAAAAAGTCATTTTTCAACTTTGCCCCAGAATAAGATTTTCAATAAAGAAGTTAGACTTGTCCCACGATTCTTTCTCTCTCTGTCGCCTGTGTTTGCTGTGCATACACTGTAAAACCCATTGATTAGCACTCTGTTAATGCCTCTGTTGAACCAAATGTAATAGGCTGTGATTGTATCTAGTGCGATCACAATGCTAATGCAATGGCTGGTATTCTGCCAGTGTACATGGCATTTTCTCATTTTTACAGCTCAGTTCCCTTCTTCCTGCTTTAAAGTAAAAGTAACTGTTGTTCAGAGTCCAACGTGAGCAGCTCAGCTAGTAAAAGCAAAGATGGCCGCTCTGGGGTTTGTGGCAATTCAATGCAGAACTTCAAATTAAGCTTAAAGCCTTTGACCTTGAGTCTGGGAGGTCAGAGCTTGCTTTGTGATTTGGTCTGTCTCTGTACTGACTACAACTACATGGAGCTTACTTTCGGAGGTTTTTCTCGCAGAGGGGTTGGGAAGTCAATTTGGACAAAGGTGGGCGTGCCTTCACGGACCACGGCCCCTTCAAAACGGAGGCGGAGCATGACGTGGGACACAGCTTTGATCCTCTTTAAAGTCGTCAGCTCCGACACCTGCAAGCTGGAAAACAGCATCAATCCACTCATTCAAAGAAATCAGTCGCTGTAGCTTCAAAGCAGAGAAACAAACAAACCCAGAGGTTGGATAAATAATTATACACTCCCATTTAATGTTTGATACAGTTAGCTGATGCATTTTCTGAACTCTAATGGAGTTGGATAACTGCGAAAAATCACTTAACGTGTAGTGTGTCACAACATCTCAGGTAAAGTGATTATACTCATGTAAAAGGGGGCTGATGGGACTAGACTGTTCAGATTCCAATTGATTGGGCGACAGGAAGTAAACAAGTCACTGCAGGTTTCTGAGCCCTAACGTCAGGTGACCAAGACGACACACGTGGCAGAAATATTTAGAGAGCTGTAAAAAGACAGAGTCCACGGTAGGTTCATCTCATTCATGTACGGTACTGTCACCAAACTCTTCAGCCTATACATATATATTCATATATCTCCAAAATATTAAAAAGTACTTAATATAAAAATACAGAAGAATTGTAAAAAATGAGCAAAACATTGAATTTTATATGAAAACCATGCAAGAAAGATTCCCCATTTAGTTAAATAGTAACTCTAAGATTCAGGAAAACAAGGGAGTGAAAGGGAAGTGGTCGGATGAGAGAAGCGCAGACGAACTGCCACCGACTCGCTTTTCATGTAAACATTGTAGAGGTCCTTTTAACTTGGTTCGGCAGTGACGACTGAAGATTTTTCTCCTTGTTTTTTTTCTTCTTTTGTTTCTTTTTTGGTCGTGTTTGAAGTAAAAGGGCCAGGGGAGGAGAGAGGGTGTGTGCTGGGACGGGGTTAGAAAGGGTGAGGGGTGAGAAAGTCCAAAGCAAACCTCGATAACAATGAGATTTAAAAAAAAAAAAAAAATCAATACAGACAACCTATAAAATATGGCTCTGAGTTACATAGAAAAAGCTCATCAGTGGGGAAACCTAGTCATGACAAAAGTTGGAAATATGGCAGTAGTAGCACATTACTTCAATAACGTGTCCTAGTTCAGAGATAGGTTGATGGCTGCTAGTCAGACTAAGAGGGGATTAGACGCACCGCTGCTTCTGATTGGAGGATGAGTCTTTCTTCTTTTAAGACAGTAATCTGCAGACAAGCAGGAAGTACTAAGCGGCAGCAGGAACACAGTGGATTTTAATCTATGGGCTGACTGGTGACATCATCAGTCTCCCGTAAACCTCAGCATGGCCGCCACACTGATGCCTGCCAATCAGACACAGCAGAGAAGAGAGCAATGATGTTGATGGTGAAGATCAAACATCTTCTCCGCTCCTGGCTGTGTGATGTCACTGACAGCTGATTTAAGTTTATGTTATAAAGTTATAAAGTCTGAGAAAGGAGCTAAGTTTTGTCTTAAACACAGGCAGACGGTCCAGACGCTGTTTAAAGCTCCATTTACTTCCTGTCTTTGCCCCAAAAACAGACTTGTCAGCGGTGCAGTCGTTTTCTGTTTAACACGCGTTTAAACTCTCTTCTTTTACCAGCGCCACAGTCAGACTGCAAAAATGTGAGTGACACCAACAGATGTGAGCTGCCCGTAGGCTTAAAATGCTTCAGATTCACTGATAGCAAAACTAAACTTTGTGGCAAGCCTACATTCTGTATCGACCTGTATCCCCATGTGATGTCTGTGTTGTGTGTGTAAGGTCGGGTGGGGGGGGTCCCATTTCACTGCAGGGCAACCTGCACGTGGCGAATAAAGCCTTGATTGATTGATTGATTGATTGATTGACATTCATGGATCCAGACATGAAGCACTACGAGTACAATCTGACCTCTGACAGAGACGATCTTTAAGAAATGGGTAGAAGACTAAATAAGATTTGAAATGCTTTACCTAAACTTTTCCTTGAACAAACTAAAAGGTTAATATTCCTTCATCCTCTGAAGGAAATGTTTACTCTTTAAGCAAATACCCTAAGAAGTTAGTTGTGATCAATTGTAACTTGCTGATGGTGGGCGGGTTTTGTCTAATACGAGCCTGTCGGAGTGTAGAGTGAGGAGACACAAACGAGAGTTACAGTTTTCACACCTATCGGTATGCAAACATCTGCTTGGGAGTGACATAAATTTGGTCAGCAAAGGGTCACGTCCCTGTGCCCGGTGTATCGAGAGGACAACCGTGATTCCTCTCAGAGGAAGAGCACCGACTTAACCTCGGTGTCCAGGTGCGAGTATTACAAGACCAGAGATGAGAATGCATGTGTTTTAGTCTGTCTCTATCCATGTATTACTATTTTGATTGTATTCAACCTCTCCTAGCTGAAAGCATCTCTGTGCACAGCTGCCGACATGAGATTGGAGTGGGCCGGTCGCAGCCACGTGGCGAGCGAGCGACACGGTGGGGGTCGAGCAGTGGAAAAAACAGGCTGCAGCTTTTGTTTGTTGTCGTTGGCCCTCGGGGCTTTCCGTGTGTGTAGCGACCTCATCTTACCAGCGATACCTGTGTTGTGACAACACCGAGACAGACATTGGATTTCAGGGCTTTGTGACTTCGCATTACCCCGATACCGAAACTTTTATTGCACTCGCCTACTCTGAAACACACGCGGACGCCGGGGTATCGATTGTGTTAAACACCCTGATGGTTTCCTCTGCCAGAATATCGATGAGGCTGCCGTGGTAACAGGAGGTTCAGTCCTACAGACAGGAAGCTCATGGAGCTCTGAACAGACGCTGCTGCAGACGCACAAAGTTGAAACAGAATCCCGAATATTCATTCCTACTGTACGTTATCATGCGACTCAACACGAATTAAACAAAAACATGCATCCTACTAGAGACGGAAAACATGAACCACACTCCCGTTTCCTATCCTCACAGGGGACAAACTGGGGGAGGGGCAGAGAGAACCAGAACCCTGACTGGATGAGATGAGGTCAGAACCCCCACTGAGCAGAAAGCGAGCCCCCTCCAGACGCTGCCGTCTTCAGTATTTTTGGGTAGTAAACATTCTGTTCTTCCACATGCAACACAGCAGCTAAAAAAAAAAAAAAGCAACACATACAGACACGATAAAGGGAAAAACATTATTTTAACCTTGAAAGCTGTAGTGTCACACTCACAAGACATTCTCAGGAGTCTGAATCAACCATCGATTGACATTCGTTAGAAGGTTTCAAAAAGAAATCAAGATCAAGGTCTAAAAAAACCAACAAAACAAAACAAAAAACAACAATAATAATAATAAGGTTACATTTTTGCATTTGCCTAAAAATCTTCTGATCAACAAACCCGGCTTATAGCTGTGTAGAAGAGCGGAAGCGTATGTACATCTGATTCACTGCACTCTTTGAAAAGTTCGGTGCCGTTTGAGAACGCAGGAATGAAGCGAGTACAGAACACAACATGCTGCTGCTGCGAGTCCTGCAAGGATCGAATCCAATAAAGTTTAAAAGCTTTTCAAAAAGAATGTCAAGTTAAAAAAAAAAAAAAAGGAAGAAAAAAAAACAAAACATGAATGGACTAGAAGAGGCCTTCCACTGTGGAGACTCTATCAGACTTACAGGCAGAACGACGCCACAGTCAGTATGAAAAACACAACGTGGCAGGAATGACTGAGGGGGGGTGGAGACGATGTGAAGCATGTGTGTGTGCAGAATGAGTCATGACTCCCTTCCTCGGTGTGGCAGTTCGGTTGGTGGGGTGACAGATGATGCTGATGAAGAGGAGAGAGGAGGAACTCAGATGGATTAATCGAGGTTGAGGGGGAAGGTGGTGGGCAAGTCTTCTCCTCCCCGGATCAATGATGAGGAGCTGGGGAGGGGGTCGATTTCGTCTCCAGTCTCCTTAATGGTGGGGATGCGAGCCTCCTCCTCCTCGGACAAGGGCACGAACTCAGGATGGGCCATGAAGTTGTGGATGGAGCTACGGGACTCTGGGCTCTCCAGCCCCGCGTACAGGGAGCTACGGAACGCATTCACCACCTTAATCTGAAACAAAGAGAGGAAACAAACGTCAGAGGAGGTCTCGTAGGTGGGCAGCCATTTCTACACAAACAAAAACAAAACTGGCAGCAGGGGCTGATGGGACACGTGGCGGTCGTGCGTCTGAATCTGGGCACGGCAATGAGAAAAAAAACAAAACACAACGAGTGGAACAGCTGAATGAGAACACGGTTGGAAAGCTGAAAATATCCACAAAACATCAACGCAAAAAGGTCAAAAAAGGTCAATGCTGGAGGCAGCTCATAGCAGGAAGTGCATCAAAAAAAACACACAACAAAAACAAAAGCATCATCAGGGAGTCACATGTGGAGAAGCACTGAATCACAATCACCACAGTACGCACACCTGCACACAAGCACACACGTCTGCAGGGAGAGTTCGATTGATGCTTTCTCTACATCTATAATTCTGCTTTTTAATATCTGACAGTTAAATATTGATACGATGTGTCCAAAAGTCTGTGGACACCTTAGTTACAGGTAAACTGGGTTCTTAATGTATGAGCACATCGACAAAAGAATGCATCATCACGTTTTATCTTTCTACACACGAACTTATGCCTAGTTAACTTTTAGCCATCACAGCCGACTTAACCTTAACAAAACCGCCACTGTAACCGTCACTTCACTAACATTCGAAAACCCCATTTAAACCAGCGCAGATCTCACAATTAGCAATGTTAACTAAATTTATCTGATGTGTTCATTTATCCCTGAGCTGGCACTCAGTCATCAAAACTTCCTGACAGAAGACGCTGCATGTTATCAACCCGCTCCCCCACTCGTCTAGCTCCAGATGTCGAAGCTGTATGCGCTCCCATTCAGCCACTGCAGTATTAATGAGGACGGATGCTGGCGCTGGGTGATGAGGCCTGACACACAGTGGGTGTTGTAGTTCTTTCCAGAGTGGATAGATTGGGGCTGGGCTCTGTTTCCCCCCCCTTTCTTTTCTACCAAACTGGAAAAATATTTACTAATAATTCTTTTTGTACATCGGGGAATCGTCACATTGTGTCACACTGAAAGAGTAATAAGATTACCTGAAACGTAATACAGACTACAAACATATTTGTTTTCAGATTTTCTCTCACTGGAAAGCAGGGGCTAACACCAGGACAAACGCACTCATACTACATAATACAGTAAAGGGTGTGAATGGTTTTGATTCACCCAGCCTTCGTGATCTCATACCTGATGAGAGATCACCCAAAATGACTCAAAAAACACATGCACGTCTTTCGTTACATTTGTAAGAGATCAGTCTCTGAGAATGAATTCCTAAACTGAACCTTAAGTATGAAATGCATCTGTGGAGCTATTTGTTTAGACAAAACTCTTATTCTGCTGCCCAGTTTTAGATGACAAGTTTGTTAAATAAAAATTATACTGTAGGGGGAAAAAAAAAGGCATAATCACGAACACAGAAGCGTCTTTATTTGTATGGTGCTTAAATAGCTGATCAAAATTTCAGTTTCAGTAAATTTGTATTATTTTTAAAGCCAATGGATATGTTGCCTGACAACATGCCTGCATGAACCAATCACAGCGCTTCCCTGCACTGGGCAGCCTGAAATCACAAACCAAAAATATGTTTCCAATCAATAACTAATTAATAAATATGTCCAGTAAGGACAATGAGT
>NW_005187435.1:287601-298504 GCF_000239375.1 Pundamilia nyererei | reverse complement strand
TGGTTGTTCAGGTTCAGGCAATACAGCATCGCCTCGCATGATTATAGTCCCAAAGTGGAAAAACCTGGATCGGATTTGTCTTCTTTGTCTACAAAGAAGGTTTAATTAGCAGGAATGTCCCACAATGTAACAGTGACAGCAACAGTGGCCTAAAAACCCCCCAAACATTTTCTTCTGAGAGATTCATTGGATGATTTTTAAATTTTAAACTGTGAAAGCAGTGTCCGCATTCCAGGAAAGTGTAATAAAACCATTTTTGCCACTAAAACCAACAATTAATATTACATTTTATCCTCCCGAGTCGGTTCCTGCATGTTAAAAGATTTCCCCAGTGGATGAAAGGGTTACTTTGAGTCAAAAAACGGGCTCCGACTGTGGTTTGTAGCCACTCCAGTTCTTGGCCTGATTGTTGGAAGCTGCACCATCTGTAGTTCTCAGCGCTTACCTGAGAAAGTGAAATCTGGAGGCTTGTGACTGGGAGGTCTAATCTGAATCTGGCTAAAATTTAACCTCAATGCATGATCTCGTCTATGCAAATAAGATATAAATACCATAAACTAACTGTCCTGCAGCAAACTGACTTTCTGGGGTCACTGCTGGTTGGAGGGCACGTTTTACCAACTCGGCTATGATGGCGTCAGCGGGAATACCGAAATATTTCAGCCGATCCCCGACCCCAGTAAACACCACACACATAACAAACACAATCTCACTGTTAAGCATTTCTAATCACGTTCCGAGTGAGAATCGTTTTGTCCTCGGCCTGCTCTCCTCTCTCGGCCTAAAGTCGTTTTCTGTGTGATGAATCCGCAGAGGCTGCAGCTGATCACACTGATTTATACGCACCAGTAGACACTCTTCATTATAATTAATAACCCTGCAGTTCAAAGCTCTCTATTACTGAACCACAAGAGAGCTGCAGGCTGAGCTCTGCAGCTTAGAGCATGCATGCAACAACCAAAAACACTCGTGCATACACAAAGCTCACAAGTTAAAAAGCTCTTGGCTGTTAAACCACGAGGGAGACTTGCTCAGCCTGACAGATTTAACCCTACACAGGATTAACCCATAAAATTATCTCGATGACCAGGATGTTGCCTCAGAGAAATAGAGGGGGGAAAAAAATCAACAAAGAAAATGGGACGGGGAAATGAGAGCGATTCATCGTCTCTTTCTCTTCTAGTAGGTCACACGTGCCCTTTAGTGACTTGTCAGGCACCAAGTCTCATCATGGGTTAATAGATGCATGGTGAGTTTAATTCTTCATGCAGGATGGAAGTGATGGAAGTAATAACAAGAAAAAAAGATGAATATAAAAGCACAGGAAGGTGAAGTGGACAGCACATGGAAGCAGAGAGATGGAAACGGATCAGGTTGTCTGCAGGCTCTCTCAGTACTTTTTTCTCTGGCTTTTACAGTCAAACTGCAGTTCACACTGGTGTCTATTCAAAGCCGTAATGTACATACTGAACACTTTAAAAGGATTTAATAAAACACATTCAGTGTAATTTTTTCTGTACAATAGAGCTGAAAATGTTTGAATGTTCTAGAAATGCTGAACTGAATGAAAGAAACATCTGAATGCTGCAACAAATCATCTAAAAGAATCTTAAACCTTTGTTTCTCACTCGCACCACTGTTCGAATGAAGCAGGGTAACATGAAGCTAATTAGCAAGTTTTAAAGATGTTCACTTTTTCTCCAAATATGCTTTTTAATATCTTGTGATGTTCAGCTCTTACTATACTCACATCTTCAAACTTGTTTACTTATAGATTTCAGCAGCAGCATCACAGCTTTATTTGCAGTTTTAATTGCAGCGATTGCAAACGGAGCTTTTTCACCTCGCTGCTGGTTTACATTTAAAGCTCTCCACCAAACCTTTGGGGGGCTTTTATTGTAAAGCTGCGGTAGACAATACAACTTAGCCACGAGTGTGATTAGAAGAGCTTTCTAAGCTATGTTCCTTGTGAAGGAAGGAAAGTAGAAAAGAAAGAAAAGTTTCTATTTAGTGAGCAGTTAATAAATAACCTAGACACACTCTTCACATGAAAAATTCCAGATCAGTTCAGGGCGTGCAGACACCCAGTTACGACAGCAGCAGTGCAGTGGCTTCAGTGTCGGTAAGTCATGCAACGTTCAAACAGAGGAAAAAAAAGACAGAGTCCAGCCTGGTGGAGCGTGCTGTTAGCTGGCCTCCAGTCACCGACTCACTGCCTGCAGTGGAGGAGGAAGCAGCAGCAGCGGGGGGCAGAGCCCCACCCGAGTTGGTGAGAGAGGAGGAGGAGCTAAGCCCTATGTGGGTGGGGCTAGAGAGAGTTTTGGCAGCAGTGGCGTCATTGTGCTGGCTGACGACGGACGGCTGGCGGCGCAGGGCACCGGGCACCGCCGCCTGGCTCGTCTGGAAGGTATAGACCACATCCATCTGAAGGAAGGACAGTCACAACACACTGTTAGAGAGCAGAGAGAGCAAGAAGACAGCACAGAGGAACAGACTTCTGCAGAGGTTAGAGACAGTGCAGTCTGACCTTTTAATTCATTCGGACGTAAAGAAGAGGTAGTGCAAGTACAGCGATGAAGACAAGCACATCTGATTAAATTACTCAATTTCAGGGTAGTTTACATTTAGTGTTAGCTGGCAGGAAACAGTGGAATGGCATTAGCTGATAAAATGTTGTGCATCAATCTACCATGAGACTCATCTATGTCATGCTTTGCTGCTAACAGCGTGACTGGGACTGTATCAGTCTGAATATGTCACACATTCAGTGGTAAGAGTTTAAATTGTCCTGACAAAAGGGTGACGCTATGTTTTCAATGAAAGTTGGCACAGATTCTGAGCCTTTCCCTCTCATACTGACTTGAATTAATCATCCAACCACAAATATCAAAACTGCAAAAAAAAAAATCATCTGATCAAAACCAACTAATATTTCATTTCATTCATCAAGATCAGTGCCGATGAAATAGACAGATTTTATTAAGTGGATCCTTTCCTTATTTTCTGTCATGTATGTATACACTGATGCTGAAAGGTCATTTTAAACTTTGCAAAGTTTCAAATAATGGATGATTTTGAATTGTGAATCATGGAACGCTTCTCTGTCAGAAGCTGGGTATCATACTGTCCCCACACTGAACAGACTGTATCCAGCATTTAAATTCAACAGTTAGTTTTACTGAAAGAAAGCAAATGGACATTATGGCAGTAAGAAACTTTCTGATTTTTCCATTGAGGTATTTCTTGCATATTTAGTACATTTGTTAAAGAAAAAGCAAAATAAAATATCAAATCTTCCAATGGGATAACCTCTGCAGTCCTTATCTGTGCTGCTGCAATACAGAAAAACTGAGCTACTGACACTTTTAGCAGGTAGAGACACTAGAATATGAAGGAGAAACAAAGATGAGAAAGAGATCAGGACAGAGGAGAAGTTGTAACAGCAAGGAGAAGTTTGAGAGCTGTCATTTAGTGTCAAAATGTGAAAATCCTCTGACAGAACGAAGGGATGAAGAAAGAAATGGAACAGTGAATAAAGAGCTTTTGAATCAGGCTTACGGCACTCTGAGAGAGAGAGAGCTGAGACAGGAGAAAGAGAAATGTGTCATTTGGAATGACTGATAAAGTTTCTGCAGCGAGGTGCTGCATGTAGCAATTATTCCCCCACTGTGTCTGACTGTTGAGGCGTTGAGCGGCACAACACTGCCCACCAGGATTAGAGAGGAAGAGGACAGGAAGAGGAGCGTGGAGAGATAAGAACCTAATTAGCTTGCAGCCTTTCGTCGCCTCCCTCTCCATCATCGCTTCCTCCCATCCTCCCATCCCGAGAGGACAACACTGATATTACAGATACACAGCCCCGAAGAGAAAAAGGAGAGCGTCCTCAGTTCTGTACAGCAGATCCGATGGCAGACAGAGAGAAGTGGAGGAGAAACATCCGCCTTTCACGACACAGATTTATGTGGACCGGGTGAAGATTATCGTAAACCGCACACGTGGATCAGGGTTTTCCGCTCCACCTGAAATCACTCTTGCCCTCGCCTGTTTCATTTGTACCCGCTCTGAAGCTTTCAATCAGATTATGTGATGAATGAGCATTTTGACCTCTAGACATTTACCAGCTCACCGGTAACACATCGATGGTTAGGGTTTTGTTTTAGCTTCATGCAAAACAGGCACGTTTTAAATGAAGTATCATTTATTAAATTTGATATTACCAGATTTGCCTACAGTTTCTATATGAAACCACCGACTTACTAAATAATTCATTTGTATTCTTACAGTTTTAGTCTGTTTGTGTGATAGATAGTGTATTTTGGATATTTAATAGTCTACTTTCCAGTTTTTTTTCTGAACAGCTGTTGAACACTTTGGCCATCACCTGCTGTTTTAATCAAGGTATAATGTATAACACAATAATAAAACGGACAAATGATGGAGAAGCACCAGAGCTCTGGATTAAGAAGCTACACTTATTTGTTTTGGTGTTTTATTTGGAAGAGGTCTGGTTTAAAATGAAGTCTTATTTTCTGTCAGTTACAGAATTGAGTGAAGAAGCAGAGAGTCAGTGTTTCTGCAGAGGTCAAACTGAGAAACTCAAGACGACAAACCAGAAAAAATTCGCTATTATTATTCAGACCTGGTTACCCTCTGGCCTCAGTAAGTACAAGCAAGCACACTGGTAAGAGGAAAACACCTGACCCCGCTGACTCCATGTGTGTGCGCGTGGGAGCGGAGCGATGACTGCTGTTACTGTAAGTGGGCGTTAGCATGGAGGCTAATGAAGCCCACAGAGACTGAATGGAACTGCCCGTGGACATGCTAAAGCTCAGTGAGCTGTCCTGTAGGAGGAGGATAACACAGACAAGTTCCAGCGTACGAAAACAGCGACTACTAAGAACACCAGCTAGATTTCAATCCAAATGCAATGTAGCATGAAGTTAGTTTACTGACATAATAATTCACTAATGACACTTACTCTCCAATTCTGATGGAAGAAAAAGATGATAGCATTCGTGTTTTAAAATCAGGTTTACCTCTTCTTTTGATTAGAGGAGTGTTGACTCTTGTTTTTTCTTTGTCTGTGCTTTTTTTGCTCTCGGTCGCTCTTTTTGTTTACTTTGTGGTTTATTTTGTGACTTTTTCCCCCCTGACCCATGTTATTGGTTTGATTGTGTCTTATTGCTTTCTTTTTAACCCCTCTCTCTTCCTTGCTGTCTGAATTTAGTCGGAATTTCAATCAGTCTTTGCCAGGCTATTGCATTTTCAACTTCCTCTTGTTCCTCAGTCTTCCTTAGATTCACCCCATGTTTTAGATTCAGTGCTTTTTTTGGACTAACCAGCCTAATTGTGCTGCAGGTTTTCTAACTAACTTTCTCTTTACCCTTTCTGCGTGTCTGTCTCCGTGATTCTGTATTTGGGTCAACCTTGCGGTTCTTAGAAGTATTCCTAAAGATTTGCTCACTAAATCTGGCTTTGTTATTATTTAATCAGTAACTTTTTCAAAAAGCGTGACTTTTTAATTTCTTGTGGTTTCCCTCAGGTTACACAGGAATTGAAAGTCCGGATGGAAACAGGTGGATGGAGACACGCTTGCTGACATGACTGATTAATTTACTGACTAATGAAAGTACTCAGGAAGGTTTGTGCCGCTGTAGCAGTCTTTAATTTCTGTTTTTTAATAAAGTGGTTCTGTGCCGAAGCTCTGCAGCAGAGTGTGAAATTGACAGGACAACATCTGCAGTTGAGTGTGTGTGTTTAATCTTCAGTTCAATTCCACACACACACACAGTGTGTGTCACAGAGGTGCCGACATGAAGCTGCAGTCGGAGATACAGCTACGGTAAACTTTTATCGAGAGTTCTGGTTGACTGCACTATGTTGTACAGTATACATATGATAAAGACTCTACAGGCTTCATTTGGCGTCTGATCTGAGATGGCTGCTGACAGAGTTTAGAGGCTCCACATGGAAAGTTTGCAGAGCCAATCAGGCTTTGCGGCACAGCTCCACGCACTCGTAAAATGTAGATACTGTGCTTTCTGTATATATTTTTTCTCCTAAGCGGCGGTCAGCTTGACTTCAAAGATTTTTTTACACCCTCCAGCTGTTAATTTCAACGTAAAGCAGCTTGATGCAGTTTACCACTTACTGCTTTTATCTCAGTAAGAGATGGTAAGGAGATTTCCATGTATCTGAAAAAAGGTCATTTTTTCTTTTCTTGCAACGAGAAGAGAACGTCAATAAGAAAAAAGATGTACTGTACTGTGAGAGCGCAGAAAATGTGTAGAGCATTTTATGTTGAATGAAAGTGAACTTGTCGTTTTGCAACAGAGTCTGGCTGGTCACCAGTGGTGATAAGCCGATGCTTGAGGTGATGCTCTGCTTGAAAAACACAAATGATGTTCGAGAGATCTGAAATAAAAACTTTGGTAAGGAATTTGTTGATGGTGAACCAGATCAAAAATGGACCCGGTTGTTGGATTCCATCGATTGTGATGCATTCAGGTGTCTGCTGGAAAAAATATTTTTATTAAAGTCTCTCTTTGTCATCTTGATGAGAGAATGCCTCTCAAACAACAATTCAGATAAGACAATAGACCAAAACCAAAACAAGCCCTCAGCCGTTGCCATCAAAGGGGGAAACTGATAACAGAAGTAGGTGATAAAGTTAGACATGTCGAGGAGCCGAGGCGAGCATACCTGTGTCTGGATGCGGTTCAGACCTCTGAACCAGAGAATCTGGCCTCTCCTCAGCTCCATCTCGGCGTGGTCGATTTCATCCGTGCCTTCGTTCAGCTCCTCCTCGGGAATCTCCTCCTTTGTGATACCGTGACCGGCCTCCTTCAGGAACTTCAGGTGGTGTGTGGGGATGGCTGAGATCAGCTGAGGTTGAGAGAAAACCATCGTCAGCAGATCAGATCTGGTGGTGTTTACGCCAAATCAGCAGATGAAAACAGCTGACAATATCCGATAACATCGATGGTCAAACTAATAAAACGTTTTATGAATATATAAAGACAGCCTGTGCTACAGCACGAGTTTAAAAGATCCATGAGAACTGCATTATGGGAAATGTAGGATCTTTTGGAGTGTGACTGATTAAAGTCCACAGAAGTTAATAATTCACGTATTAATATGTGTAGTGTATAATGACTCAAAAATTAAAAAAAGCAGGGTGTGCAGGGTGCTTTCCCAATCTAGGACCAAGACTTATGTGAGACAACAGGACTAAGGTGTTACTAAGAGGTTGTAGGAAGTATTTTGGGTAAAGTTTGGCAAATTTATTTTAAAAAATAAAAAGCTAACAAATGAACTCATTACTTATTAGCGCTTTGATTTTTTTTTCTTTACTAACAAGCAAAATGTTGCTAAAGCTGCACTGAAGCTTGATTTGACCTCAATTTTAAAACATAATATACAAAAACTAATGAAGCACAATTAACTTGTAACTTGGTTATGCAATCATTATTTATTATTTTCCTTCTGCTGGTGAACTATCTGTTCATGGTTGTTAAAAGAGAGCGGAGAGACACCCAGCATCCTGCTGGAGCTGCACATCAGCTTTTTATATCTCCGTCACCCTCCTCTCTCTCTCCGTTAGAAACAAAACGTGTTTTTACCTCTTAAATAAATCACAGACTTCAGATGAGTCTGTTTCTGTCAGCATATTTCTGTCTCTCTGCCCTCCACCTGAACCCAGCAGGCTAGCTATGACTGAACAGTTTTTCTGTGTGTTTGCATGCTAACAGGATCATGCGTGTGATGGCGTGTTCGTGCGCGTCCACAGAGGCGCTGACACGCCGGGTTTGTTTTCCCTCGGCCCTCGTAAACAGGAGTCGCACAGCTTTCATGTGCTGAGCTCATTACCATGGCGATGGTCGTGATGGCAACACCGCAGCAGCGCGAGTGTGACAGGCAACAGTTTTCTGCCATAAACCTCACATATCCACCTCTTCATCAGCTCCTGGGTACACGTTGCTTATTCTCACAGCTCGGGCTGGTGTTTGTTCTGCTCAGCTGTTTGTGCACTTGAGGTTTTTGTCTCACCTGTCCCCACAGCAGCTCTCCCACGCCGATGAAAACGCACCACAGCCACTGGTCGATGGTCAGAGCCGTGCAGGAGAACGGCTTTCCTCCGAACTGAACAATGACGATCTGGGAAGGAAACAAGCAAGCGGCATGTCAGCCGTGTGAAAACTAAGGTTTTTCGCCATTTGGGCACTACTTTTTAAATAATACCAAGGTGCGGTGTTAGTTAAGTTGCCAATAACTTCTCTGTCATTTACTGTAAATCATTAGCCAGCTAACTACAGAATCAACACGACCACCACCTTTCTATTGACAACCTTTCGACACTTTGTCCCCCACACAGCACAGGCAACTGCTCATCTCGTGATCTTCCACCTGTTTTTGGTCAACATTTTGGATGTGTGTGATTCATCGTACCGCCAGTTCTACTGTTATGGTCTTAACCTGATGTGCTGATGTCTTCTTACCATTTCTAATTCAGTGAAAAAGAAACCATCAGAAGGTTTCAGCTAAACTCTTTTTAAATGTAACCAAACTATGTGGAGCAAAAATGCAGCTGCAGCTACTGAGACCATGAATCCATCCAGACTGAGCGGTAACATAACAGGAAAACCTTGGTAGCACTAAAGGATGGTGAAGGTGTTACCTGCAGAGCGAAGGTCCCCAGTACAACGCTGCAGAAGATAGGGTTCCTGTAGACACCTTCGAACACGTTCCTCTCTCCGTGGATCTTCCTGGCATTGATTTCGTTGAAGAGCTGCATCATGACGAACACGTTGAACACGATGGTGTAGTGCTCTGATGGTGGGGAGTGCAAGGGAGCGTTTCGCCCACTGTCGATGTCGAAAAAGTTCTCACCTGATAAAAGATGAAGGAAAATACCCCAAAAATGTATCTCAACTGTTTCGACAATGATTAACAAACATCAGCGTCTTAGTATCAATGCATTACAGCAGAACCAGGTTTACACCCAACTTGGATGGAGTCAGACTCACCAGCGAAGAGCAGGGTAAAGATGATGACGAGCTGGTACACAGCATGGCCAAGTATGTTCTTCATCATGGTCCTGGAGATGAGGGGCTTGTTCCGACCGTAGGGTTTACGTAGCAGCAGAGACTCAGTGGGCGGCTCCGTGGCAAGAGCGAGAGATGCCAGAGTGTCCATGATGAGGTTGACCCAGAGCATCTGGACAGCTTTCAGTGGAGAGTCCTTTTGGAGAAGGAGTAGGAGTTTAATTTACGAGAAGAGAATATAACATCAGGTATATAACAGAATACAAATATGATTCAGCAACCAAACAACAGGGAAACCAGCAGACTCTTTGCAGACCAGCAAAGAGCATTACTCCCAACTACAGCTTTGAAATTCCCACGTTTACAGCATGAGAAACTGTTTTGGTCTAATTTTCCTTATTGTGACAACTGGAATGGTGTGACTGGTTTCAAATTTTGTAAAGGTATCTCGTGATCAAAAGACCCTGTTAAATGCAACCTGCTTGAAAAGATGGACTCAGTTCAGTTGGACTCGAATGTAGTATAAACGTGTATTCATACTAGATGACTGAACGCCAATGCTTTCTCAATGACACAGTAACACACACGGTAAATAACAAACCTATAAAACATGTGAGAGGACAGTGTGACCACTACTGACAGAGGAGCTGAGATGCTGAGAAGAACTGATCATTCAGGGAGCATGCTCTGACACGGTACAGGGCAATGAGTGGCCTGCTGTCTGGAACAAATATGGAATCTCTGAGATTCAAAAAATGTTGCCACTGATACACAAGTTATTGTTTAAGAAGGTTCAGGGACCTCATGGTGGACACATCCCATTTTTCACATGGTGTCTATGGTTATATTTGAACTTCCACATATTGTTAGGATTGCATTGTTAGGAAACAAATATATGGGCATTTTTTATACTGCTGTCACTGTGAGAACCATACTGTAAGAACTGATTTAATCTTAGTGCGTCTAACATCAAATGAGTAATTTAACTGCATAAAAAAATGAGGAAAAAAGTACACACACATTTCAAAGCACTCCCTCCACTTCTAAAACCCAGTTTACGCCTCTGGGTCCTGCCTCTGTTCCTCTGTACACACACCAAACACATAAATCGCCTTTTAATGATCTTTTCCGTGCACTAACAGAGACCGAGCGCCTGATGATCAGTGAGCAAAATCACAGCACAGAGACCACAGACCTGCTGAGTCCCCCGTTATATTTCAGGATTATGACGGTGACGTGTTGCCATGGTTTCAGGCTGAATCTTAGCCTACTTTGTGTTCTTCGCTCTGTAGTCGAGTTAGTTATCTGGTCTTGCCAGCTGTGAGCCTTTCAATTAATACACAGCCCCAAGACTTTCTTCTTTATTGTGTCAGGGGTTCAGCTTTCTGATTACAGGCACATTATGAAACAAAGAAAATGTGACACGGCCAACTCGCCTCCTCGCAGCACTGAGACGGTCACATCGAAATCACAAATTACTCTTTGTTTCTATGGATATTTTATCAAGCGGAGATTTAAAGATGTTTCCACAGCGTGCGACGAGGTACACCAAACACACCAGCCAGCCTCAAAATCAAATCAAAACACGAGTTAATCAAAAGCATAAGTGAAGGCGATGTTTTTACTGTTTTTGAATTTGAGATGAAAACCAGCAACGACACAAACACAATTTCACATGCTGTTTATACGCAAATAGCACACTCATTTAAATTGTTTTACATTCAAAACCTTTTAAAATCTATACATTCAAAAGCATGTGATTCATTGATCACTGATTAGAGATACTGTAGCACAAATGCTAGCAGCTGCTATAGTGAACATACAGTGGCTTGCAAAAGTTTTCGGCCCCCTTGAACTTT
>NW_005187435.1:284191-286134 GCF_000239375.1 Pundamilia nyererei | reverse complement strand
ATGTGACAAAATGTGGAAAAGTTCAAGGGGGCCGAATACTTTTGCAAGCCACTGTATGTATGTGGCATTGTTGTGGCATTCACAAACTGCTATTAACATACATGTGAAAAATGAAAATTTGAAATGATGTTTTGAAACAAAAAATCTAAAGCAAAACACTACAAAGAAGAAGCACACTGAGCACACAAACCTTTGCCAAACAACTCACTCTCTGGGCAGTTCTTACTAGAATTGTATTTTTTTTTTTATTGTATTCACCACAATAAATTCACCTTTAAGACTTTGGTGGATCGAAGCCAAATTTAAATGGATTGCTTCCATGACCCCACACTACACCCCTTTTCAAGCTATCATTTTTACAGACAGAGTGATGACACACACGCACACAAACACAACCAAAAATAGAACCTCCGCAGTTTTTTCTGCCCACTCGTACTCTAAACTTCTTCCTTCTTTTTTTTTTTTTATAAACACAAGCAAACAATATCAAACTGTGAGACTGAATTTAGACAGAAGATTTTGAAAAATCCAGTGATCGTGACGTCCTTTTCTTTTTGGGTTGTGTAGTTACAAACATTATGTGAGATTTTTTCAAAAATTCTCATTCACACGTGTTCGTTCCAGCGTTTTCAGCTCATATTCAGGAGGTCCCCCTGAGCCGTCTGTCGTTATTCAGACTCAAACTGGTGTGCTAAATGAGCTGCAATTTCAGACATAAGCGGTTTACCTGTGTGATGCAGGCGCCTGTGAACGCCACAATCACGGCCACCACATTGACGGTCAGCTGGAACTGCAGGAACTTGGAGATGCTGTCGTAGACGTTCCTCCCCCACATGACGGCCTTGACAATACTGGTGAAGTTGTCGTCAGTCAGGATGATGTCAGATGCCTCTTTGGCCACATCTGTGCCGGCGATTCCCTGAAAGGAAGCAGAGAGGCATCATTAGTCCTTGAATAAGAGCAAACAGCCTCTGTGATGCCAAGTTTCCAACAAATACGGAAACTCTGTTCACACAAGATCCACACAAGCAATGAATCAACTCTGCTAAAAAGTGTTCATCGAAACTTTCTTATACATACATTTTTGTATTTTTATGGTATTTATAAAAAAGTTCAAATATCTGAATCTGTGAGAAACGGTGTATTTGGAGCTAGGGTGGTGAGTTAGAGTCATAAAGTACTGGAAGAGACACAAACTACAGTATTATTTTTTAGATTTCAGTCAAATGACATCTCCGGGTACAAAATCACAATTTTTCTATTTTCCTCCTCATGTTTAAAACACTGCTCGTAAATTACCATCCCAAGCACCAGGTGTGGGCCTGCTGCTGTTTATTGATGCTTAAGGTCATTTCTAATTGTTCCTCCAAAAAGTCCATTGGCTCCAAAATCCATTCAATGCTCATAGGTCCTGTGTTCAAATGCCCAACTTCAGTCATGAAGATAATGTTTACAATAACCAGGCTTCCCCCTTGAGCACTACAAGACCTATGATGTAAAAGACTAAAGTCTGGCACTCTCTTCCAATCTGATTTTTTGTCACAGGCTATGTGATTTTACATAAAGACTGCGCAGTTTGCCTTAAACATAATGTGCAAAGACAAAAACTGTCGAACAAAGACAGAAATGGAAGATGCTCGGAATCACGGCTGAAGAGTGATTTGCTCAGATCAAGCAGTCCAAAAGAAAGAAAACACTTTAGATACCGTGGACACGACATTGATCACATATTTGAACATCAACCAAAGCAAAACTTGCAGCAATTTGTCTTTGCTGGAACACAAAGCAGAGAGCAGAGCAGGTGTAAGACAGTGCTGAGTTTTACAAGCAGGCTACACCAAACAACTGAAAACTCAGGATTTTATTGTTACACTGGACACTGAACTTGCTTAAAAATGCTACCGTTAGCGAAATTAATTAATGAAACCGGCCCTCTCAGCTGT
>NW_005187435.1:244018-283742 GCF_000239375.1 Pundamilia nyererei | reverse complement strand
CTAGACAAACTGTGGTAAGCGGTCACAGATAACACATTGCTTTACCTTAATGAGTCCCAGTAGTCACAACCTAAAAAGCCTTGGAACCGTGACTAACTAATTGTGCATAAACATCTCAGCTGTGAGCAAGAGAACTCTGGTTTACTGAAGCTCATCTAACACCAAAATGTTGAGCTGGAGCGCCCACAGTTTCCTCAGAGATGGATAAACGATTATCTTTCTGTGGAGTTTAATGTTACTGCTTCCTAGCTCATCCGCAGGGTACAAGCACAGTTGAATAATGCTGCCGAGGTTGTAACGGCAGAGCAGTATGACAGGTACAAGGAGAAAGTCCAGCTGTTCAGCTTCACTATGGATAAAGCGACGACTTATTGTTGGGTTCTTTCTCATCTCCTGTAGATGCGAACAATCCGCCAGCTGGACGTTTAATTTTTAAACCTCCTTTCATCTAAAGTCTGAAAAGCTTTGACAGAGAGTATTTTATGCTGCTCAACTGACAGTAAAGTAAAAATAAAACAGGAGGGTCGGCCTTGTCTTAAACAGCAATTCTAAAGAAGTTCTGAGCTGCTGTGTCTCTCTACGCAGGCAGACTCGCTCAAACAGATGGAGGTGAATCGCTTTCAGTTTCCCAGCTAACCAGGCGATAATTGAACAGGGACGCTGGAGTTGAAACTGAAAATGTTCCAAATGGGACATATAAGCGCTGAAAGGTCACTGCTTTAAATCCACAAATTGCTTTTGTGATGTGTTTAGGAACAGTAGCTACTATCAGGGAATTGTTTGACAGCACAGCAGCTGCTCAGCACCCTGCAGGAGAGCCTGATGTTCAGATGACTTTCCCCAGTAAATAAAGGTCACAATAACACACAGAGGAGTCAGCTGTGAACTCGTCCACATGCATGTATTCTGTTTTTAAACAGATACACATTGGCAAGTTGTCAGCTGATCATCTGTTCAGTGTTACTCTTTAGAGGTGAGAGTTATGACGCCACAGTGTTAATTCATTCAATTTCAAATACAGCAGAATTGGATCCTTTAAATCTACAAACACTTCACTCGCAGGTTGTCTCTGTTTTACAAACTTGCACGATACAAAGAAATGCTACGATTTGGCACTGGGTTGCCAGGTCTGTGGTTTTCCTGCAGAATTGGAATACTTGCCTCTGTCAGTGCGCCCCAGGGCAGCTGTGGCTACAATGTAGCTTGCCATCACCAGTGTGTGAATGTGTGGATGACTGAATGTAGTGTAAAGCGCTTTGGGGTCCATAGGGACTAAGTAAAGCGCTATACAAATACAGGCCATTTACCATTTACTTTACAAGTTGCAGTTGCCATCCTGAACTCCTGTACAAGTTTACTTAAAACAGTCTTCACTTTGAGGTAAATATGATGAAGATTCGGTTGGTGCGTCAAAAGTGTTACATAACAAATGAGCTGACGTAGGTGCAGCGCTTGGGAATCATAAAACTGGGACAGTGAAAACAACTGAATTTACACAGCAAACAAACGTTTATGAGTGGCTGTAGGAGAAAGTTTGCTGAGACATATTTTGACATATGTCAAACAAAAACATGTTTATGCAATTTTATCTCTTTTCTATTTCCTCCAAAGATAAATATGGTTTTAACTTTTGAAACTTTCAGGTGATGTAAATAAGGAGTGCGATGTTTCCCCTTAGTGAGTTAGCTTTGTGCTATAAACACAAGCCCCAATATGTTTCGTTCCAAAAGTTCTACAGGGAAGATGATCATTTTATCCGGGCTGAGCTCAAGTCCAAACTTGGACGTCTCATGTTCTCATTTTCCATAGTAACAACTTTCTAAGCCACCTGGAAGAAAGCTATAAATATTGTAAATAATGATGATTGCTGACCCTTTTCAAATGTATCCTGAAAAGCAGCACATTTTCCAAGACATATTTCCTTACAGCATGCCACTGGTTGTAAATGTATTTCCTGATAGTCTTCAAAAAAAAAAAATCTATTTCCCTACTTAAAACTTGCTTGAGGTGTTTCATTTATTGTTGATGTGCGAGTCATGTGCATTAACAATACTTTTACCAGAGTTAATGTAACCATCATGTGATGGATTACTCAACTCAAGTTTCAGGAGTCTGAAAATTAATTTGTTAACGAAAAATAAAAACTAATAAATGTCGTTTCACTTAAATCTATAAAACACACCAGATCGCCCAGAGGATTGTTATTGGTCATATATAAAACTCAAATGAGAGTTTCAGCCACCCACCCACTACATTTTGATTGCTATTCTTCGCGTTTAGTGACCACTTTCAGGCATTTCTCAACATCATTACTTTAACTGTTATTACACACTTTCAGCTATGAATTTACCACATTTGTGTCTTGATAAAGTGCTAGTAGTCACACTTTTAGCCAAGAAGCTCCTTCTTTTAATTTATAATTTTAGCTACTATAATAACTGTTTATCTAGTTTTTCCAGCTACCAATTTCATTTGTTTAACTTTCTTTTTCTTTTTTTTTAAGTAATCAGTTGGTCAACAATAATATGCATAGTCACCATTGCTTATACAGCTTTCTAGTGCGATTCCTCTTTATGGTTATTCTTCTGCTTTTGTTTATTTAATTAAAGAATATGAAAACAGAGCATGAGATGTTTGAGAGAAAGAAAAAAACAAACAAACTTAATAAATTACAGTAACCAGATATACTTGGATATTAACCTAATGAGGAAATATCTATCTAAATCATAAAAAAGTACTGATATAATGAAATTAAGTTATAGGAAGGGCATTTCAAGGAGATACCATCTTTCCACTTTTCCTCAGACTGACCCTCCTGTAGTCTCATGAACCCAATATCAGGGCAAAGTGTGTAATAGACACGGCGGTCCATCATGTGTATGTCATGCTTTGCTTCTCCAAAGCATGAAATGCACAGGTGAAGTTGCATTATTAGCAGAGGGACATAGTATATCTAAAAAGCCAAGATGTCGCTCGTGACCCAGGAAGGTGTAAAGTAACTCCAGGATCAGTCTATGCCAGAAACAATTAAGCTAGGTGGCTAATATGCAGTTACAGATAAATATTTTAGTGATGTCTCTAAACGCTTTCTCGTGATTATTTTCAAGGTGAAGTAATATCATAAAATTCTTAAAGGGGGCGATATCTGACTCTGTAAATTGCAGTGCTGTGAGGTCTGGAAAGGTGGGATAAGATAGCCAAACGCTCGCCATGAAACAGAGCTTGATATTTTTCTATCTAAATGTGTTTTTAAACTATTTTGTTTGTTCATTTTTACTTTTACCTGAATATTTTAACTACATTTAACTAATAAATTCCACATATTTTTAACCAGCTATTGTATTTTTTTCATTAAGTTTGTTTAGCTAAAACCATAATGTTTTTATCCATACATGTGTTGAACTAATATTTCCAGATTTTAATAATTCAGCGTTGTAGCTTCACATTATGAATGATTATCCATAACGTGTTTTTGTAAATGGGTGAACAATCTAACAGTTTCAACTGTTTTGTTAAGCGAATTCAACTTTTTTCCACTTCGTGACCATTACTTATTTGTTTTAATCATTTTAGCAATTAATTTTGGCTGGGTCGGTCTTTTTATCTATTAACTTTAGTTGAAAGTGTTAACTTTCTTGCTCAAACACATTCTGCTCTTACCACTTCTTTAATTAAACTGTAATTTCAGTTTTTTCTTTTTTCCTTTTTGAGAAAATCTGTCCAAATACCCTCAAAAATGCGCAAAAATGCACCCCGGAGTACATGCACTCTGGTTGATAAAACAGACAACATAAAGAAACAGCATTAGTCTCACTCTCTGTGAGTTGATCTGTAGAAAACAAAGGCAGTGACAAGGTGGTAGAGTGGGGCCCCACTGTGCTGAATGCACCGAACTCAACATTTATTGATTTATTATTCCATTTCACAGCTATCTTAATGAATCCGCGGCATTAAACTGAAGAGTTATTGTCAATGACGTTTAGAGAAATGACCTATTTCATGGCTGCATTAGAAACATAATTAACTGAAAGGCTTATTTTTGTCTTTAGGTAATGATGCAGAGAAACTTAAGTAGCAGAAGAGTGAAGCAATGAAGAGCCGTGAAACAAAGGCAACAGAAGAAAAGGATGAGGGAAAAAAAAATGAAGAAGTGGTTACCATAGCAAAGCCAACATCAGCTTTCTTGAGGGCGGGGCCGTCGTTGGTACCGTCTCCTGTCACTGCAACCACCTGTCGGGTTTCGCCCACTGTGCTGTCGATGATGCCTGATCAGCAGAGTGAAACAACAAGAACCTAGTGAGTGCATGATCATTCAAAAAAAGAAGGGGGAAAAAAGTAGATCCATTTACAGCAGCTTGACTACAGGTTTACATATACACGCAGATTTAAAGCAGCTCAACAGTCTCCTGTCAGAACAAACCCACCTTTGACCAGAGTGTGTTTGTCTGTGGGTGATGATCGAGCCAGAACACGCAGCTTGGGCCAAACTTTGTCCAGACGCTCTTGTTCCACCTAGAAATGACATGTTTAAGTTTCAAATAATCTTTTTCTAGCATATAAAAATAACCATCCCAGTTGGGTACAGAGCAATAATGGGGACTTGGAGCTTCATCTTTAACTGGACAAATCTGAGCACTTTACTGGGCAGAGCAAGCAAAGCATAAGTCATAAACCTAATGCATGTGTCTGTCCTATCCAAATAAAGACAATGTCCGAAACTCCAGGACAGGCAGTGAGAGAAACAGCCAACTGCTTAAGAGTTAAACTGATTAATTGGTTAATGGGCTGCACTGATAGTTATATAAGCTTTTCTAGATTTACTGAGCACTCAAAGCACTTTTTATGCTATGAGCTGCATCCATCCATTTACACACACTCATGCAGCACTTTATGTACACAAACACTCACACACTGATGGATGCATCAGGGGCAATTTAAGCTTCACTATCCGTACAATCAGTAAACAAAGCTCTCTACCTCCCAAACCCCCAAAAATCAGCTGATATAAGCTTAATGCAGACAGATCAGTTTAACATGATACTGTTGTAAAGAGTGCTGTGTGGACGGTATCAGCTGAACAGGTAAAACACTACCAAACACAACATCTCCCTCGCTCTAATAAGATACCTATAAGATACATTAGGAAACTTAATGTTTGCTGCTTTTGTACATAAGCCTTTGGAAGGGGGTTAACTCAGGGCCGTTAGGCCACCAGAGGTGTAATGGGCTAGTGGAAATCTGGCCTTAGCAACAAAGACTTATTGGGCCATATTGACTTAATTTGGTGGTTGTTTTGAGTTCATTTCAGAGTCATTCTCTGGTCAAAGCTTCTTTTTTTTTTTTTTACTTAAATGCTCATATGAATGTTGCTTGCAGTTGGATTCTTTTTGTAGTCGTTTTACCTCTCCCTTGTCATTTCTTATTTGTTGGTTGAACTCTTTGCCCTCCAGACACAGGAAGTCCTCCCCAGGCAGCAGGATGCCACACTTAGTCGCAATGGCACGAGCAGTGTTGATGTTGTCTCCGGTAACCATGCGCACGGTAATGCCTGCACGCTGGCACTTAGAAATAGCCTCGGGTACCTGGAGGAGAGTCAGAACAAAGGGACTTGAGCATTTTCACAGTAAAAAAAAAACAAAAAACCTTGAAGATGAATGCAGAGTGACAGAAAAGATGAAGATGATTTTGAGTCTGAAACATAAGGAAGGACCCCTTGCCTTTAACCCAAATAAAAAAACTGTCACGAACATTCTGTTGGTTGTTTCTTCAGGGTCTTAAAAGATGTTAAAGAAAGAGTTTATACTGCAGCAGAGCTTGTGTGTAAGAGGTCCAATTCCAGCAGCAGCAGATTTTAGATGAGAACCACTGTCGTTGTTCTTAAACCCACCCTGAGATTCATTCATCTCGGTCTGGGAGAGGTGATAGTGACTACACAAAGGTACACAGACGAGAGAGGTGCTGACTGCTTCTTGTGCTCCTCAGGTGGTCCGACTGATATGACCAGAACCCAACAGAGGGCACATTTTTTGCTTACAAATACATACAAATGTTGCACAGTTCTCATTTAAAGTGCCTCAGCCAGGGTGCAGCATACTGTTTCCCTTCCTTAAGAATGGCTTCTTAACAGCCATCCTTCCACTGAGACCATTTCTGAGGAGGAAGTAAACAGTGGATCACCTGAACGGCCAGCTTCATCTCTCTATTCCTGTGTCAGGTCTTTTTAGGCATCCCACTTCTTTTTTTGTCTTCCGGGTCTCGCTTTTCCTCATAATTTTAAGGACATATTACACAACATGCCAAGATATGCCGAGTTTTCATCTCTTTGGGAATCAACTTGTTGGAGCAAAGATTTTCTGCTGTCAAACTATAAGATCGTTGGGATTTTTAATGGATTTGGCTAAAGAAAAGGTACAGATGTGTTTTTCTTACAGGCTGTGAGTAACAAAGTTCCCAAAGACATAATTTAAAATTGTTTTTTTTGCTAAGTTGTCTGCTATGTGTAGACACAACGCTGGTTCATTACCTGGAGTTAGTGACCTACGAATCATTCAAGCATCAAAATGCACCTGCTAAATTGCTTAAGAAACAAAAAACATTCTCTCAAAGGTTTATGTACAAGGGCTGGGCTGAAAATGAGTGAAAAAGCAGCCAGTGTCCGAAGAAAAATGTTAAAAGAGCTTCAGAAAGCCTAGAGATCTATTGCTAAAGAGCATTTTTAAAATTAGTCTGGCTCCTTTTGTAGCACAATGTAAAGAAATAATGGGTGGCTCAGGACTTTGGCGCAAGACTGCGGACACTTACATTAATTATAGTAAAATGTTGTAGGAAATGCTCTATGAATGGTCTGCATACATTACCCTTTAAGTTAATGAACCAATCAGGTTAAAAGGGGATCCTTGTGTTTCTTAACTTTCAGCACTGACTGCTTGATTTTGGGGTTACTTGCAGTTACAAAAACACTTTTTCTGAACATGAGGAGAAAAAATTATTTGTAGCACAAAGCCAAAATATTCAGTCTTGTGCCCATCACAAGTTGTGAAGAGATAAACACTGTGCTGCTGATTGACTCCTGCTGCTCTCCGGTTATTTCCATCCTGTTGGTGATCTTTGTGCTCTGACATTAAAGCAGCAGGCAGCAGCACTGATGCTTTCTCAGCTTCATTACAGGCCTCATTTAACACTTCAGAGCATCCGGACTGTAAGATCTGGCTAGGACAAACTTCGGTCTTCATGTTAGGAGAAAGTTAATGGCATGCTTAAACAAATATAACAATATAGTCAAGAGCAGCCTCTCAGATGAGTTTCAATCTCAATGAAGAAAATTTAAGCTCCCTGTTTGGTCTGTTTAACTTATTTTTGCATCATCAGAAAAAACAAGCTGCACACCACAAACTCTGATTATCCCGTAGATCTACTGATCCCTGCGTGAAGTCTGGATTATTGCAGGCAACAGAAGCAGCAGCCTCTTACTGCTGTTTAGTAAAGCAACAAAGCTATTTCCGGCGCTTTTCATGTGAACAACTGATTGCAACACTACGAACGTCTTTGAATAGGGACCTTCTGGAAGTGTGAGAAACAAAAACACACACAAATCGCACAGAGCTGTTAGCGAGAGGATAGGGAGGAGGACAGCGGGAGGTAGAAACAACTGGATTATCTGTCAGTCTGCATGCATAGACAGCTTATCAGTCCTTTTACCTTTTTTCTAGGCAAAGTGGAAATTATGTAAATTCATCTCCCATGAAAATACAATATTTATCAAGGCACTGGGATGTGACATATGACTGAATGGTAATTATGTAATCCATAATTACAGTGAGTTTCTTGTTGAATAACATCATGGTCTCTTCCTCTCTGCTCTCACTGACTGTTAGGTTATCCACACTTCAGGTCAAAAGAGGAAATGACACATCGTGAATAGAAAAGTCTTTTTGGTGAACAGCGAACATTGTTTTATGTTCAGCCTTTTTATTCGGAGCTGCGGTTTTGCATGGTTAAAACAGATCCACGATTTTATCTAAACAGCGAATCACAAACAAATCTGAACAAAAAACGTCAAAACCATATAAGACGTGAAATGGTAAGCCCATGCAATTCCATACTAACCACCACTAACCACTGAAGCTGCCATGGAAATCTATGGAAAAATGGTCTTCATATCCCTTACCCTGTGACTTCAGTATAGTTTCCTGATAAGTTTATGGTCTCAATGACTAGCTTCAAATTATGCTGATCACATTAAGAATCAGAAAAGAAGATCCCTGTCACATTTCAAAACACCAACATGGCTACGCTGAAACCATTCACCTTGGGGTTTCATAGCAGTCTGGCCAGTCGCACAGTCCTCTTTAAATATCTTCGTAAAGGGGGCCCTCTATGGTTGTCCTAATGTTTTTGTCATATACACACAAAGCGATGGATACTCTTCCAACAACAAGGTCAGTTTATTGTGCAAGTAGTGCCTATGAGCTAATACAGATCTGGCTGTCAGCAAAGAAGCCCCATCCACCTGTTACTGCTTATGAGGGGCAGCCAATGAGAGGAATGGTGGCTGCACCACAGTCCAGTATAAAAATAAATCAGGATTATTTGTGAATCATGCTAAGCTACCACAGTGGTATTCAATTGAAGTAATTTGGACCAAGAAATGTGCATTAACTTCATATTTAACTGCACACATTCTGAGCTAATGGTGGGATGGAAAGCTGGAATGGTGGCTGGAAAGCATGTTGGTGCATTTGTTAGCACTGTTACCTCACAGCAAGGAGGTTCCTGATTCAAACCCTCTGATTGGCTCGGGGCTTTCAGAGGACATTGCATGTACTCTGATGTCTTCCCAGAGTCTCAAAAATGCATGTTAACATGCGGGTTAATTTATGCTTGTTAATTAGCCACAGATGTGAAAGAATGCTTGTCTGCTTTTCTGTGTAAGCGCTGTAAAGAACTGGCAAACTGTCCAAGGAGAAGTCTTTTCCTCAGCCTATGACATCTGGGATAAGCTCTCGCCTAATTAAAACAATGAATGGAAACTCTTTTTATGACTTTAATATTTTGTTTATATGACTGCTTTGCAACACAGTGTTTTCAACAATGCTACAGAAATAAAGATTGGGATGTTTGGCCATAAACACGCCCAAAGAGGAAAGGTGAAAATGATAAGAATAAATAAGCTGTATAAAGATTCTTCAGCAGGTAACATCGTTGATTTTGAAACCTAACGGCACATTGGCCAACATGAGCTGTTAACTACAGAGAGCATTTTGATCGGTGGTGCTGTACCTCAGGTCTGACGGGATCTTCGATCCCCACCACGGCGATGCAGGTCAGTTCGTTGAGGATGTCATTCTCAGCGTCCCAGTCTGGCTCTCCAGCCTCAGCAGGAAAGTCCCTGTAGGCCACACAGATGGTCCTCAGCCCATCGCACGCCATCGGCTCAATCACCTTTCGCACCATCTCGTCACGGTCCTTGGGCTTGAAGACACGAGGCTGGCCCTGGGCGTCCAAGATACGAGAGCATCTGGGAGAAGAGAGAGAATCAGAGGAAGTGAAGGGAGATTATAAAGGTATACCAAAAAGGTTACTGTGTCCACCCAAGCAGCCATCTTTCCTCAGACTGTTTGTTCTTACTTCCTCAGGATGATCTCTGATGCTCCTTTGCTGTACATCCGGAAGCCTCCGTCAGCGTTCTTTAGCACCGTGCTCATGGATTTGCGGGAGGAGTTAAAGGTGTAAACCTTGTAGAGTTTCTCTTCGGGGACTTCATCTCTGATTGGCTGGTAGTCCCTCTTCAGCTCCAGCACCAGGCCCAGCAGAGCACATTCAGTCTTGTTACCCACATGGCGAGGTAAGCCGCCTTCTTTCTCCGGGGGCTGAGGAGCGAGAAAAAGTTTGGAGGTGCTTAAACATGATTAAAGTTACAAGCAAAGCGGGTCACTAGGAACATCCAGCGGTTCAGGTTTGTTTGATGTTTGCTGGTTCAATCAGAGAAGCTTGGGCTCCAGAATTAATCAAATTTTAATCATTTCATTGGGTCTATACGCACAAAACAAGACCATCTGAAGAACACAACGCTTCTGTAGCTGCAATTCAGGTACATGTGCAGGTTAACAGTAACTGTCAGTCATGTTGGTGCCAAAAACACCAACAGGTATTTTAGTTCAATTATAGTATTAAACCTGAAACAGGTTTAATACTATAATTTAAAATCACTTAACACACATGGTGACACATATCTAATAAATTAATATAATAAATTATATCAGATAAATGATTTTAATTAAAATGTTAGTATTCATTTTTCTTGACTTGACATGAGCCAGCGTTAGCTTGGGTTTCAAGTCCAATATGAACACAGCGATGTACTAGGAGATTTTAGAGCACTTCATGCTTCCATGTGAGGACATGCGTTATGGAAATGACAGTTTCCTTTTCCAGCAGGAGTTAAAACCTACACACAGTGCCAAAACCGCTACCAAACGGTTTGTTGGCCATAATTTTACTCTGTTTGATAAGCGAGCCAACTCCACTTACTCTGAATCTACGGGGATATTGTCAGGGAGAAGAATGTCCAATATAAAAAGAGCTGAAGGCTGATATCAAGCACTGCGGGCTTCAGTGACACCTCAGCAGTGCCACAAGCTGATCATCCCCATGCCACACCGCACTGATGTTGTAATTCGTAACTTGAAAAGCATCCAGTGTGTAAATGACCATAAATTTCAGACACCAGACATTTCTGTATTGCCATAATCATCAAAATGAAATTTTAAAAAAAGGCTTTATATCTAACATATACAAAATATATCAGAGATTACTTTTTTGAGATATTTTCATTATCTGACTACCTCTTGTTTTCTCTGTCATGATGACACTCGCTATAATAAAACTATGGACTACCAAACACTAATAACACTACATACTAGTCTACATACTGTAATAAGAATACAGTACTTTGATCTGTAAAATGGATGGTTACTGTATGTAGGTAATGCGTTACCACTTTCTGCTTGGGGTGTGGACGATAAACAGAAGGACAGAAAGCTCCCGGAGCGAATGCTGCTCACATTTATGCACACCTGAAGCCAAATTTTCAGAGTATGGCAAAGTTGTATGTTTGTGAAGAATGCGATCAACAGTTTGTATTGGCTCATAAATATACACTCGATATAAGAAGGGATGATGCTGAATCTCATTCATTAGATTGTGCTCAGATTTTTCTGGTATGTTCTTTGCTTAGATGTTTTTTCTCCTGTGTAATCATCAGGAGAAAGGCACTCATGTTGCAGTTTATATGCTTGTCAGTCTATACTCATAACTTGCGTAGTGAAGACTTCCATTAATAAAGCATTTATCACAGCACAGCTTCTTTCTTTAACATAAATGAAATGTTAGGCCCATAAATAACTGAATATTCTCTGTTTATTATTATAGATGCTCCAGAGCCAAATAATTGCATTTGGAACACCTGAGTGTCACTATTTGTCGATGTGATAGTTAAAGACTCACCAGGATCTTGGTGGTGTACGCTGAGTTGATAGAGATGCTGTTGACCATTATTTCCAAAGTATCCGGCTTGATAGCATCTGGTTCTGGGACAGTCTTGTAGTGCGTATCGCCGATGTATGCCTGCACCACTGTCATCCGATTCATAGTCAAAGTACCCGTCTTGTCGGAGCAGATAGCCGTGGCGTTGCCCATGGTTTCACAGGCGTCAAGGTGACGCACCAGGTTGTTGTCTTTCATCATTTTCTAAGGGATGGACGATGAAGGTGCACTCATTAAAACCTCAGCGTCTCTGACATGATTTTGAGAGGATTCTATTAATGTTAAATTTACATAATTCCCTCCTGCTCACCTTGACAGAGTAGGCCAGAGAGATGGTGACAGCAAGCGGCAGCCCCTCAGGGACAGCGACGACCAGAACTGTCACACCGATGATGAAGAACTTGACAAAATACTGAATGTAAATGGGGGTGCACTCAGCTAACCACTGCCGACCCTGGACCCCAAAGGTGTCGATCACAAAGTAGAGGATGAGGATGATAACTGTCACCGCTGACATGATCAGACCTGGGTGGAACAAGAGCAGTTTTCCATTAAAGTCAAGTAAGCTTTTTTTAAGGGTTTTAAGGTTTCTACAACACGTATCTTTAAACCTTCAGTTTCAATCCTTTGGGACTGAGGCTGTTCTTTTGTTGCTGTGTTCCCAGTTTCTATGGACTCCTGTGTTCCTCCATCTCTGCTAACTTGTTTAGTCTCTGTCTTCATGTAATTTTGTAGTTTACTTTCAAGTTTTTCATGTACCTGGTTCTAGTTTTACCTCCGGCTCTTTCCTCCTTTGCAACTGTTTTTCTAGCACTCATTAGTTTTACCTGTCTTTAATTACTTTCCATTGTTTCATGTAATCAGTCTCTGTCTGTATATAATCTTGTCTTTCCATAAATCCTGTGTTTGACATCTGGATTCCTGTTTTATTTACTCCTTTGGGAATTATGTTTACCATTTTCAGCTGTTAGTAAATAAAGGCTAATTTTTTTGTTAGCATGCCTATCTTCTCTAACCATTTTATGTCATGTATGATGTTATAATCTTGGTGATCCAATACCTATTATCTTATTTTGTATTCAGCAACTTATACTCACATTTTAAATTGACTTACTTGACTGATCTGCACTTCTTGTCCACATTTCATACTTTTACACATTTTTTCTTAGCAGAAGACACGTCTGCAGTGACAAGTGCACGGGACTGTTAATGTTTACCTTTAAATGCTTAATTTAATGACATTGTGATCATTATTTGAGTGACGACATTTGTGTGTTGAAGAACACTGTAAAGGCTTAGCTATTAACAGCCCACCATGACTGTGTCTGCAGCGATTAATGACACTTGTTCAGTGAACCTATTCAAGGTTGTTAAGGTTAATAAAACCAGCGTTCCTGGAACGCAGTGTGTCTTAACTCATGATGGAAATACAGCTGCTCAACTTCAGCTTTCTAAAGTTGGTCAATCTTAGTGCATTTTCAGATTGTAGTCCCCATTATTTGCTCAAAAAAAATCCACTGAGAACTGACGTTAAAAGTATCCTTAACTTAAACTATCTTTTTTTCTGATTTCCTGCCTCATTGGAAAGGCCGGAATGTCCTCTATTGAGCACATCAGTAGGGTAGCTCAAATAAGTCAAAAGATATAGACCAAAACCAAATGTCCATTACAGAGGACATTTGGAGACTATGGCTTAGTTTATTAGGTTTACGTGACTTGTCCACATTAAGTACTGCAGATTCAGTCACATTCAAGTTATTAAAAACCTTCTTTTATTTAAATTAGCATTTTTTAAGCAAAACCAACCTGGCATTTTTCACAGTGCTGTGGCAGCACTTTTCAGATCTCTTGTGGTGCTTTTAAAGATGATCTGATGAGCAGTCCTGCTGAAGACCTGCTGGCAAACTCTCCCTGTGGTCTAGCCCTTTGGGAAATATTTAACCACACTGTCCCCAGTCTGATGCTACTACAAAATAATTTTGATTGCATGTCATCCCCTTTGCTTTCCATGTCTCTGTTTCTATAGTCAACTACCAAAAGAAAATACACTTTAATCTTTAATTTATTTACGCTTTGGTGTCTAACTGCACTGATTCCGGACTGCCAGCACTTGAATATGTCTCGCTTGTAAAAAATTGAAAGGTGGTTAAACTATGATATTTAATAAGGCAGTGAAGTCTGGATGCCTGTAACCAGACAACATCCTGAATATCAAACAGGTGAGGGGAAGTAACAGAAAATTCCCGTTTGTGTTTCTGTACTTCATCTCTCCTGTCAGTCACCTCCAGTCAAAGTGTTTGGCCCAAATTCTATTTCTGTTCGGTAATGATGTCCTGAAAACCCCTTGGTGTATTAAGGTCAATTGAAATGACACAGAAAATGCTTTCAATTCCGGGATGAATCGTGTCCCCAATAAAAAACATCCATCCAATAGAACTGAGTGCATTTTGACCCTCAGCCTCTTGGTCCCTGCGCTGCCTGATCACTTTGTGTGCTATTAGAGGGCAAGTCACACTTTTTCTCAAATGTCGTCTTTGTGAGAGTCATGTAGCAGCATAAGTTTCATTTATATGTATCTAATAAAGAGACTTGTTTAGGATCTACTAGCCTGTAAAGAAATAAAACTGCAAAGATCCTCTTAGTGTAATCAAAAAGAGACAAAACTGCCTTTCCAATAACTTCAGATATGTCTGATGTTGAATCAATCCTGTAGATATCTGGGTTGAACTAACAGTACAGTCAAATTCAGGCACCTAATAATGAGTAGGATCACATAATAAAACAGCCAGTTCATTTTATTAGTGATTCTGTACATTTTATGCTTTATTTATCAGTTTTGACATCCTTTGGTATTGTGACTGCGTTGAACTGCAGCTGGAGACTCACCGCTTATAGCTGTAATATACTGATAACATTAACTAGCCTTCACAGAGGCTGGCAAGGCGATGCCGTCAGACATGATCACAATGTTTACTTAGCTCAGGGCACTCTGAACTCTTTTGGCAACAGAGCTGATTTAATAACTCTGGCAATCTCTTACATTTTTATTTAACACCATCATTCAGAGGCAGAGCAGTAATACTTAACGTATGACTCAGGAACCAACTCAGGATTGCCACAGGACGTTGGCTGGCCCACAGACATTTTATAATTCACTAAATAAAATCTACTGAAGGGGTTCCAGCTATGTTTAATGCTGTACAGAGTCCTTCAAAAGTAACCAATTCAATCAACTGCAGCTAAAACGCAGCAGCAGCAGCTTCCAAATATGGTAAAATGAATGACTTGTCATTCTGGGCGGGTATTCAAGTTAATATAGATAAGAAATAAGGAAAATATAGGAAAATGTTAAATATTATGTGAATACAGAAAACTACCACAACACTTTGTCTTCCTGGCGAAGTAACACTTTAAGTTTATTCTTCTAAATGGCAAAAAAAAAACAAAAAACAGACCACTGCATATCAACTGTAAGCTTTCATCAGGGTCTGATAAACACATAATCAGTGTGAATTAAATTACAGTAATGCTAACACTTGTGTGGAGGAGATTACCCGTAGGTAGTGCTATGGGTAATCTCCATCACAATTGTTTGCTTGTTTAATGTTTATTAACCAGCCTCTGGTCTCCAGTGATTGTGCAAAAGTGGTCCTCAGACAAAGCAGCGCGAGTATCCCTGTTGTAGGCTCCCAGCAAAAAAAAAAAAAAAAAAAAGAAGACAAAGGAGAGAGGTCCCATCAGAGTTTCACAGTAGTTTAAAAACTCAAATTACTGACATTCATTTGTGGCTGTTAAAGTATTCTTAATAATCAGTTAAAGTTAAACCTCAAAATCTTTTACAAAACTATTAGCTTCATTCATTTTGGCATGTCTCTTTAAATGTGGTCTACAAAACTGTGCTGACTCGACTTTTACGTTTTTGGAAAGTGAATTAAAAAAAATAAAAATACTCCACCCCAGGTTGAAGCTAGACCAGCAGATTCCCCTCAACCGCCAGCCTTTGTTCTAAGCTAGGTTAAGATTGTTCGTGTGTGTGCGCGTGTGTGTGAGCTACTCACCAGCCTTCCCAATCTGCACAGCTAGTCTGGTCAGTTTTCCCTGAAGCACAGACTTCTCCTTCTTGGTAACATTGACCTTTTTCACTGGTTTGACCTCTTCCTTCTCCTCAGACTCAGCGGCCTCTTCACTCTTCAAAGGCTGTATCTCCAGAGCAATGCCATCCTGGGTCTTGGCTGTTAGGATGGAGGCGGTAAAAGGAGGAAGCGGAAGGTTTTACGGGGAATGACAGAAGGAAGGAAGTAGGGTTCGAGGTGGTGAGTAAAGACAGATGAGGACAGACAGAATAATGGAGAAAATTGATGGTAGTTGGAAAAGGAGGAAGGTTTTGGATGGGAGCAAAATAAAATTTGAATGAATTAAATTGATGTTTAATTGGCAACAAAATAAAACACAATGAGGGAGCAAGGTTCAGGAGTGGTTAGGGGATGAAGGAAGAGAGGCAGAGAAAACGTTACAGAATCAGTCTGAGGGAAAGCTGAAAAACGACAGGACGAGTTTTCTCAGAAAACAGAAACACCTCTGACTCCTAATCGTTACATGGTGAACCTTTGGCTGAATGCAGAGAGCAGCATTTCATCGTTTTATGATCACACAACATTCATGATAAAAAGGTCCAGGTAGCTTTCAGAGAGTGTCACAGACGAGTTGGGTGCAGCAGTTCATAATGAAGTGCAGCAGACAGAACAGAAAACAGCAGATACAACAGTGAGGATTTAACACGGGGCTGTCAATCACACACAATCACACGCACAATCACGCACACATACAGTTTGTTTGACATCAGAGCTCCGAGTTTGAGATCTGAAGTCTGATGTGCAGTCTAGCTTCGCGTCCTGCTCGACGGCTCTGCTCTGCATTTGCATAAACAAACTGTGTATTTGCATTTCACTTCATCAGCTGTGATCCTGTTTGGACTGTAGTAATGTATGTGGAGCGTTTGTGATCTGTTTGATCTCTGCTCACAGCGCATTCAGCTCCGCTCGCTCCATCCGCTGTTTGTCGTATTTCCATACCAAAGAAATATGAGCAGGTGATGAACGAAAACAAAACAGAGCTTCTCTAATCTCACACACTGAGGTTTGATATTTGTCCTCATGAACGACTGAGCTGACAACTCTGACTGGATGATTTTATCTGAAAATTCCTTCATTTCCATGTCATGTTATTCACAATTAAATACTGGAAATGCTCTGCTGGGTCAACAAACTGGGGCAAAATTACTCAAATTTACAGCTATTCAGACTGACTGCTGGTAAACATTTCAACATCAAATATGGAACCAACATTTCCAACAAATCGTGGATATAAAGCAAGTTAGACAGATGACCAGAAAGTAACAAGTACTCTTGTATTGCTAAGGTTATAGCTCTACTGCTGTGAAAACATAACATTTATTCAAATTCTGAATTTTAGTTAAAAAAAATATTCAATGGAATGAACCAAAGGAAAAAACAAAACAAAAAACAATCCAACAATAATAACGTGAACTGGAATGAGGAGTAAAACCATGTCGTCCAGTTTTGCTTCACTTTTGCAGAAAGTTTCAGCAATAAGTTTGAAAGAAACTGAATTAAATCAAATTGAGATACTGAGCCTCAAGCAAGAACCGATTTAAATGTTTTTAAGGGAATTGATTCTGTTTTTCCTTTTTTCTGTCAAATATACAGTCAGTTTGCGCATTCCTGTGAAGTACACCCTATAACTCAGCAGCTTTAGCATTTCACCGTGTGACTTTATCAGCTTCTCACATCGTTGTGGAGTAATTTTTGCCCACTCTTCTTTAAAATGTTGTTTCAGTTTATGCACTTATTCAGTTTATGAACTGAAGTTGATGTTTGGGATCATTTATTTATACACGTCTCTTAAGTATTTTTCAGTCAGGTTAAAGTCTGGACTTTGATTGGATCATTGCGGCAACCTGAGTTTTTCCTTTTTCAGCCATTCTGTTGTAAATTTACTGGTCAAGCTTTAGCCGTCAGACTGATGGCCTCAGATTTAACTTTGGAGTTCACAGTCGACCCAGTGACTGCAAGGTATCTGAGAAAAACAAATCCTCAGCCCTCCACCACTGTGCTGACAGTTGGTATGAGGTGTTTGTGCTGATCTGTCCAAATGTGGCGCTGTGATTCACTGCCAAACATCTCCATTTTGGTCTCATCTGTAGAAACCTGCAACAGTCTTTTTTTCCTTTTTTGTTTATGCAGATTAACTTTGAAATTCTTATGACTGACTGACATAAATCCTGGTATTAGCTGGTGAGAAAAGATGATGTTTGAAATGTGTTGTATGTATATAGTGAGAATCTGAGCTCAATCTAACAAAAAAACTGAAGATTTAAGATAGAAACATTAAAAAAGTCCCTGCATGAGGCTCCTTGTCTTTAACGGCTATATTGCCTTCTAACCTGGGTAAAATGAAAGAATTTGCATGCTCAACAAAGCCAGGAGTGTCGCCCTAACATGTTTTTTGTCTGACCACTTTTATCCACTCCTCAGTACCACCACCTTGCTCTGAGTTTCATCAGGTTGTTAATGAGAAACCCCCGACACAGATTATTTCCAGAAGGGAAGTAATTTCACAACAGCACGACCTCAACAAGACATTTAACATTCTGGATGTGGGGATGGGTCGGTGTTAAACCGGGAAGCTGCGGAGCCTTATGCACATAGTCCACTCTGAAGACAAGCCACAACATAGAACTAACTGACACAGCTTCACACGAACAGGACTGAGACCCACTGACCAACCACAGAAGTGTAAACAGGCGCAGCACTGAACCATGGGAGAACGCACGGCGAGCAGAGGGGAGGGGGTGTCTGACAATCAAAAAGTAAAGCAAGTCAACAAACAGAAGATGAACTCAAAGGATCACCCCAAAAAAATGAAAAACAACAGCGATGCAGAACCACGACAGAGAGAGACAGGAGGAGGTAGTGGAGGCTGCAGAGCTATGGAGGCTGCAGGAGACTTCAGCAAGACAAAAAGGAACAGAGGAGAGAATCAAACAGTGCCTACAAGACAACATGAAGTCCTGAGCAACGCCCTGCGAGGAGGCAACAGTGAGAGAAATGAGAGGAGTCAAAAGGGAAAAAGAAAACAAACTGAGGATAATACACAAACAGAACAGACGACAGCCCACAGCCCACTGATACTGCAAGGGTGCAACTCCCACATCCTCGCTTCAGCGCCCCCACCCGCAAACCCCCCCGGCCATGTCTGTTTTCCCTCAATACTGCCAAGAGAAGCTTACATTGACCACAGCATGTTAAAATGTGATTTAAAAAACAAACAAACTGTGGGGTATTTTAAAGGTGAAACATCAGATTCTCAGATCCTTCTTTTGCTGCTGCACTTCCTGCACAGATGTTTCACATTAAAAGCTTTCCAACCGCTCAAGGGACAAACACCCACGTGATATTAAAGTGAAACATCTGCAGGAAGTGTTGTGATACAAAGGGTAAAAAAAAAAAAAAGGAAAAGCAATTATTAAATAAATGATAAATAAACTATATTAAAAATTAAATCTTTAGGTTTTAAACTAGAAACAAGCTATTATGAGATGTGACCTCAAAAACGTGCAATGGGCTACTTAATCAAAAGACAAGGGTTAGACACCTTTGTCAGCCCATTTGTGGAATCTGCACCTCCCAAGACACCTGCAGTATAGGGTGTCACCACCATAGACAGTATAAAAGATGGTAGCAGCTGACCAGTCTAAATAGTGCCCAAGTGCATCAAACATGCATTACTTTTACTGGCCAGTAGGGTGTGCCTCCTCTGGTTGCAATAAGACTTTAGGTTGTCTAGAAGAAAACAACACTCGGCTTGCTCGCACTCTGACCTCAGTAAAAACTTTCCATATGACTTTATGGCTCCACTGCTACTTTCAGGTCACACTGAAGAAAACAGGAAGTTCATTTCATAACTTATGGTTGGAAAAAATAAGCGGCTGGAAACATGACTGATGGGAGAACTGGGGCTATTTCACGTAGTTAATGTGCTGCAAAACTTGGAGCTAAAAAAGGTGGTGACAAATGCATTCAGGGCTTTAAGGTTCATAAAAATGAGCAAAGATGTACCTAGAAATGTTGTCCAGCTTGTGTTTTTCAGCGGAGGTCGGCTGTGACTGCAGCACTGACTATAATTTCCGTGTGAAAAACAGTGATGAGCATCCAAAAGCTGTGTGTGCGTCTTTCTCTGTACATGAAGAAGCATTCTGTCTGCAGCAGATGCTTTAACCATGGGAGGTCTGGATGAGGGGAGTGTGTCGGTGTGTGCGTTTAAATGTGTGTGTGTGTGCGTGTGTGTTTGCTGAGACAGCTTGCAGAGGAAGCTGGCCATGTGCTGGAACACCCAGGACATGGAGGGCATTTGGCTGATTTTGGAGGTTGCCGCAATGACGTCATCAGCAATCTCACACACAGTCATTAAACCCATTAAACAAGGACACCTCAGAGGTCAGAGCAGTATGTTAGGAGTTAGTAACCCTCACTGATGGTCTCGCAGCCCAATTCTGACCGTGAACTGAGAGACTCTGATGAGGGGGAAAAAGGTGTTTAGCAAGCACATGACTTACATTTAAGAGATTAGTAATAACCGTTCAATGTTTTGTTTTTTTTCTTTCAAACAGAAAATAGCGATAAAGATCCCAACAGTTGTATAAGTTAGTTTGCAAAGTGCACACTGATAACATTTACAAATCAGTAGTGCTTCCATGTTTGTTTGAATATTATGAAAACAACCTAACTTGTTTCTGCAATTTAACTTTTTTTTTTTTTTTAGTGTGAATGTCTGTTGAATGTTTTGTGACATTTAAAGATTTGCTGACCAAACAAGAATTAATCATCATTTGAAGTCCTAGCTCGTTAGTCTGGCTAATATTTAATAACAGGCCTTCTGCAGGCGATTAACCATTAGTGTGTCTCCTTATAGACATAATATATTAAGTAAATCTGAATGATTACTAATTGATTGTTGTTTTTAACATTATATACTTCTGTTTCTTGTTGACTCTTGTGTATGCGTGCACTTGAAGCTTGCAGGCCTCGCTTCTGTGTACTCCTTAGCAACAGGTGTCACCACAAAAACATGCCAATGGGTGTGATGTCACTTTTGGTACACGTTCCTGTTGGCTAGTGCAACAATGAACTTCCTGTAAGTGATCATAAATGACTTGTATAACCCACGTCTTATTTTTGTTTTGAGTGCTACAAATAAACGTGATTTACACAAAGATAACCACTACACTCACATTTTTAAAAATTTCCCTGTGGCTGATTTCTCACCCAAACATAAATCATGTGCTTCCAAAAAACATGCCCTGCTTTCAGGGTTGAGGCATTAATGCACTTCTACAGGGCGACCGCAGACTCGGCTGTTAGAGACTTGAAGGTTGAGAGTTGCACCCTTGGACAGGTAAAGCAAGGCGAGAGAACGTCCCCCTTTATACAGCAGAAAGAGAGAGAGAGGGAGAGAGATGGACTGGACACTCCCCTCCTGCCGCTGGGTGAAGGGTGAGGAGTGGGTGAGTAACAGGGAGGATGGAGGGACAAAGCGGGACAGATGGATGAATGGAGGGGTTACCTTTGTTGCGATTTTCGGGGGGTCCTTGTTTTTTACCTGTTCGGACAGAGAGAGAGGGCGGAATGCTGATAAGATGGCTCAAAGGAAAAATAAGATCAAATCAAACTGAGGGACAACACAAAGTTCAAACTGATAGAAACCCACAGGTGTGTGTGTGTCGTGTGTGTGCCGTGGGCAGGAATGGACGAATCAGAGGAGAGAGACACACGACTTCCCGCTGCGGAGAACCGATGGCCAACGAAATCTAAAGTTTTAAAAATATTCATCAGAAATTTAAAATGTGGTTTAAAAGTAATCAGGCGATCGATTTATTTGTACTTTCCTGAAGCTCTGCATTACTCTGTTTCTATCATTTATTGTGAGAAGGTAGACCTTTCAGGAAGTTGTCTGTCTGTTTTTGAAATGACACTGAATTCATGTTATTGATCATTACAATACAATAACATGCAAGACCCACTAGTGTGCTCGCTTCTGTATTTCACTTCACTTTATGCAGTGTGAATTCATCTGTACCAGCACACTGTGGCCTCTTTTAAAAGGTGATGCTTCACATGGTACATAACATTGTTAATATGATACTTTATCTAAGCTTACTGAGGTTTTGTTCATTATGTACATCGTTAAATAGACTGCATGTTGGTCTGTTCTGACACATTCTTGTAAGCTGCGTTATTTTCAGATTATAAAATATAAAAATATATATATAAAAAAATAAGTTGATATTATGGTCATTTATTTATCAGAGTGTGGATTTTTAAAATTTTTTTTACTTTAAAGTGGAACGTAATGAAAAATGTTAAGACTCAATTATTTCACACAATTATTGAAGGTTGTGTGATGTGAATAATCAAATCTATGTTAGCACGTTCACCGCATTGATTTGTTTCAGTACTGCCTCAAAAGGCTGCCAGCACAGCTGCAGACGCTGTGATAAACAGTGACCACGTTTACATTTTATTTTGAAATTCGTTCCTTGTTTGAGCAGAAAGTGAGAGTTAACAGAAAGCTTTGTTTTTTAGGGCACTCCCTTTGTAGAGTGGTTGTGAGATGCTCTGACATGCATCAAAACATCATTTTATTTTTGTCTGCTGATTTTCTTGAGGTCTGATTTTTTTATGTGACTAACAATGCGTTCACTTCCTGCCAAGATGCCGTCTGTGTATCCTCATTATGTGCATGATGTTCTGTGGCGTTGGTGCCCCGAAGAGCCAGCCAAGGCAGTCTTGGAGATAATGTTCCCCTTTTATATCCCTAATGGTCCCCTTTTAGAAGACTTTTAGAGGATAGCAGTATGGCATTGATTTTTCTAATCTTTTATTGACTTTTTACTTTTGCTTTCATTTGCTGGATATGTATATTTTTGTTTATTTATTTATTTTTTCAGATTTAATCCTCAAAAAAGTATTTAGGCTTAGGAAAGCGTTGCAGTTTGGGTTAGAAGCTGCATCTTTATAACAGTAACCGTGCACATGTAAAGATAATGACTTGAGAGTTACAGTCACTCTCACTAGTGCTAAAACTCAGTGTGTCAGGGAACACATGACAACGGACACTTCAAATTCAAATTCAAATTCATGCCACATGCCAAACACATGCCAACGGACACTTTGTGTGTAAACGAGCCATTCCAGTGGCTTTGACTAAACAGCACTAATTGATGCCCTGTGGATGAAACTGGGCTGTCTGAACTGGACTGCTGAATCTCTAAAAGGGATTTTATTCACCCCAAAAATGACTGAAAAGCTAAACACATGGGCTGATGCTGTCTCTGAAATTGATCTTAACGAGGTGTCATGTACTGATTAGACACAATAAAGCACATCACAGGTGAAGTGCAGGTCAGGTACGTTTTCCTGCTCATAGGAAGTTACCTTCCTGCTGCAGTAAAACTAAGCTGTCTGCTTTTATTATGAAAGGAACTTTGGCAAGGTCAGAGCTAAACAACGCACACACACACACACACACACACACACACACACACACACACACAGAGCTCTTTGTTATTCAGTTGGTGGCTTGTTATCGAGAGTGAACTGGTTCGAGTATGTGTGTGTATGTGTGCGTTTGCAACACTGAAGGCTTTTATCCCCGCAAGATAACTGATGGCTGTGACTTGACACGAATGCATGAATGTGTGCAGTGCATGTGTGCGTGTTTACGGCGGATTGATGCAGCCATGTGTGACAGTGAAGTCTGCTGTGTGTCTGCTGTTAAAAGAACACAGGAACCTCATGACAGTGCCTCCGTGTGTGTGTGTTTGTGTGCGCGCTTCTATCTTTGCGAGGATTCACTTCCAATTTGGAAAATAAGGGCTTTTTTTTTTTTTTTTAAGTTAAGATCCCTTTTGAAAAGTCTGAAAATATCAAAGCAAGGACTTGTTCTGAAAAGTGATGACACTTCTCACTTCAAAGACTTTCTGAGGGTTTGTGCTTTGTTTCAGCATAAGGATTAGTAACACATTTTAAGATTAAGATTAAAGCTTTGACAATGTAAACATGGAAGTAACGGCCTGTGTATGAGATGTAAATGTAAAGGCTCTTTTCTTTAAAATTTAGAATTTACTTTCAGCTGAATCTGTTTTGTGGTTCTCCTCATTAGGAAGCCAGCACCAATTTTGTTTTTGTCTGTTTGTTTGTATTTTTTATGAACCATAAACTGGAGGCCGAAATGCAAACCTGAGCGTCTCTCTCCGCTGAGCTGGTACATTCAGCCAGTTCACAATGAATGCCTGACAAACTCAAACTTTAGCCAGTAAAACAAAATGATAAGACAAAAACAAACTAAAGGAAAAGGATACATGTGTAAAAGGGGGTTAGCATGATCACAAGCAAATCAAAAGCAATAGAGACCGACTGCAGAAGCCTGTTGTTTTACATCTGCTCTGACATAGTACAAAGATCATCTGGACGTTGGCTTTTGAAGGGTCCCTCTATAAAAGAAGCAACTGTGTTTCACAGTTAATTGATATTACGTAACTGGCCAATTTACTCAGTACTGTGGCCATGAATTTACATGAATAAATGAGACCACGATGAGGTGTTTGCTCAGGTGACCAATCAATCTGTCTTTGAGTCTTTGTGAAATCACAGTTCAAAGTGTTGCTTTACTGAAATATTAACAAAGATTGTTTGCAAGCCCACGACAGAGAACAAAAGTTTAAATGGCCTATCAAGATTCCCATCAAGCACTTGAACATAACAACTGAATAATGTTAAAAATTCAAGTATTTTTTAAAATTTTACATCTGGGGTGTCAAGCTCATTTTAGCTCGTAGGCCACATACAGCTTGATTTGATCTTAAGTGGGCAATTGCAAACCATTGCATAACAACCTCTAAAGTGCTCCCTTTCTTTTAGTGTACAGAAGTACATTCTGCACACTTTCCTGTTTAATGAACCGTCCACTTACAAATGACAGCTTGACGTGACTGAAAGTGAACCTATTGTGCTTTTTTGAAAATATTTTCTGCCATATGTCACATAATGGTGGATTCTCTTATTAAACATGGCAAACGTTTCAAATAAAGAGGTCCGTATATCCTTGAGTAATTTCTGTGAGCCAAAAGTTCAGGCTGTAGTGTGCTCTGAATGCTTGATTTCATTTTTTCTACTTTTGGATCTGTATGATGTGAATAAGAGAAGATATATATAATATGGTCTCCTCAGGCACACAGCTCCACCTGTGAGCACGGAAGCCCCACCTACCCGCTATTCAAACCTGTTCAATGAGCAGCCAATCAGATGGAGTAGCTAAAACAGCTTGTTTGAACTGAGGTGCTGCACCAAGGACCATTAAAATATCAATAAGCGTTATCTTCTAACTGAATCATGTAAAGCTATTTTGAGTCCAAGAATTATGTTCGACTCCTCAACAGCCTCCAAACTCTGGAGATTCATCTAGTGGGCAGCACTGAGTCCTTTGAAGGACTGGGGCTGTCTGCTTAACTTACAGAATGAAGTAGGCTATAATGATCCATGGATATAATAGCCATTTATCCCCTTAAGGATACATGGTCACATGCATTTCTTTGAAATGTAGCTTTGGGTACAACCATAGACTGTATATAAAAGAAGGACAGAGCAGAAAAGTGCAGCTAGTGCAGCATTTTTCAAATGTCCAGCAAGAGGTGACTGTTTGCAGACGTCTAGGAAGTACTTGTCCTCAGTACTTGTCTGATGAAGCACATTTAACATTTCTAGCCTATGACATCGCGATATGTTTCTGAATCAGCTCCACCTCACATCATATCCTGTTTGTAATCACCAAGATTGTCATACCAAAAAAGGTCAGCTCAAGACTTCAAAACAGGACTTTGCTAATTCATCTTTTATATACAGTTTAAGCTAATTACCTGGTCATAGCAAATTAACTATAATCTTACAAACTCTTTGGAATCGGTCACTAAAAAGGTGTGCATGCCACTTTAAAATTACGATAAGCTAAGTTTGGTAAGATTGTGGGAGCTCCTTTGTAGACGTCACTTTTATTTCACTTGTTTTGGGCCGGTACAATCACAATATTACTCATCTTTGGTCTCGTGTATTCACTATGGAAGGTTTTTGTGCTTAGATTGAAGTTAAATTAAGCTTACAGATCACATTCAGACCCTTCAAAAAGCTCTGCTGTTATCAGCTCAGACTGGATGAACTCTACCTGCTGACAGAGTCGGCTGGTACGACAGGAGAAACGTCAAATCAACACCAGCTGATAAAAACGGGCAAAATATTTCCGATCAGCCTGTTCAGAAATATTCAGAAGCTGACACGGTGACAGTCGTTCTAGCCAAACTTTCCTCACACTTCACAGACTTACTGTCCTCGTATGACCTTCCACACTTCAACATATGTTGTGTTTCTTGACATGTGTGACAGGCTTTGTCTCATGTCTTACTTTTCTTGACCTTCTTCTCTTCGTCGTTCTCGCTGGCGCCCAGCAGAGTAAAGATGATGCCTGTTTGAGAGTTGAGGCCGACAGCTGACACCACCATCCTGCCTGATCCCTCCATCACGTGGGTCCCTGAGGAAATATTCAAAAAGCTACGAGTCAAAAAAGAAGCTTTATTTATTTTTTTTTTTAAACTGTTACTGTGTTACTGTCATTTGTTTTCATTTTAAATCAATGTCAAAGCACTTATTTATCCATCTAATCTCATTTTAAGACGCATTACTGAATATTTAAAATGACATGCTTTTACTTATGTTGCTTTTTTTCTAGGTAAATAGTCTTGCACTCCTGTGTAGCCCTACTCTGCATCCAGATATCCTTCTGAATCAAGGGATTGAATTCATACATGGGAAATTTTAGCTTTGGCGGGGTCTCAGACAGCTCTTGTGTTATAAGCAGGACATCCATCTTTCAGTCAAACACCGTGAACCTGATTTTTTTAGGAGAACAGTTTTCCAGGCACTCACCGGACAGCAGCATGGGGTCTTTCTCCATAGACTTGCGAACCTGGTCAGATTCTCCTGTCAGAGAGCTCTCGTCAATCTTCAGGTCGTTGCCTTGGATCAGGATACCATCAGCAGGCAGCAGGTCTCCTGCAAGCAGATCGATCAGATGGGTCAGAATCTTTTTCCCCCATCAGCCACAGGGTTTGAACAGGATCTCACACAGAGTCCTTTTAAATTTAAATTTTGTATTGTAAAGCAGCTCCACAAAGGTTGTTGCTGTAGTCATAAAAGCTTGACAGTTAAACATCACATGAAATAACCAATAACAATGTTTGAGTTTCATACCGTATTTGATCTGAGCGATGTCTCCAACCACGATCTCGGCCACAGGGATCTGGATGACCTGACCTTTGCGGATGACTGTGAACTTTTGTTCTTGCTCGATGCGACTCTGCAGCCCGCGGAACTGCTTCTCCTTGGACCAATCGTTGAAGGCCGTCACCAGGACCACAATGATGACTGAGAACAAGATGGCAGCGCCTTCGATCCAGCCAGCCTGGGCCTCGCCCTCGTCCTCTACGCCACCCGAAGTTGCGCCGCATGCTGTGAAAGCATGAGGACATGTTGAAATCAAATCCCATCATAACAGCAAAGACAGGTGGCGAGATGGAGAGCTCTTATTGGAAAGGTTAGGCAATAATGGCTGACTGTGTAATGATTTAATGAACAGGTAAGGCAAGAAGCTCTAAGCTGTGATGGGGTTTAACCCTCTCAAGCCCGAATTAAGTTTTTTGTTGCTAATGCACAACCAAGTCCTGCAGTGGTACTTCTGAGTAAAAAAAACCTCATAAAATATGTATGTGGGGTAATCAGGTTGTTATGTCTTAACTGTTGCAAATCTGCAACGTCTGCCTGGAGAGGGTTAAGATGACATATGGTATTGTATTGTGCATTTAAAGTGGGAATCCTGAAATTCCAAGTTTCCAGTTGCAATTTTCATCTGGATGCTCTCTCAATTCAGACTTTCTACTTAGAATTTGGAGACGCAACAAAAAACCCACATCTGAATTCTTAAATTGCTGTGACAACCATAGACCAGTGGAATATGCTCCACTCAGGCATAACATCATCACATTATAATTTTTTCTCTTTTGGATTTTTATGAAGGCACAACACAACATTGCACAACAACTGTATCTCAGTTATCCTGCTTTAATAATTGTAAAATCATTAAAATTTAATTAATTGCTCAGCCGTCTTTCAAATTAGCAAAAAGCAAAAATGACCTGTATCCTTCAGTCAGGAATACTGTCAAAAGCTAAACAAATACTTTACTTAAACAACTTTATTTACAGTACATATAATATATACATCCCCATATAAATAATAACATAAATTACAATATAAACCAACTACCTACATATATCAGAATACTGAAAATAAATAATAATAATTAATAAATACATGTTACTTTTGGAATAGATGCAGTCATTGTGGGACGTGCAAAGGTTTGGGCTTTCAGTAACCCCTATGGGATTATCACAGCTTGGAAAACCTTAACCTTTAATCAGCTGAAAAAGTTTCTTCTCCTAATTTGTCATCTTTCAGAAATTCGTGACTAGCAGATAATTTCCTGTTTCTAGATATTTTTAGACTCCCTTGCATGCAAAGCATCTTCACAATCCACAAACATACTGCTCCCTTTTTCAGCAAACAGAGCTTTGATAATTAAGGCCAACCAAACATATTTTATCTCAGTCTGCACACAGCAGCTGTTACTCTGATCCAAATGCTGCTTTGCTGACCACACAGACTGACTTTTGTGACGCAGCAGCAGGTGAGGTTTTTCCTTTGATGTGGGCCCTGATTGTGAATGAACCCCACGCAGCGAAACAGTGCAGCATCACTTCTGTGTCAGCTAAACATTCCCGTTGCTGCTCCTCTGCAGACATCTTGTTTCGATTCCTGGCGCTCCCATCAACCACCACTACTGAATGACATTTTAGACAGCAGGCTGGAAGTGCTCTGATTTCCTTTTATAGCCTTCCCTGCTTCGTAGGCATCAGCTTCATTTTCAGATTCTCACTCACTTGATTAGAGGAGCCCGTGAATGTGTGAGTGTTACCACGAGGCTTAAAGACTCAGATAATTTATCAGGCTCTGAATTGTCATCAAGTGACAATTCCTGATGGCAGTTCTTAACCTCTCTTAGCCAACTCAATTAAGGCTCACCGAGCTAATGAAGTTCTTGCCACAATTATAGTTTCATTATTTGCATGACATAAAACGTATCTGCATGTAAACACTTGAAGAAAGTCACGTTTAGATGTTTGTTTGCTGCACCAGTTTATTTTTTTACTTCATTTTAATGCAAAAATTGACAAACTAGCCCAGTAACTACTGACATTTTTAAACAAATCAATGATCAGATTTCTTGTTTTATAAAAGTGGATTACGTAAAAATGAAAGTAAATAAATCCACTTATAATTTACCCAGAAAAACATACCTGATAAAAGCATGTAATTAAAATAAACAACATGGATATAGAAAAAAAATACAGGTGGCCGCTGGTGCTACCCGTCAGCCCCTTAGTAGATACATGTATGGTATTCATTTGAAACTCCCATGTCGCCTCCTTTCACAAGATTTCACAAACTTGAGTGTCCACATCAAGTTCTAGTATTTTATAACAGTGCTCTAATTAATCTGCATCTGTGCATGACACCCATTCAGCTGTGACCAACCCAGCCAGTCAGCTGATTGCTGGGCTTGCCTTTTTCAGGTGTTTAACCCATGTTGCCTTCCACCTCACAAAGGAAATGATTTCACTTCCTGGGAGTCTAATAAAACGGTGGTTTTCTCCTCCAAGTTAGCTTCACTTGCTTTGGTTAATGTTGGAGTTCCCTCTATTTTAAGCCACGGGTAGTTTTGTCTTAGCAGTTATTTGATTTCTTAACTAATTTAACTTAATTCGTTTAAAATAATAAAATTATCCAGAGAAAAACTCCAAAAACCAGACGACACGCTGCAAACAAGCGCTTGGCGACAGTGGGAAGGAAAACTCCACTGGAGAAACAACCCTCTTTCTTATGTCTATGTGTGCAGCTTGGTATACTGATAACTTAGCACTGCCACCTCTCCATATATGTTCATCTCTGGCTCTGAAAAACCACCAGCTGGCAGCAGCTAAAATGCTCAGGTTGAATCTTCAGTGTACCGAAAGCAATGGGTAAAGACACAGAGTCTACGACGATCTACACTGACCTTCACTGTCACCGCCAGGTGGATGGTAGAAAGACAGACCCAGTGAGATGATTGCAGCGATTTCCAGAATGATAAGCGTGACGTCCTGCAGAGCTTCCCACACCAGCTGCAGGAATGTCTTGGGCTTCTTTGGGGGGATAAAGTTCTGTCCAAATGCCGTGTGACGTTTTTCCAAATCGACAGGGTTACCAGACAGACCTGCAGACACAACCGAAAGGTCATGAATATTGACATCAACATTAGTTATTTTTCTTTAGTAAAACAGTAATTGTTCTGACAGGTGGATGGAAACTTGGAGAAATGAATCCAGCAACATGACAAAGAGTGCAGACATACAGACACAGTTACAAAGAACAAGGACTTTTCTATATCAATTTATTTTAGTTTTTGCACTTTTTTTAAGGCTTGGATTTTATTTTATTTCTGTTAACTGAAATTATTTAATATCTTAAAGAACTGTGCAGAGATATACCTTTACTCCGTTTTCAGTATTTCTGTGACGTCTCTCTGTGTGTACCTGTGTTGCAGGTGAATGAGTGTTGCAGTCAGACTGAAGTGTGTTGCTGTGTTAATATTTAGTTAGAGCAATGCTGTTTATAGTGCTAAAGTTCACTGGCCCTAAATATCTCAATGAATTTGAAATATAACTATTACAATCTTGTTCTGCAAGACATGCTTTTTCCACCACAGCTTATCAGCAGCAGCAATAGCAGCTGTGTATAAGGGTCAAAGGCTAACTCCTGTCTTCAAACTTTATTATGTTAACTCACCACACAGGGCAGAAGATGTACTTTAGTAATAGAAAGTCACGATCAGCCCCCTTTTGCTGCAGACTGCAGCATTTCCACACACAGTACTTATTTGAGCAATTCACCAAAACAGACCTGTTCCACCCAGAAACCATCTGCAATGACATACTCATCATTTCCGCCACAAAAAAAATGACCTAAAGGTCAGAAATCTGGTACACTCAGGTTCAGCTACAAAGATTGGAAAAATAAATCCCCTGATCAAGAGTGAATTATAAGCAGCTGTGATGGGGTGTGTTGTTTTATAAGTTTCAGTGACGATTCCTGAACGTTTCTTTTTGTTTCGCTTTGTTTTGTAACAGCGGCTGAACTTTTGTGGCTTGCGACCTCTAAAACAACCCTTCATTCCAAGTTACAACCGTCTACGGGCTGCAATTAGTTCAACCAATGAGAAATGATGTAATTAACTTTTAGAGGGTGATGAACTGAAAATCACAGGAAACCTAAATATTAGCGGAAAGCAGATAGAAAGCAGTCATCCTGCCACCCTTCAGCTTTATTCTGTGGCCCCTCGTGTTGATCACTGTCACCGGGTCAGGGGCCTCCACTGTGTGCGTGTGTGTGTGTTTGTGTGTGTGTGTGCGGCAGCGATGAAACCAAAGCAGCCTGAACTGACCCAAGTTCCCCTCCCGCTGAACACGCAATCTGCTGCTCCACCAGAGCCAATCTGCTCCACGTCAACACAGCACCACCCGTTCAGACCAGCCCAGTCTGGATGAGTTGCTCACAGGAAACTAATGAACCATCCGGCTAATCAAATTTGAAATCTAAATGAACAAATTGACAGATGATACACATTTTATACTGCAGCAATCATGATTTAAGGCTTATCAAAACCTTAAACTAAAGCTGGAGCCTGTCCCAGCCGACACTGGGCAAGAGGCAGCAGACTGTGGACAAGTTGGCAGTCAACTGCATGTCTAGAATCATCAATTAACCTGACAGGGAGAGCACGCAAACACAAGTTACAGTCTCGGTCGTTGTGTCCTTGGGCAAGACCCGTTGTTTACTGGTGGTGGTCAGAGGGCCTGGTGGCGCCGGTGTCTGGCAGCCTCGCCTCTGTCAGTGCGCCCCAGGGTGGCTGTAGCTAAGATGTAGCTTGCCATCATCAGTGTGTGTGAATGGGTGGATGACTGGATGTGTAAAGCGCTTTGGGGTCCTTAGGGACTAGTAAAGCGCTATACAAATACAGGCCATTTACCATTCAACCAGTTTAAGGTGAAAAAACTACTGGTGGACTAAAGTGGGTGGGTTTTTGTGTCTAAAGGAGCGTTCCAACAGGAAGAGACTGACCAGACTATTAAAGGTCCACAAATTTCAGCAAATTTTGAGATTAGCACCTGAAACAACTACCAATGAGAGCGAAGGATAATACTGACTGAACTTGTTAAATCTCTCCAAAGAGTCCTGGGTCTACCCCGGGGCTTTCTTCCGGTAAGACAGGCTCAGAATACCTCACCTAGAAGCCATCCTGGAGGCCTCCTAGTCAAATGTCTGAATCACCTCAACTGGCTCCTTTTGATGTGGAGGAGCAGCAGCTGCACGCCGAGGCCCTCTCGAATGGCTCCACACCCCATCTCTAAGGGAGAAGGAAACCCATTGTTGCCGCTTGTAATGGGTGGCAGTCAGAGGCGGAGGAATGTACAAGGAATGTCATCTTGCTTTACAGGAACATTTGCTCTATGTTGCAGTGTAAATGTTTATTCAGCACTGTTTTCTAGAAGGACTTTTCATAACGTTCACCTCAAAACAGTCTGAAAACACCTTCTGTAACTGCAGTCAAACCTCACCTTACTTAACCTTATTGTTTAAGAGTAAAACACTTTCCTTAAACACACCATTAGAACTTGCAGATGGTGTTTGCTATTTTTGTGGAAGCATCCCTTCTAGCAGAGTTGCATCAAATTTCTGCTAATGTCAGTCACTGGATTTCTCCAACTAATCAATGAGTTCACCGAATTGAAAAATGCCAATGTTTCTCCTCTTATCACTCTGCAGAGATTGCTCCCAAACCTCTGCTTACCGAGGAACAAACAATATCACTGAGTTATTGATTCCAGAACTGTGACTGTCATTTTCCAGCCGTGGCTCATATCTCGCTGCTCATTCATTCTCCATATAAAGATAGTACAAACAAAAAGATTTCCCAGTCGACCCAGATGCTCAGAAAGACGGAGACACCAGGGCTTCATCCATCTTCAGAGCTCCTTACTTGTGGTTTTATTGAAACTGGGCTTAAATTAGATTTTAAAAACACCAACTGCAGTTTGCTAATTAAAAATGGATAATCAGCAGCTTGTTTCAGTATTGATTTTCATTCACCGGAAGAATCTCAACAGTTAGCTCTTTAAAATCACGTGTTCTCGTTAACTTTAACTGGTGTTTGCTGCAACTTTAATGACACACACATACAACTGAATGGAAAAATAGTGTAACCACTTGTTTAATTATGTATTTTTCCACTAAAGTCTGATCATCAAAGACGTCCTCCTCATGGTCACGCGGGCACCAACATGGCTGCTGGGGATTCTTAGAGAAATCGGGAGGTATGCAGTGGAACGTGATCTGAATGTTAACAGACCCCACTGCCAGGATCTCTCATGAAGACAGCCTCCAAGTCAGCATGAACATGAGCTCAGCCATGTCTCTGCCATCACATGTTTTAATAACGGACTCTTATTCTCGCTCTCTCTGATGATGCTGTCCAGACGGACCGAAAAAAAAAAAAAAAGAGTTCCTCCTCTCCTCCTCGTGAATTCTCCCCCGTCTGTCACACTCCTCTTTGGATGCAGTAATGAGGTGAAACTATGAGACACTAGCTTCTGCCATTTTGAGGGTTTGCCTACACACAGCACACACAGATGTACTAGTTTCATGCCATCTAATCTTAATTGGACAGCTTCAGCGGCAGAAATATTCCACATCAAGGCTGACCGAGATAAGGTGAGAGATTAGATGTGGTAAAGGAGAGATGAGAGGAGGGCAAATAAGGTGAGGGAAGAAGAGATGGGGTGTGGATGGTGTAATGATATAAGGTTAGATGGAATAAAATAAGGAGAAAGGACACAAGGCGAGATAAGAAGAGACAAGTTGAGATTAAATAAGTTCAGTGAGATCAATGAGATGTGAGGCGGCTTAAGACAGTAGAGGTGAAATGTGATTAAAGAAAATTAAAGTAAGGTGATCCTACGGCATATTCACACCAAACCCAATCAAAACCTATGCAAAGACACAAAGTAGGGGATGTGCGTAGAAGTGAATCTGTGTGTGGATGTTAAATATATCACATTTTCACTCTGTGTCTCAAAAATCTATCAGCAGACACTGGCTGTCCCACAGACAGTGGATGCTCCTGAGCCCACTGACAGTACAAGTATCTGTAGCTAAACTCATCGTTTCCAACAGGTCAGAGATTGACTGCGATCTGGTAGTGAATCAACTAAGTGAGCTGACTTTATACTATCATACCTTAAATAGCATGAGCTAATTCTGAATCAAGTAAGCTGATCTGAAAACATAAACTTTGACAATTAAAAAAATATTTGAATATTAACTCATTCACTGCCAGCCATTGGCAGTGAATGAGTTAAACCCATTGACTCATTCACTGCCATTGACGGCTATAGACGTCAATGGCAGTGAATGAGTTAATATTAATACTAACAAATTGTAAATTGTTATCATTGGACTCACGCTTTGCATAATTCACAGTTCAAAATCACCCTTTTTTAAAATCTCCATCAGCTTCGGTACTAGGGCTGGGCGATATATCGAGTTTTTTAAAAATATCGATGTATTTTCATACGAGATATAAGATGTGACAATATCGTTTATATCGATATAGTCTATGTTACGTTATAATTATACTCGTGGAGCCGCAGGTTTGCCTCTCTTTCGTCCACTTTTGTCTCTACATAACGTTACTCGGCCTCGCCTCTCCTTCACTGAACACAACTCCGCCTCCCCTATAGCTTCACCTGCAGGCAATGACAAGATGAAAGCGGAAAATCTCCGTTAGCGAGTTACCGTGCGTGGGGCTGGACGGCGTCAACGTGTTAGCGAGCTAACTGCGCTAACGAGCTAACCGCGCTAACGACATGCAGCCCGGAGGGGCTGCACGGCCTAAAATCCTTTCATTTTCTCAAAACTTGACAGCGCGCCTTATGTATGAATTCTGGTTGTGCTTACTGACCGCGAGCCGATTTTATGTGGTACACAGCGCTCGGCAATCTGTCAAAAAATGTTTTAATATGACTTTGCTAAGCTACGGAGCTGCACCGCTTGATGGATTGTCTTGGAGGATTACGGCTACCGGGGAGGAGCCTCGCGGAGTGATATGTACTGTGCTTCAACGTAATATTACCGTACTGTGTGTGTATAAGGACCACAAATGGCACCTGTTCAGAGACGTGGTGCAGCTGTGAAATCTGTCTCTTTGTTATTATGCTCAGCGTCTATTAGTTTACATTTTGACTGCACAATTGTGAGCTTTTTGTTATGCACAAAAACAACATTGTTTTCTTTTATTTATGGACCATGATTATTTAATAAATGCTGATAATTTATTTTTGAGTAATTTCTTCATGTACATCTACGCTGTATGTAAATAAAAGTGCCCGTGTGACATCTGGGACACAGTGTGACTAGAACTCCCTTTTTGTTCTTAACTTATGGCTTTAAAAAAAAAAAAAAATCGAGATATATATCTTATATCGCCATCCAGCTAAAAAATATCGAGATATGAATTTTGGGTCATATCGCCCAGCCCTACTCGGTACAGCACCTCAGTTCATCTTTTGTCTAAAACAAGCAGCTTTAGCCTTTAAGCTAGATGTCTTTTGTTGGTTTAATCAGAAGGCAGGCAGAGCTCTGTGCCTGAGATGACCACGACATAAACTTGCTTAGAAATACAGACCCAAGAGCAAAAAACCCCCCCACAAAACTGCCAAAGTGGGCATTTACAGCAGTCTGAACCCTGAATCTGTGGCTCATAGGGATTAATGTTCACCAGTATAAATATGAGAAAATAAGGAATGAAGTTTTTTTTGGATACTTCTTAATGATCCTTGTCTAATGTGGCACTTGTTAAATCTCTACATGCTGCAAACCATTTGCATTCTTTGAACAGATCATTTCCAAGCTTTTTGCCTTTTTTTTTAATAGTTTTATTTTTAGCAACTAAAGGTGACATGACACATATTAAATATAAAAATGAGAGCACCCTACCATGCAGTGGGATAAGAAAATATACAGTAATTCTGACACAACATAACAGAGCTGAGGACAGAATATCTTCATGATGAGCTATGACACGCTCCGATATTTTAAAAATACACTTTCTGTCACAGGCACCATTGGCCATGTTTCATCACACTGTGGTTTAGTGCAGAGTCCAGTTTGATCATGCTGAGGCCAGTGATTGTCACTGAAAGCTGCTGTCAGATTAAAATAAAGTTGAGTTCAATCACAGAGCACCTTTACTGAAGGTTTGAACGATATGAGTCTGTTTTTTTCCCATTTAATGCTGTGATTGTGAAATCATGTTTCATCTAGTGCTTGGCATCAGCTTCCTGTTAGCAAGCGTCCCCATGGAGATGCACAATAAAGCTCTAAGATGACGTTCCAGTAAAAGAAGAGCAGACCGCCGCACACTCGCCAGTCACAGATGTTTGGAAATTTCAGCTTCCAGCAGAAATGGGCTACCTCGATCCAAAATGAGAACTCTTCCAATCTACAGTTTTATCAGCCACCACACAGTTCTCACTTTCATTCATTCTTCCTCTACTACAAAAAGACACCACTACAGAGACTGAGGACTATTTGTCCTTTCTCTGTCCTCCATGCTGCCAAAACCGCTTCACGTTTCCTTCATCCTCTCTGTGGTTCTTCCACCTTGTCGTTTGTTTTTTTTTTCCTTTCACCACCATCCCACAGCTGGACTTATTGAGAAAAACAGCAGCAGTAACAATTCATGCTGAAGTCACACACCCGGATCTAATAACAAAATAACAAACCCTGTACTGATAATTTAGTTTAGGAGTGGCTCAGGAGGTAGGGCAGATCATCTATTAATCGGAAGTTTGGTTGTTTAATCTCTGGCTGCTCCACTCTGCATGCCAAAAATAAGAGGGCGAGATACCGAACTCCAATTTAATCCTGATGTGTTCATCAGAATGTGAATGTCTGATAGAGATCACTTAAACGTAGAAAGAAAGTGCTCATCATGTTGTATAAACATGCTTTAAGAGCTTGAGTAGAAAAGTGCTATATATAAGAACAGGTTCATTCAGTAAAAGAGAACCTATTATGCTTTTACCCATTTTCTGTCAGAGATACAGTGGGGAACACTCATAATAAACATGGCCACTGTTTGAAATAATGAAGTCAGTGTAACTGCAGGTAAATCTGCTGACCCAAAAGCCTTTCTCATTGCAAAAATGTGGATTAGAAACAAAAAAGCAATTTATTTGTTTGTGTTCATGGATATTAATTGTCAAGTTTTTTTATAACCATCAGCAAGATTTTGAAAATAACTTTCATTTCAGTAGGGCACGAATGAGTTTGTCTACAGCTTCATTTTTAAACAATTGCACTCAGGAACACACAAAGCTGATGGACTGAGGCGCTGCACTAACGGCTGGTTTAAAATCCAGAAGTTATTTGTGTCTTGGATGAATCCACATAATCACTAAAAACTGGCAGTCGTGCAGACGTCTACACAGAGCCTGAAGTAATTTAAGTCAAGTGTCCCCCTGTATACTCCGATATGGATACAAATACACTGTTAGTATTAACGAAGTAAATATTGTATTGTAAAAATGAGCCAACCCCATCCAGCACAGCACTGATTTAAGCTGTGCGAGAATAGTTCTCTTATACTTTGCCTCATAAATTCAGAAACTGCACAGTTATTTCTCGGTTTACATTTCAGAGTCAAAGATCCTCTGATGATATTTTTTCAAAACCCTTAAGCTGAGAAAAGAAACAGGTATAAAGTAACAAAATCCAACACAAGTTACAAGGCTTTTTCTACAAAGGGCTCCGCTTGTTTCATCTTTTGCTCACACAAAAATGTTATCATTAAATAGTGATAAGACAAACTGTTGAACAGAGAGTTCATGCAGAAGTGGTACAGCGAGCTGCAGGGCATGTCAGTAGGCGACAAATATTTAACAACAAATGAAACAGAAATTACTTTTTTTTTAGGCTGTTTAACCTTTTGTCCATGCAAAAAGGCAAGCCTATGAGTTTGACTATCGACGATGGTTTTTCCAACACCTTACTGTGGAAAAAAAGAAGACAGTTTTTGAGTTTCAAATAATAAAATAAATTATTAAAACTTAAAATTTGTCTCGGACATCTTTCCTACCTTTGATCTCCTACAAAAAAAGTTTTTAAAAAGTTACAACTGCCAGTTAAATATATTCTTCTTCATTTAAATGGACCTGTTTGATATGCATGCTGCACTGATGTGACCTGACGTTACGAACAGTGACTCAAATGATGTCACGGGCCTAAATTGGGAACCATCTCATTAAAGAGTGATTAACCTCTGAAATTCCACCAGGTCATCGGTGAACCACAGAGTGGAAGGGTTGGGCTGAGGCTCCATTTAACCACAAGTGACACAGATGCTTTCAAAAAATAGAAGACGGCAGCTTTCAAACCAGCCCTCTGTCATGCATTAGATGAGATAAGATCGCCTTTATTAGTCCCACAGCTGGGAGTGAAAACTCTATATGAGAAGATAAATGTGAGATTTACCCTACCCCGAAATAAACATGCTGTAAAGTAACAGTCATCATTACACTGTTCTCTCCACATGCTGTAACTGTCCATATGTGGGGATTTTTCTGGTAACCATGGCACTAAATTGCCCCCCACAGAACAAAGATCTTTTTGATATCGGGATGAAGCATTTACGGCCCTGTTCTCTTGGTCTCCATAATATTCCTGAAAACTGAGAGCATGAGCGGTAAAGGATGACTACATCACTTTTTCCCCACATCCCTCTAGACCAGATCCGGTAGTGTTCACATTACTGAACTCTTAAATCTGCATTCATCTTTGTGACGAGGTGTTTATTCACTGTATCCCTGCTATAATATTCCTCTCTAGGTAATTGTCTCATCTTGTTTTCTCATGTCCTGGATTCTTACATCTTCTCTCTTCTGATGAAGAACTTACCTTCTGTTTGTTTCCTTGCGTAATAACACCAACACATTTTTCTGATATAATGTAGAGAAGGGCTTCATATTGTGAGAAATTGTTATTATAGTGGGATGTAAGTACATTTTAAAGAATTGAGGAGGTAATACCCCTGGTCACTGTGAAAACATGGATAAAATTTGTTTTTACTGATGTCTTTTCCATAGATGTTAAAGCACTTGTCTCTTTAGTCACTGTTCCTCTAGAAATACAAGCATGCTGAGGACTTTGCTACTGTAATGCCTGCTATTATTTTCCTTTTCTCTTGCTATCTAGAAGTAAAATCAGAATTTGTGTCATTGCTCAGCATTTTTCATATTGTATATGCCACAGAGCAGGAATAGATATCAATCGGTTGACTGTACAATGCAGTTTTATTTGGTGGTCAAGTTTCTATTTAAAGCCATCACCAAGCCCTGTTTAATCTGGATGTTTCTTTCATTGTTTGAGGCCTCAAGCATCCTTGGAACCACTTTTCTTTCAGTGCCAACAGCACCTTAAATGGAGCCTGGTGACCGAATGAGGCCTATTTTAATAATTAGATAAAGAGAAAGCACATCAGCAAACACTAGCAAAAACAGGCACAGATGTGGATGTAGAACAAACATTTAACACAGACTGCATAAAATACAGGAGCAACTATGTCAAGATGTCTAGAGTTCAGCTGTGATGCTTTCAAAAACAAACAAACAAAACAAGATGCTTTCACCATCTTGTTTTGTTTGTTTACTTCTTTGTTGTTTGGAAACAGTTGCCATGCAACTGTTTCCGAGACTGTCCGGACAGTCTCGGTTGTTGTGTCCTTGGGCAAGACACTTCACCTACCGCCTACTGGTGATGGCCAGAGGGGCTGATGGCGTGATATG
>NW_005187435.1:225703-243860 GCF_000239375.1 Pundamilia nyererei | reverse complement strand
GAAATTCCCCCACCAGTCTCTGAAAGCTGCATCACCCCTAATATTTTACATTTTTAAGCTTCAATATAATTTAAGCCAGCCTCAAGTGGCCACTGAAAAAGTTCTTTGGCACTTCAGCATGCCATTTTTAACCCTCCTGAGGTTATAGCTTAATCCAATATCTGCCCAAACTAACTCCACCTGCTGTTGTCAGCAACACATTTTTTTAAATTTAATGAGAGCAATAAATTGTAATGTGTGACAGATAAAAGCATCCTGGCTGAACGGAGGACCAATAGTTCACCTGAAGCATTTCATTCACAGGCTAAGCCAGAGATGGAGAATGATGACGGTGATGACCATATCACCGGTATGAAGAGACGAGTGTCTACAGGAGATAGATTTCTCTTTAACACAGACTCGCATCCTCTGTTGCAGAATGACATAAGGCTGAGCTTTATAAGTCCTCAGGTCTATCCTCTTTGAACAAAACCAGAGACCTGGTATGCTGCAAAATGACTTACACTGTATTTAAATGTGTACGTCCCAACTAAAAGAAAGAAAGAAAGAAGAGTGTCTTTGTAGCTTTCTTCCTCTTGCTGATTGCTTAGAGGAGCGTTCAGCTTGAATTGGCAAAGACATGGATGTCCTGAGGCTGTGTGTGTGTGTGTGTGTGTGTGTGTGTGCGTGCGTGCGTGCGTGCGTGCGTGCGTGCGTGCGTGCGACAGTGAATAGGACTCGGGTCATGCAGCTAATACTGAAACTCTGATAGGGTGCTGACTTCTTGCACCAAAGAGTTCAAAAAGATCTGACAGACCAGCAGGCCGAGAAACCTCTTAACCTACAAACGTGTACACTGTGTGTGTGAGTCTGTGTGTCCGTGTGTGTGTATGGGAATTCATTTACATAAAGCTCAGAACTGAACTGTGGCTGATAATTAGCCCTTTCACAGTAAACACAGACAGGTGACACCATAATGAGGGGATCTGGAGGCGTGATTTTAAAATACTTCTGCTCGTATTTAAAGGCTATGTAACATTTCTGTTTGTCTGACACTTCATGTGCAAAGTTGCACTCCTAATCCTCCATGACTGAACTGTTAGAGATCTGGTATTCCTTGAGGAGAATAACTGGGGATGCAGCTTTTGCCGTTTATGCCCCCAACATTTGGTGCTGCTTTCCTCAAACTAGACTGATAATTTAAAAAACTCTTAAACATCTACTTCTTTAATCTTGCATCTAACTAGTGTTTGCATCACAGACTATCATAGAATATGGTAAATGGCCTGTATTTATATAGCGCTTTACTAGTCCCTAAGGACCCCAAAGCGCTTTACATATCCAGTCATCCACCCATTCACACACACATTCACACACTGGTGATGGCAAGCTACATTGTAGCCACAGCCACCCTGGGGCGTACTGACAGATGACGTAGCTTAGGGTCTGACAAATTGTGTCAAACCAGAAAGACCTTAAATCTGCATTATTAAAAATGAATTATTTTTGTAATGACCTTGGGGTGACACCTGCCCAAGAGAAACAACTTCCTGTCACATACAAGTCTATGGAAAAAACCGTTGGACTCGACCTCTGTAAACACTTTCCTGATGCCTTCAGCTGCTCAGTCACTCATTTGAGTCACACTGAATAAACCATTAAGTCCATTTTGTAATAACCAGTATGTGAGTTCTCCCATATTTAGTATTCAGGTCGAAAAGAGCATTTGTGTCAATATCAACGTCAATATCACGTCAGCTTTCTACTTTTATTATCTCTGAGTTTGTTTTCTCTTGCCACATCGCTCTTTGTCCACTCCAACAACCTATGTCCTTTTATTCTTTTAAATTATTATTTTTCCCCATAAAGCTCTTTGAAATTTCACATGTCAGATTGAGGTCTACAAATAAAACTGACTGCACTAGTGTGGCATTCTCCTGGCATGGTTTGGATCCACTTGCCCTGCAAGAGGGTGGCTTCTGAATTTGTCGATGTTCATTTGCCAATTACGGCAAACAGGATATGGCTGAGGTGAACACAGGAAATACGCACCCACCAAACATTTTAGGTTTCCAACTTATCTTCTCAGGAGTTGGTGGTTTATTTTGATGAGTGCCAGTATTTTGATTATGATTAGAGAAACCCATGCAGCTCCAAAAGCCAAAGAAACGGACAAAAGTCAATAAATAGGACTAATACAAAAAATATTACTTTATTTATCATGATATAGTTTTATTTCATTTTGGTTCCATTTCTAGTTGCTCTCAGTCACTGTATGTGAGAGGGAGGGTGGAGGAACCAACTGATTACAGCTCATGAGCCCAAAATAAAATCTTTCCAATGAGTGATAAGTCATCTAAAACCACAGTTAGGTAAACTTCACAAGCTTCTGGAAATCAGATTATTTGGGAACCAGTCAAGGTCACACTATTGTCGCTCCTACTAAGTTATATCTGAAAAACCCAACAGTAAAGGTCACACGTTCATGAGTGCAGAATAACACACTGAAACTGAAAAATACATTAAGGATACTTTAAAATATATATATATATATTTGGCCAAAACATGGTGGGATTTGACCTAGAGGTGATTTTTTTTTCCCCCCATCACCAGACTACATTTTTGACGAGTTTTTCTAAAAATAATTCAATGTTCTCAAACTTGAAGCACATTTTTGTTTATAAAATGGTCAAAAATATAAAAAAAAGCAGCCACTAACATTTCTGCACTTGAACTACACCACAGGAACATCATAAAGACAAACCCTTTAGAAAGCTTACTCTGCAAGAACTACTACTTACAACTGTTCAGTGCCATCATTCCTTGTACCATCATTAAATTCTGCATGAAAATCCAGCTACTTGTTCATCTGCTGCCTTTAATCTTTGTTAATAGGCTGGAAGTGAGAAACTACAACCCCAGCTAGTGTTTCGGCAGCAAATTGGAGGCACAACACGTACAATTGCAAATCCTGGCAATGGTGATTTGTGTAGTTTATCACATAAATAGACTTTCAGCTTCATTCACTGGTCAGATTTAGGCACTAAAAACTCTTGGTTAGCTTTGGGAAAATGGTGAGAGCAACAATGCATGTTTAAAAATGACTACCGGGTGTGACAGAACGATCTCCCTAGTATCATTACCTGGTTACCAAAGAGTCGAGTGTGCATAAATGAGCCGCCCTAGTGTGGTCTTTGACAAAATGGCATCAACTGACAAGCTGGGAATGGGTTGTTGTGCAAGAGAGATTAACACTAACAGCGAGAATAAAAGAACAATTTGTTTCATTCCAAAACCCCATCTGTGTTGTTATTGAAAAGACTTCAAGTGATGTGACTGATTCACTGCAGCACAAATCGACCAATCGGAGCTTTTGACAAGCAGTTAACTAATCAGAAAGCCATTCTGATGTTAAGTTAATTGTTTAAGTCATTCATCAGTCATCAACGGCAGCTCTTCTCTGGCTCCACTTTCTCCAGCTGTCTCACATCACCATAAACTGCATTTCGCCTTTGCTGGCTCTCAAATGAGACTGATATTTGTACACAAGATAAACAGGAAGACATCTGTGTGACTTCCATGCCGCTTGCGCTTCAAAATTAGCATGAAACTGAACATTTGATCATTAGCTGATGCCACAGTAAGAAACTCTTTAAATCCATTTTTATCTGCCACTTTCAGCTCAAATTTCTTGAAGCTATTAAAAAGCGATGACACAAAATACAAAGGGAATTATCTCTTGTCTTCTTCTCACCTGAACAGTGACAGAAAACGCTGCTGCTCAGTGGCACTTTCCTAAAATAGAGGCTTATTTTAAGGCCCGCATGTGTATTTTTATAAAGTTTACATCTGGCTCCGTGTGTTATGTTCAAAAGCTGCATGTCATCGCAACATGAAACACACTCAGACTTTGATTAATCAATACACATTAACCAACAGGATGCACAGCTGCAGCTGAGCCTTCTGTTTTAGGATGTGTGTGTGTCTGTTAATGATCAGGTTCAACTCAGGATGACGAGGTCTGTGTCTGTGTCCATTCATGAGCTGGTTTTACAGACTGAAGCATCTAACTATCTATCATAGCCATCGAGAGAGAGCTGCTAAAGACGCGCCTCGCATGTGGTTAAATATAACTGTGTGAAATCTCTAACTGCTAACATAACGACGAACTGAGCTGTTACAGAGCTAATCAGGTTAGTTAGCATGGCAGCGGGCTATCAGAGAGAAGGAACAGGTTTTCTATTGTGAGAAGCATGATTCATCTGAGGCTCATTCCAGATCTGTTTACATCAACACAAGAAATCATGCGATCAATGTGAGAAAATTAGCTTAAGGTGAGAAACAGACAACCCCTGTGTGTGACTCAGGTTTCATGCAGGTTTCCCTTCTGTCACAGAGACACAATAAATGAGATGTACATGCTTTGAGGGGCAAAAAACACACAATATTCACTATTTAACTCCTCACCTCTGACACTGCGCATCCACTGTATCATTGATATTACAACATCCTGACATGGAACAAAACCCATATTAACAAATAAAATGCTGTTTAACCTAAAAAGCTTGCAGTTTCCCTTTAGTTCTAACTTACTATGCGTGGTAAGTTATTAATTCTGTATATGTTTTTGGTGTATATCACAGTATTGCTTTTCATTTTTGGTTTAGAGTCACAGAAAACAGGCTTCCATCATCTACCACTTGGGTAGCTGAATGCTTCGATGTAAACTAACAAACTATGGTTATGGTATATCGTTCACATTTCTAGATGGAGAATAGGAGAGCGGTAAAAGAGGATTTATCAATACAGCTTACTCCCACAGCAAACTCTGTGCCTGCCATGCAGACTGTAAAATCAATTTGGAGTTTATTATTAGGATGGAAACTGTGATACGTTCAGCCAGTGTAGCAGTGCTGTCAAAATCCAGCACTAAACTTTAAATCCTGCACTGAAACAACCATAAACCGTGACACAAACAACATTTAGTAGGTGAGTCCACTAATTTTACATGTGAAATTATCAGATTAGTTAGGGTCGGTCCATCTCAGAGAACAGTTTTAGTAATGCATTGCCTTTACCACAGCCACCTTAATGATTAGGCTTGGGCTTTTCTGTTTCATAGCTTAAACATTTTCACTACTTAGGCTACATTTTATAGGTTTATTGAATTTTTAAAAAGTAGGGACGGGGTGATATATCAGCCACATAACAGCACCTCCCTGTATCAGCCTGGGTAAGAGAAAGAAACGTATCGACAAATGAGGTAGCCGATGTTTATCTGTTGTCAGCGCAGCTTCCCTGAATAAACGTTCAGGGACAGAGACTTTCAGAGATTTCTTTGTTTTCATGTTAAAAGTGAGCATCTGTATTGAACCACAATTTCAAATAACTGGTCCATCAGAATCAGCTTTTTTTTTTGACAAAGTAGGTGGACACATTCAAGGAAACGGGATCGTTTTTTTCTTTGCTCTCAATGTTCTTAACAGCATGGAAAACAGATAATACCAAAAACAGCAACATGACAGACAATAGCAGGACATATGTCATATTGATGTTTATGTGCAACAATGCAGCGGTGCGGAGTATATAAATAAATAAAGATTGGATGACTGGTTACTATATATAGAAGGGACTTGACAACATATATTTATATAATTAGAAATAACACCATATTTACTTTAAGGTATTTGTTTTGTCATAAATTGTTGATTTCATTGAGCTACATATTATATATCATTGTACACCTTGCAGCTGTAGCAATCAGTCAAACTGCCGTTTAAACCATGCGTATACTGTCAAATAACACTTGTACTAAAGACTTGCAATCAGAGCTGTGAATCTGAGATGAACATATTAAGGCAGGTTTCAAATATCAGTTACGATGAATCTAAATGTATTTTAATTGGTATCAATGAACTTCCTGTGTCATTTTAGCCACTAACAAAAAAAACCAAAAAAACACAGAAACACACACACACAAAGAGAAACTCATATGATGTACTGGAACAATCATACATAATTGATATAAATGAATCTAAATCTCATAAATGTTTTACCGGTTTATCAGTTTTATTGAATAACCAAAGGCTTTAAACCACTGAATTTAAAGCCTTATGATTTATGAAGTCATGTTACGTAAACATCCATCAACACTATAGATGCAACAGCCACTAATGCAAATACTGACTGTGTAACAGAAAAATAAATAAATAAATAAAAGTCATTTGTGGAATGCACTAAATGGATGGATTTGTCTTTCATTTTAGTCTCAGGACTCTTGAACCTGTGTAAAAGGACTCAACAGTAGCACGGTGACTCTGTGCTGTAGCTCACCTGTTTCAGGTTTAGTAGGCTGTGATTCAAGGTTAGGCCCTGACCTATATTCTCTGTGTGTCAGGAATAATTGAATAAATAACAGTCACTGCTGTAGTGCCATATGCGTAAATGTGTGCAGTGTCCTGTTAACGTTTTGTCAAACCAGGATTAGGCTGCGTTCACTGGCGAGTCTCTTTATTAACCAGGCTCGTGCACATTTGCAAATTAAGCACATGAACTTTATTCTGTGCTTCCTGATGTTTATGGACTATATGTTGGTGCAAAAGAAGCCTGATGTCAGAAAAAAAAAGAAAAGAAAAAAACGCCACTTCAACTTATCACTGTTTTCACAAAGTACAGGCCTTGAGTGTTTTCCTGTATCTGGCGTGAGATTTTCTTGGACATCTTATGAGTGTGAGATAAAATCATGTGTCTAGGAAGCAGCGTCAAAAACAACTAGTCTGTGGGATCCACTTATCCACTTTTGTGCTAGTTTTGGTTTCCAGATAAAGAAATTCTCCATCTTGAAGTTAAACAGTCTTAAAAACAATGTAAACTGTCCACTGCTGCTGCTGCTGTTTGCGCTTCTCTTAACACTTTTTTGATCCCTTGTTGTCTTTTTTGTGCTTTTTCCCCTTTTGATGAACTTTGTTGCCCCCTTTTGTCCAACAGGCATTCGACCTATGCTTAGCAACTTCACCGTCAGGCTATGTGCTGTCAGTTTTTTAACTCTAACTCCCTTATATGTGATTGTTTGATTAAGACAAACAAACTGACCAATAAATGCACAAAAATGTTGCCTGACAATTGACTTTTTTTTTTTTTTTTTAATTGTCATAAAGCTCAGTTTTTGTTTTTGTTTTTAAAAAAATGGAATTTACTGTCAATTATTTCATGATTTACATGGTTAAGTATATTTGCTCTCACTGTAGCAGTGAGTAGTAGGAGCAGGCTGAAGCCTGAGATTTAGGTTCAGGGGGATTATTTGCATTTATGAAGAAACTTTGACCATGTATGATATAACCCTGCCCCACAGGAAAAGCAGGAGCCCTTTAGATGGCAAAAAGATGCTCATGTAGGACATGATGTTACTAATAAACCTGGATTGATGTCTTTACAGTGTAACACACTAACAGTCTCATTTCATGCGTGTTTGCCCTAAATCTTACACCCAGATTTCCCCGTTGTTGTTTTTTACCCCCTCCCCCCTCTGCAGTGAAAATATAATTACACTTTCTTCATTAAAGTGAGTAATTTCTTGCGTGGAGGACTCGACTACAGCTGTCCTCTGATTACTAAATGGAACGGAGCAATGATCTATGGAGCCATTAGGGGAACGGGCTGGAACTAATTTCAATCCTGGAATGGACCAGTGGCTGCAAACACACTCACACACATACAAACAAACACACACACACACATACACAAACACAGAGGGATCAAAGGATGAGAGTGGGAGAGAGACATAACAAACAGCCACATGTCGGCCATTTTCTGGTCTCACATAGAGCTCCAAAATGATCATCTTTTAGCACAAAATAACGAGGGTATCCATGTTTCACCAAACAAGCGTGGCTCACACACACTTATCTCCTGCTCTACTTGTGTTGTCAATGTAACTGTTGATGCACTTCCATCAATATGCCTGAGCAAGAATTTTGAGAAACGGTATTATTTATTGCCCTGCCAGCTACAGTCACTTTCAGAGTTGCTGAATAAGGCTGCAGTCTCATCATGTTTGATCTTATCAGACTAAATTCTCATTGGTCTGACAATCGCTAGCTTTACTTGCACGAGGGGAAAAGTGCTGCAATAATAGCCTTCAGTCCAATCCATTACTTTTGGCAGTGTGAACAGACCTCCCCTGAATTTCCACAACCATAACTCTGGCTATAAGAAAACTTGGACAACTAACATCTAACCCTTAACCATAACCACAGATTTTTATTGCCTAATCCTAACTAAGGATTATGAAAAAAGACTACGGATTCCAACCGGAATATCAATCAATGGATTAGGAATGGAAAGGTCATCGAATCAATCGTAAACCCAACAAATCCTAATCCTAATAGTACACAGCAAAAATGCCACGTCCCGTCACCACTGTTAATTAGTGCACTACTGTTAAAGTTGGTTTCTTCTGTTGCAATAGCTTGCTTCTTTCTTTGTGTTTCTTAAATGCAGAGATTTATGAAGAAAAGCTTGAACTGAAGTACAATTTTTATTTTCACAATTAGAATCACTCTTTATAAATGTGTACTAATAAAAAATGTTTAGTGTGCATAATGTCATGAAAATAGTAGCTACAGATTAAGATTTTATTCCTCCTGTAAATTAATAAATAATTTCTTAAATGTATGTTTTTCCATCTATTTAATGCTACTAATTAAAGGTTTTATCGTCATTTTTGTACATGCATTACAAAATCAACATTTTTTCTTTTTCGGTTTATCTGATAGGAAGATGTGACCCATGTCTTTCAGTTGCTTAGCAGCAAAATATGGTGTATTAAGACAGCCACATACTGTGTATTTCCAGGAGTTTTACTGTGAAAGGCAAGGACAAGAAGCCCTTTTTGAAGAACAAGCGTGTATGGTACAGATCTCCACTGCCACCTGCCCAGACTGAAACACAATCCCTGCGTTTTTTCAATTTAACAGAGTAAGCAGTTTCCAAGTCTTTGTTTTTAGGGCTCCTAAAATCCCAGAATTTGTGTTGTCTGACTTAAATGCTGTTAGGAATGTCAAAGATGGAGGTTGCCCCGTCCCCACCTTTAAAGGGCGATTCCACAACACTCCAACAGGGAACAAGTACATGAGCTGGTTGTGTTGGCTCATGTGCTCATGCTTACAGCAGGTTCAGCTGTGTGCTGCCAAATCTCAAGGTAAACATAAGAGCAGAAATGTACTGGGCCCGGGTGTGTCATTCATCAGACCACGTGAAGCGTAGTTGCGTAATACTCTGGGTGTGATTAATCTGGTGTAAGTGTAGTTATTGCTTCTTCTTTTCTTTTTTTTTAGCATACTAAATAATCTCGTACAGTCAATTAAAATGGTACAACCTTCTGGCTTTAACTACCTGTTGTTCAGATCCAGAGCCAACCTTTCGAAACACTATCACCCATGATTGTTGACATTGTTTGACATAAAAAAGTATCTTCATTAAAACTGTTTAGATCATTCTAAGGTACCAAAAGCAAACTTTCTTGACTGTACACAAGGCTCCAATAAACAAAAAACTTCCAGACTTTTTAGTACATAACACCATATATGGGGTCATGAAGAGGTGGGCTGGAGCCTATCCCAGCTAACACGTGTTGACAGAAGTTAAGCAGTTAAGCAGAATAAATGTGATTTCTGGAGGGAAAACTTTCCAAAAGTATTTATTGATGATATAACGGTGACCACTGCCAATCTAATTCACCTTGGATCATTTGTTTTTATTGTCACAGACTAATAAAAATTGTAGGTTGTGAACTGTTTCAGATCCACTGACTTAAATGGTTTGGTTGTGTGTATTGAACCGGTCTTACCTTCTATAGGGGATGTTTTCAGGCGGCGGCAGATGCCCTGCACATCTCCGTAAGTGTCCCGTATCTTGTTGACGGCCTCAGTGCTCCGCAGCTCCATCACGGTCCTCAAGTCCACCATGCTCACCCCAAAGTCCCCTTCATGGTTGCCCTCAGCAACCGAATTCCCCGGAGGGTGGTCTGCAGGGTTGTTTGCCATGGTGGTCCTCTTCACAGCAGTGTCGTTCTTCTGACTGTCTTTGTTTGTAGTGATCGAAACGTTGGCTATGTTATTAGTCACAGGAATTGTGGGTAGTGTAGTTCTTTTAGATGGCAGTCGGAGGAGACAAACTGTGACGTTAAAGCCTTCTCTGGACGTGCATGCTCCTCTCAGTAACTATGGAAACAGTGGAGTAAACATGTTCTGCTGGTTTTACTCTGCAGAGAAAATAGAAAACAGGAAAACAGTTGTTTAGAAACCAGAACCAGAGTGGAAACTGTCTGAAGATGTACCAGCCCAGCATCAGAAGCAGCACACATAAAAAATAAAGAAATAAATAAATTAAAGGGACTCCTGAAGTAATCTTTCTAATTAATAGCAGAGAGACTAATTTGCCCAATTAGAGAAGAGATTTTCTCATCTTAGATTATTAAAGGAGTCCCCTGAATCACCGAGGTCGTTATGATATAAACTTATTATCAGTTTGCGCAGCTCCTGTGAGACTTGTGGTTATTTGGTAAATATCTGCTCTCCATTAACCATATGCTGAGAGTTTATCACTCTGGTCAGAAAAAGCAGCATTTTGTCTTTTGTTGTATTTATGAGGGAGTCATAGTTTATTTCCTTGCAAACAGCTGTGGATTGAGTTCAAAATCAAGGGTGTCAAATGTAGTTTTACTAACAACCACACTGGGAAATGAGAACGAAATCAAGTGCTGGACAGATACGGTGTGTTGACAAGGTTTACCTTCATTGAAAATGTATGTCTTCTGCTAGTTCTTCACATTAAAGCCCTGAAGCAGGCCACACAAAAACATTTATTAGCCTTTATAACATTTAGTCAAGATCACGTAGTACACCTGTGCCATATAAAATAAATACCTCATTGTATGGTAGGGTTACTACTGCTTGCCAGTGGGTGTAGTACCATCATAGTAATTTCATAATTTACATAATTTCCTCTTGGATCCATGAAGTATTCTGAATCTGATGCTACAGAACTGCCACTGTGTCATTGAAAAAGGGTCCAAGGGCAAATCCTGAACCCCAAGTGGCAATTTTTCCACCTTAGTTAACATTTACTCATTACTATCAGAAAGAGCTTTCCATTTCCTCTGCCGCACCAACTGGCCAATTCCTGCAGAAATAATTTAAAAAAGTGGAAGAAGACTGACCCCCCTCGGTTACACTGGTGTGTGTAGACCACAGCTACAACGGGGTGGATCAGATTTGGTCAACACTGAAATTATATGTGAGCCATATAAACATTTTGAAGGGTTCGAGTTGGCCCACAGGCCTTGATTTATTCACATATTCTCTTCTTCTCAGCCTTACTATGTGTGCAAAAGCACAGCTATACAGTGAAATAAAACACAGCAGTTGAAGACAGCAGTTGGCCTCTGAATTCATTAACTGAAGCATCTGTGAAAACAATATCAGGCAGCAAATTTAATTACAGACTACAAATCAGGAAAAGATTAGATGCCATAATCAAGAGTTTAGGAAAAACTAGATGAAGAGATGAAGAGCCAGAGGTCACTGTAAATGCAATGCAGCTCTGAGAGCCAATCAGCATCAAGCAGGAGACAATGAGATGGAGGATATCCACTGGGTCAGAGTGTGAAAATGTGTGTCTGGCCAAACTCTGACTCTCCAGCCCATCGCTACAGATTATGTAAGTGCACATCAAAGGCTGTCCTCCATTTTTCGCAGTTTAGCGCTCTTTGATGGACGAGCGCGTGCACACACACACACAGACCCTGTTAGAGAAGTACTACCATTACTGCCGGGGTTAAGCATTTTCTGAGTGGTGGTTTTTGGTACAGGTGTTGCAGGATGATGCTTGGGTCAGTGGTTCTCAGACTGAGGAGGACAGACAGAACAATTTCAAAGCTCTGGTGAATGCTTAATATAACAGTGGGAGCTTCAGCTGGCTCGCTGTGCAATAATTGGCACCTGGTTCACTTAGAGAAATTACCAACTGAACGTCTAATCAAAGTATAGACCTCATTTACATTCGATGGCATCTGGACTCCCAAGTCAGAAACAGTTAAATGTTTATTGTGTAAAAATGCTAAAAGACATTCGTGATGCTTTCCTCTTCAGAAATTTGCTTTGAAGTCTTTATAATAATCCTAACATGGTTTGCTCGGTATCAAATGTAAGACAGAGATTGTTGTTCAAACAGGAATTGCTGATGGCCATCTCAGTATGACTTTACATAATGCAAATTTTCCCAACCTGAAACAAAATACACTGCACAGGGAGACTCACTCCACATCAGCGTGGCGGTACGAGCGAGAGCTCACAAGGATCAAAGACGTTTTTCTTTCTCAACATGTAAAGTAAAGTAAAGTAAAGTGTGCGTGTTAGTCCCCATAGGGAAATAGTTCCTCTGCATTTAACCCATTCACCCAGTGAAGCAGTGGGCAGCCACCAGTGCAGCGCCCGGGGAGCAGTGTGTAGGGACGGTACCTTGCTCAGGGGTACCTCAGGGTAGCCGTTCAGTGGAGTCGAACCCCCGACCTTACGATCATGGGGCCACCACTCTACCTACTGAGCTATCCCTGCTCACGTTTGCAGTGCAATATCTGCAATGTGATACTTTAAAATCTACTACAATGGCATTACTTTTTACAGGCCACAATACAGGAAATAAGAAAAGTTTACTAGACATATTAATGATTGAAGAAGAAGAGGTGCAGTCTCAGTGTAAGCTGTTGTGCTATGACAACTGCACACGGTGCAGATTTCCAGTTGGGTCATTTAAATTGTAAAAGTCAAGTTTTTTGACTGACATTTTGCTGTTTTCATGCCAGATATCTGCTTCCACTCACGTATTCCCCTTTAAAACCTAATCCTGTAACGCCAAATGTATCATATTTCATACATGAGTTCGGCAGCTATTTCATGGTTCAGCATTTACCAGGCTAATAATAGACTGCAGCTCATCTATATACTTAATTAAAAATTCATTTTTTACCTAAGTCTATTAGTTACTGCTCCTTACCCCAATCCAGGGGTACTCTCTATTTCAATAAAAAATATCCAAAATAAATATTATGGGTGGATGGATGGAATAAAACCAGATAATTCATATTAAATAAACATTTTCCCAGTCTGTGTGATGGTTTTCTTTGTGAGGGTTTTCACCATATCCTGCGTAATGTTCAACTTTGGGTTGACTCCAAATTCTTCCCGTTTAGAGCAACGCCAGCGTTCACAGTGACAGCTTAGCCTGAGCTTGAACCCGTGTGCGCACAGTTTGATCGGCATCCCCCTAAGGGGACGGGGCCTTCCCCGCTTTCGTCACAGCCACTGATCAGTGGCAGATTTGAGAAAACTTTCTGTTCTGCAGCGTTGAATATTACAGAGCTAATGAAAAAGAATAACGTGGCGCATAAAAATGCTGTGCAGTCCTTCACAAAGTAGAATATCGGGTCATTCTACACAAATAAACAAAATGACATTAACATGTTTGCAAAGTTGATTTGAATAAATTGTAAATAATTGCCGTAAAGAGTTTACAGATTTATCTGTGTCAAGATCTGTGTCAACGTTTATTAATGATTGCTGCATTTTTACAAGTAAAAAAGAGGAGCTGCATGAGTTTGTTTTATGCCCCATCTCTCGTTTTTTTTTTTTTTTTTTGGTCTTTTTGTTAACTGGAAAATATTAATAAGAAAAAGCTCGTGTTTTTCTTTTTTTTTGTATTTACACGCTTTATATTAATGTCCGCCACAGTTTCACACGGCACTGGCCTCTCCCAGATAATTTAACAATCCCGTAAGTCGGTTTCATGTTTTCAGTAACTATTTTTGAGTCATTAGTCACAACATAAGAACGCGGTAATAAAATGAATGCCTGTTTGTTCTAAGTTATTAAAGAAATTGTTGATGATGTCACTGTGATGGAATGTGTTAATTATGGATAATGAGATTACTTAATTACAGAGGCAATAAGAGGATGAAATGTGCGACTATTTAATTAAAAAAGATCGAATATCTACGTTTACATTCATTATTCAGATGTGCATTAAAGAAACCAAATGAGTTACCATGTTGTGCTTTTAGTGTGTTTTGATGTACATGGGCAGAGATTCAGTGTGCAATTCATAGCTCAGTTTCTTATCAATTTCCTATTAATAGCAGTATTTTTCAGAAGCTTTATGACCGTCTTATCAGCATGGATATAATCAGCAACATTAGTCAGAACATTAATGTTTGTTACTTAATAAAAGGCCCTCATTCATGAATGTGAAATGGAAATAAAACAAAACTGCACAACCCACATATTTTGGGTGGAGTTTCACAAACAACATACACCTTCTGTTTGTTGACTATACAACCACACCCAGCTCAGTTCGAAGGTAAGCATTTTGACCTTAAACCCTAATGACACACCTGCTCATTCAAACAAAACACACATTTTCTAGCCTGTCAGGTCACTGAGTGTTTGCAAGGTTGTCAGGCTTTAACAAGTTGTTTCCTTATCACAAACATAAGTGGGGGAACAAAGTGATGACACGAAGATACACCACCAGGTTGCATATACTGTCACAGTGCAGAAAAAAAATAGGTTTGTTTCATCTGCTTTGCAAAGGCATTGAAACCCACAGAAGCTGTCATCTGATAACTGTCATACATAACAAGCTGCAGAGCCATTAAGCTCATGTGCAGGTCAGCTTGCTACTGAATATTAGTGTAGAACTTGGCCAGAAACCATGTTATTGTCACTGACGACTAAAACTGGGTGGGGAGACACATTTCAGTTAAAATACAAATAGAAATAGAAACTAGAATAGAAAAATGGAAAAAATAACTGAAACAATACTGGGCACTTACAAAAGACATGCAGTATGAGGAAGCACTGGTATATAAATTTACTGAGATGTGTATATGTATAATTAATGCTGATTCTTAATTTGTAGCATCTTGCACCTGACAAATTCATCTATCGCTAACAACAAAATCTCTCTCTGGAAACCAAATCTAAAGTAAAATCTAAGATTTCAAATGAAATCAAGAACATAATAACAACTGAAAGTTTTTAAAACAACAAGAAAAAATCCTCCTGAATCCTCATGCCAGTCAGGAGAGAAATGGGATTTTCACCTCTTGTGTTTGAGAGCAAGACAGGAAAAATGACTTGCACATACACAAATCAATACAGAGATGAGAGCCAGTGAAACGCTGCATCCTCTTCTGGTGGTTCATTTTTGATCATTTTCAGTTTTGATTAGATCTGCTCTCTGCTGCTGCACAAACAAACAAACTAATCAAGCATTTGTGGTTGGGGCTAATTCAGGGTTAGTAAATTATGTAATGCCCGGCTCAAACTACATGATTTTCTGTTTGTTACGTTAGTGTTTGTGTAAGATTAGGCGATTATGGAGTCATAAAATCCTGCTTTTTTCTTACTGTAATCTGTAATGAGAGGTGTTACAGATTACCGAGTTGCTCCTGCTGAGTTGCTAGTTGGTGTAAACATCTTCTTTTCCTGGAAATCACTAAGTGTATTAAATTTAACTAAACTAAACATAAAGGCGGGCAGCAGGAGTGTGGAAACTTTTAAGTGAACTGACAGAAATGTGAAGTAAAAAACGTCACATTTCTGTCCTGAAATCTGTCCCCAATCTCTGTTTTTAGAATTATAAAACTGTAAACGATCACTAAAACTTACAAAAACCTTACCAGCTGGTTAGAGAAACACGTGGACGACCGAAAAGTCTTCGAGCAGCTGCAGCATTAGCTTCCATCCATTATGATGTGAGAGTCACTGCATGAAACCCATTTTCATTTCCCTACATCGATATCGTGTAGCCTAAACAATAGATTACAAAAGCAAAGTAGCCCGCCCCTAACATGTTACAACCACTTGCCGAATGGGAATGGAATATATTTGTAAAATCTAAATCACAAAACCACAAGGTTGTAACACAGGTCCAACTAGCTAACGCTGGAAAATTCTCCAATGTGTAATCACAACTACAAACAAGCTGCACAGAATAATGTACATGTGAAAACCGACAGGTCCGATCAGGTCAACATACACAAGCTAATCCTCCTGCACACTTGCATATCACTCGCACAAACCAGTTCTTTCTCACATTACTGGTGATGAAATATTTCCACTAGCCAAGTGCCAGCTGGAATGAGAAGTAGCTTTCTAATACACTTGTGTGCCGGTTTATTATTAGCTAAAACTAATGCAACAATCCTCTTAAATGCCCTTTCATGAAGGTTATAATGAGTAACAGTTTTAAAGAGGTGTTAATTCTACTGCGAGATCATTTTGGAGGCTGCAGCACATCTACAATATAGAAGTATAAATACACACAGACAGAAAACGCACACTTAATTTAGACTACTGAGTATAGTGTACATTTTTAAATCTTTTTAGGTGGAAGCTAGTTATTAAAAACTGTAAGCAAGAGTTAGTGATCTAATGACACTCACATCAACACTAAAGGAAAAGCAGGTTATTTAGGCGGAAATTTACCCACTGGGCAAGAACTAGTTGAAAGATGACTTTCCTAGACATCCAAACTACGTCATGGATTTGATTAAAAACGGAAAAGTGTTAAGTCGTCTTTCCAAGTTTTCAAGTTATAATTGTTATGATTTTTGCCTTAAATGCAGAACTGCAGATGTAAACAAGTTAAGTTTTGACTGAGCACAAAGGCCAAAGAAATACTTTCATTATGCAAGTACTATTCAGATTTTAGTCTTAACGTGAGGCCAAGAACACCCGGCAGCACTGTTAAAAGAAACAATGATGTTAATGCGTTACATTTACGTTCTAAAAATGTTACTTTTGATGACTCGATATAGCATTACCCAGACTTAGATATGATGTCACAGATATGTTAGTTTTTATGTTGTTCTGCAACACTGCAGAAGGCCTGGTGATCTTGAAACCACAGAGCAAAGTTTCCAAGACGTCACCTGTTGGTAGTAACCAAATTATGACCAAATGCTACACTGGAAACAGGTGATGTGTTCGTGAGAGTATTGCTAAAACTGCACATGCCCTTGCAAGTTGTTCATCTACACAGAGATCATTCATAGAAAGATAGTATATGCGTGACAGCGGCATGCCTATAGTATGTCTGTCTGCATACTGAACGCAGCTGCAGGATATCTCTGAAACCTGTTCTGTATGTTTGTGAGCCTGCAAGACAAAAAAAAAAAAAAAAAAAAAAAGAGAACATGCATTCATTTCCAGGCAGCTTTCCTTGCCACAGTAATGGGCCGATTCCCATTGAAAGTTAAAGGTTTAAAGGTGTTAACATCCAGTGTTTGGTGGAGAACCTTTACTAAACATTTCCTCTGGAAATGCAGTGGGAATGCTGTCAGCTGAAATAATCCAACATTTTCGTGTTTCAATATTTGACAAAGAGAAGATAAGAAAGTCCCAAGAGGTTTTGAGCAGACATCTAAATATAGATGGAGCATCAACGTGGCATTAAGACAACCAGTTTCCGTGCATGAGAGGCAGTGTGTCTGTTCTTTGTCTGTCTTATCTATTTCTTACTGCAGATTAAATTATGCTGTAGTTGCCATGTTGCCAGCCACTCAACTTATATGCATGTGCAATAGCATAAGCTTGTGTGTGTGGAAAGCGGAAAAAAAAAAGACTATTTTGGATTATATGTGTGGTTTGAAGAAGCCTTAAAACACTTTATAGTACCGTACAAGAACCCAATTGTTACAGAAGCGAGGCATCCCACTTTCACATCATGTGGAGATGGAGAAAGTGCCGTGTTTATAACTTGGTAAGTATTATTCAAAAACTGAGGGCAGTTGAAAGACTGCAGAGCTGGTTATGAATAAATATTCTCATAAACGAGTCTCGCTTTGGAGCCCATTTCTGAGAACGTTTTGGAGAACACCTGAAAACATAAACATGTAGGCACGTCTTTTCACATGTAAACAGTTTGCAGACACACTCTGCCTCAGAGAGGATTGGATTCATGTTTTGGCAGTTCTAACTGCATTTGGTTAAACTAAACAAAACCAAGGTGCACAATGACTCACGCACTGACATCACATTGTTATTATAAAGAAACCTGCGGGACATTAACACAATAGAGTTGTGTTAAAATGTTCAAAAAGGCACCTAAAACGTCAGAA
>NW_005187435.1:216093-225540 GCF_000239375.1 Pundamilia nyererei | reverse complement strand
CAGAAGAAAAATGTTGGGTTTTTTTTATATTCTTAGCCCATTGAGCCGTATAACACTAGAGAAGGAAGTTGCGCAATAAAGTTACAGTACAAGTTACAAAATCACATGAAGTGACATTCAGCTGGTGATGCAGAAAATACACAAATGTTTTATGCTTGATTCGATCTGCTGCCAGGTCCCATTCAGGCTGCTGGGGATGAAGTAGCTAGAACACAGATTAGAAAATGTATCATTATAGGTTGTTTATTACCAAGAATATTATAATATATAAGGTCAAAGATCAAGCAGGTAACTAGAAAAAGGACATATCACATGTCAGAGAATGAGAGGATATGGCTAAAGGCTGTGACAAAGGCTGATAAGCATATCCATTCAGAAGCAGGGCTCTATAGTAAAGTCTGTTTTCAGCCTGCTCTGTCTCAGCCAATGCCATTAACTCTTTTGATATTGATTATCTTACAGGACTGTGCCTTTCTGTTTACAGCTTTTTGCACATCTAGTTTCTGAGCCTATAGATAGAAATAAAACCAATCAATCATAATACTTTAACACACTCGTCTGAAAAATGTTTTTCATTGCAGTTTAATGAAGTCATTGTGCGCTACTCTTTGGCCTTAGACAAAATGATGCTGATGTTTACAGTGTTTTTCCTGCTTAGAGAAATTTTTGGCATGGCCCGGAGGTCTGAAATCATCAGCAGTGAAGTGAAAATAACAGGAAAAAGCAGTCAGATTTGTTAATTAGACTTAATGCTTCCCTTTACACAAATTAACCCACCAAAGGCCAAAGCTAAGACAGGAAGGAACCCTGCTTACATTTTATTTTGAAAGTTAAGCTAAGCTGCAGGCAGACCACAATTTATCTCAGGAAATGCAATCATGCAGCAAGGCTAAACACACGGGTGGAGGACAGGAAGTAACACAGAGGGCTGTAAATGTAAACTCCAGAAGCTAGCAACTGTAACTCTTAATGTTGTAAATCACTCAGCTTCTTATCAAAAGCTTCACTGTCATCAGCAGCTATAAAAATGTTTGGAGGGTCGGTGAAGCTGTGCTAGTTGAAGGGGTCAAACATGTGGCCCAGGAGCCGTGACAGACCTGCCAGCAGGTCCAAATCAGCTTTATTTATTCATTTATTTATTTATTTCTGGTGTGACATATCAATTCCAGCATTTTTTACGTAGGAGTGAACATTTCTGGAACTTTCCACATATTTATACATTTAGAACAACTTTTCTTGAAGCCATAAAAACACATTTGTTTTTCTCAACACTTGTCATGCATTTATAGAGTTACAATAAAAATTTTAAAAATTTGAGTTTTCTTTCCTTTTTTAGAATATATGGCTTTACTGACTGGCTCCTGTGAGTTTAAATTTATTTGTATGCGGCCCGCGAAGTAAAATGTGTTTCACACCCCTGGCCTTGTTGACATTTAATGATCTGTTACCAGGTCGCTAGCTACAGAGCTAGGCTAATAATATAAACCGATCACTACACGAGATGTACTGATGATGGCTAAATTATTTTAAAAAATAAAATAATGGGGTCCCTGATGGGCACAGGAATGCCATCACACATGGCAGGAAGAAAACGCTCCTAATGGATTAAACTTCAGCCGAGAGAACATATGAGACGGGTCCATTCACAACACGAGGACAGCCATTAAATCGATGCTGTGTGCTTTGGCTTGATCACTAAAAAAAAGAAGCCCTGGTCCTGCGTTTAAAGTCCACACTGAAATCTTAGACGGCCTAAGAGTGACTCTTTTCTGAAGCGTCAAAAATCAATATTTGGAAAAAGCATGAGGCTGGAGGCTCAAGTGTGCACCACGAGTTTTTAAAACTTAAATTGAAGCCTTCCTGCACATGAATAGTGCATACACAAAACTGTAGGGACCGAGAATCATATGCCTCTACAGTTTTTTTTGGGATTTTGTGTGCATGTGTGTGTGGGGGGGGTTCCTCATATAGTGGAGACGTTTGGACCAGGAAACAGGATCAATACCTCATCACAGCTCAGCCTGTCAGACAGTTCTTCTCTTCCTGTCTTTAGAATATTTAATCACAAACTGTTTCCTAAATACTTTGATCTTTTGTTTGATGTTTCAGCCACAGTCCAGCTGCTGTCACTTATATTATTTTGCCTGCTATGAGAAGGCTGCTGGCATAAGGAAATTTGATTTGAATGTAAATTTAAAAATTTCTGTCTCTCTCTCTCTCCTCCAAACACGCAGTGAAACACACACAATAACAGGTCATAAAAACAGTTTCATTCATCTCTCTCTTTTCATTATCTTCCATCAGACCGGTCTGCTGTTCAGCTGCTGTTATCCTCCCTCCTTTTCCTCCATCTCGGTTCTCTGCCTCTGCAGACACACCTGCTCTGCATACTAAAGGAGAAGCCTGCACCGCCCTCCTCCACACACACACACACACACACACACACACACACACACACACACACACACACACACACACTCCTACTATTCAACCTCACTGCTCCCCACACCCACCACACAAAGAAGAAGTTGATTCTTGGTTCGCTCAACAACCAATCACATGCAAACACACACACACCCCACACACATACAGTCCTGAGTCCTGAATCATGTCAGTGACTTCATACAGCCTTTTCCACATGCAGGACACGTTACACTGAGCTAGTGTGAGTTGAGTCTAGACGACAGTGTGTGTGTGTGTGTGTGTGTGTGTGTCTGTAAGAGAGAGAGAGAGAGTGTCGCAGGATGCCAGATGGCCTAAGGAGAGCAAAGCAAGAGGCCAGGAATGCAGGAGACCACACCCATATCTGCAGTCATGTGACCAGAGTGGAAAAAGGAAATCCCCATACTGCAGAGAACAGAAACGTCACATATACACAAGAACACACAAACACATAGTCATGTTTCCATCACTTCACAATGGAAGGACTTGCATTAATTATGTTGAGGCTCACCCAAATCATACCCCATGTCGGAGTCCCCACAGTGTGTATAGATTTATGGCCCCTCAGCATGGCTAACACACACACACACACACACACACACACACACACCCACCCCAGTGGTGTGGTTTTTTTTTAAAGCACAAAATAGGCTTTTACTGGGTGACTATGCAGCTAAAAATATTTGGGTCCCTTACAGTGCACACAAATGTGTTTTCTGTGCTACCTTACTGAACAGTACATGTATATTTATATTCTATTCTATCACTATTACTATTTGTCCCCTCTTTTATGTAACATATACACTGTTATAGTGGTAAATTTCATATTAAATATGCCCAGAGTTACAAATAATAAGGTCAGGGTATGTACAAGTTATCCTGTACATGCACTGACCTTGTCAAATTATTTAAAACATGAGGAATATGCCCATATTTATATGCATATTCTTGTTTCTATCAGTTTGATGGTTGTATGAATGATAATTAACCTAAAATATGAGAAACATATTTTGTTACAACTCTGGTGACTTTTCTTTGGGGCGGAAAGCTAAAACATCTTTGGAGGGAGCCACAAACAGACACACACCCACACACATTGCCTTTGTGTCTGTTAATGATGTTCTCACACAGCGACACTATATGGACAATTAGCAAGATTCATCTTATAGTTTTCCACTGCAAAAAAAAAAAAAAAAAAAAGCTCCCAAGGCTCAAAGTCACACAAGCACACTCATTCACTGGTTTGTAAATGACTCATGATCACAGGAAGCAAGACATGTGTGCAAGCAGTGCCAGCTTCCCGTTTGTCTGTTTATTTCAGGCTGCGCAATTAACCCTTCAAACTTTATAAGGCAGTCAGCACAAACTGAGGCTCATCAACTTAAACCCTTTAATTTAATCTTCCCAATCACAGAGCAGAAAACTGCAATTAACCAGTCAGATCTACGAAACCTGAACCTATAAACCTGTGTTTTGGAAGTAAAAGAGCCTTTTATGAAAAATATGTGAATAGTTTTGATGTCTGTCAGTTTACATGTTTGTGATCAGGACTTAGGAGAACAATGTGTCTAAAAGTCAAAAATGGCCAATTTTAATATTTTCAGGTTATCGGGTACTTATTGTTCATGACGATACTGCCAAGTTGCCTTGCGCCTTCCATTCTTTGTAACCAGGATGCCTAACAGCAGGAATCTGTCTCTACAAGATTTCACAAGTTATATCACAATGCAGAAGCACAGAAATTCCCAGATGAGTTTGTTGCAGCAGTTGGAAAAGATGAGATGTTCTACATAAAACAGTGAAGAAACCTTAGCCATTGCTTTGCTTCCTATATTGACTTCTATTCTTCGAAGATGGGACTAGAATAAACCGCACTGAGATGCTGTGAGAGTATAAATGGATACCGAGCTGCTGACGTCTCTGTCTGCATGAACAATGACAAATCTGTCAACCATAACCACAGTTTAGGTAGTCAGCTGATTGTTTATCTAGGAGTGACTGTGCAAAGAGATAAAAAGCAGGATTTAGAAATATCACTGTCCTTCATTTGAAACAGCAAATATGGTGGATGGATTCATATTAATATATAAGATATATAATATATAATTTCTACTCCTGCTGAGAACTCCAAGCAACTTCACACTACAGGCCACACTCACTCCGCTATGATACCTGCTAAGATTTACTCTTGAATGGGTGAAAATGGGCCCAGCTTTCCCAAAACTGCAAAGTCTACAACTTTCCCTAACAGCCAAGATGGTAGGCTAATTCATTCAGATTTTTTACAGATGACTCCCATGACGTTTAAAACAAATAAATAATATGAAAAACAAATAAACCAATGCATAAATGAAGAAAAGGGGTGGGGGTGGTGATTTTTGGGGTGAAGAAGGTGGCAAAGAGAGCCTGGGGTTTCTGCCCACATCACCTCCATCACAGATGAATTGACCTGCACTGTAGCAGCAGGGCAACCACTGGAAACGCATGCTGGCAGTTGCTGTGTTTCGCCAAAAGCAGACCAGGAAACAGACCTTAAGTGATCTGGAGACAGTCAGCTGCAGCAACGAAAAGTCTTTGTACATCATCATCTATGAAAACTTTGAGAGTTTTACTTCCGCTAGATAGATCTTGTTAAACGAGGTTTCTCTTTACACCTAAAGAATGACTCTGGGCTTTTAGTCAGGGGCAAAAAAGGTAAAGGGAAAAAATAGAAAAATAAAGGGAAAACAAGAATCTTCTTACCCCAATTATCTTGTGTTTACAATCTTTGGAGATGGTCTTAAACTGCACGGGAAACAGAGGCGGTGTCATATTTATAGAGCACTTTTATCTTTGGCGCTTTAATTGCTTTTAATCCATTATGTACATACTCAAAATCAATGGACACAGCATGGAAAATCTGAGACTCACTATCTCATCCGAGGACTTCTCAATATATGGGATCAAACAATCGACCCATTAGTAGACAAGCCCCTCTACCTCCTGAGCTACAGCTGTCATCTGTGCCAAAAGAACCAAACTAGGGGCTCTAGTGTTGAAAAGTGTTTTTATTAACTCTAGAAAAGAGTCAGTGCAATCCTAGACAATCCAATCCATCAGGGCGATGAAATATGAGACCCCGTAGATTTACAGAGGGCTCATTTTGGATCAAGTGGAAACCTCTTTGCTGTCATGGATAGGCCAGAGAGAGTGTAATCAGGCATGTTGGTAATCAACTCTGAAGGTTATAACATGCAATTTCAGAAAGAAGCAACACAAAAATAACCAGAAGAGATCTCAAACTTTCCTATTTCAATTGGTTGGAAAACAAAAACATAAAATTCTTCATTTGTAAGATGTCCAGTCTGCCTCTGACACACTACCAGCTCTGTTAAAAGATCTACAGGCAAACTTGAACAGAGCTGGTAGTGTGCAGACTGTGGTCCTGTGGTAAAAGAATTTAATCTACTGAGTGCCACAAATAAGTGACAGACATTTAAACCCAACATCATTTTATTATTCCAGGTTTTTCCTGTCTCAAACTGAGCCTTTAGGAATAACTATACAATATCAGACATTGCTATTGCTATGATGACATTGTCTGAAGGTCTTCTCCTCCCCATCTAAATGGCTACAGGGGCCCATGTGACATCTGTAAATATAGTCCAAACTTCATGACCACACAGGCTGAAAGCACCAACAAGCACATCCACATGAGCAACTGTTGCATAATAGTGTCATTATTTCCACTCTTTGATGTTTTCGTGCCTTTTTGGAAGCTGCTATGGAGACTTAAAGTTAAAAATAAATTTCCTGTTGCAAAGTTTTTTCCCCTTGTATCAGTAGGTTTGGGAGTTGCACAAAATAGAATCTAAAAAGGACAAAAAGCCCAAGTTCCCTTCAGCCTAACAAGAACTTTATCTTTCACATAAATCATTAGCTTTTCAGCTTGATCCATAGCATACTTGAAAATGAGCCGCCTCTAACTGCATCAGAGATCCCCATCTCGTACAGCTTGCAGGCTGACCTTTAAAATAAATAAATAAATAAAAAATTTAAAAAATCCCAAATAGCCACTGTAAGATTTTATTGATCATATATTTTTGGTTATATGTGTTTTAGTCTGCACCTTAAGCTGCGTTGTACATCAGGAGGAAGCCCCCAGTCAACCATACATTTTATTAGGACCAGATATCTTTGGAAGAAGGGCAGAAATTGTACTGCGAACAGAAGGTTTGATAAAGGAAATAAAAATAAATTACAATCTGGTCTGCAGCTGAGTGCAGTTTTATATCACACAAGTCTCAAGACTACAGCTTCAGGTACAATCCAATTCAGTTATATTGAAAAGCTCACTACAATTTATATTAATCTTGTAACAGCCGCCATAAGGGAAATTAGACTGTGAAACTTCTAAAACTGAGTGGCAGCAGACTAAAATTTGTGACCCTCAGAAAATCCTGAATAATCAGGCTCTCGGTCGATCAGTGATTGGTGATGATGTGGAAAAGTCTGATTGTCTTAGCTGAGCTGAGCTTCGTCCTTAATGTCTCCTGAAGCCTTGGTATAGAAAGACTTGAATCCTCCATTAACTGTATGAATAACAACAAACTGTTCACCATTTTCACGCAGGATCCTCCTGGAGAATCACATCAGGATTATTTCCACAGTTGTCTTTTCACAGATGTAGCACACAGTAGGAAGTAGTCCACTTCAGATGTTTTAGGCGAGGGAGGTACCACGACAGCATGCAAGAGGGAATGCTCGCACACCGGAGCATTCCAACGCCACATGGATTTTGTGCAGGCACACTGGCAGTTTAAAGAGCAGCTTATATCCAGTCAAACTGCACCTGGATGTTTGAGCTCTGATATGCACCTTTGTTGGGTAATGCCTTGAGAATGTCAGGGCTGCAGTGCATGTATTAAAGCCACAGAACAATGATATTGCTACCATAACATTAACCAGTGGCATTTTAAATCCTCAGGATTAGCATTCTAGCTATGGCTGTGTTGTTTTCTTGCAGTCAAAAGTCTTGTGTTTGGCTGTGATCAGATAACAACTGTGGAATCACAAACAGACATATTGGCTAATTAATGCTAAGGTAAAAGACCAAAATAATACTAGAATTTTCTGTGCCTGCTGCCCTCCCCTGGGGGTACCGCAAGGCTATGTTCTTGGACCTTTCCTTTTCTCTTTGTATCTGCTGCCACTTGGCAATATTTTCTGGAAACATGCCATTTCCTTTCATTGTTACGTGGACAATTGTCAAGTTTATTTTCCACTGAAGCATACTGGTGTGTTCTTGGACCATCGCTTTGATTTTAAGCATTCCTGCCAAAAGATTACTGCTAAGTCAATCAATCAGAAAATTACTGGTTCTGTTGTTTGTTTTGTTCTTCCTCAACTGGAATGAAAAACGTTTTATTGTTTTTCAAAAGTTGACATTTGAAAATGTCAACTTTTCTTTGAAAATGCACAGTATTCTATAGATTAAATTGTCAATTGAATAATCCTAAAAGGAATTAAGCGAGCTAATCAAATATGACAACTGAAATTATTCATTAGCTGCAGCCTGACACTTGTGTGAGATAATAAGCATGCTGTGTGTAAATGAATCCATTATTTCCTGCACTTAGATTAGGCAAATTGTCACAGAGAAAGTAATAAGAAGGGACAAGAGACACAGCATTAAAGAGGACATGACCTTATTGTCCTTTTTTTTAAGCCCAAAGAATGACACAGAGGAGAAGACAGTTCTGAAACAAACAAAGCAGCAACATCTGGAGAGCATCCAGAGATTTAGTAATCCTGTTTACAGCCTAAGGCTCTGAAGCTGTTCATCACTTGAATCCTGATCCATGCTGATCATAACCCAAAAACACTGAGGAGGGGAGGGAAACATCAGACACTGCTGCTGCTGGTCAGTCCCCAGGTGTGACTGTCTGAGAAGCAGGTTGATAAAAGCCTCCATTGTTGCTGCAGATGAAGGGAAACAGGCTGTAAAATTTAAAAACACGCCGCACAGCTGAAAGATTTAGAGCACTGCCCCTTTAATGTTTGTCCTTTGCATGACACAATATTGCCCCTCTGGGCCGCCACAGCCGTTTCTGATCCAACAGATTTGATTCTTAGTTTGGTTTTCATAAACGTATCCAGACACTTGGACCAAAACAAAAAAGAATCTTTTATCAACTTCAGCCCACATCTTTGTTTCCAGATGTTTCAGCCATAAAATCTTACATCAAAATTTAGATTTTGACCAATTCAGCTCCCTGTTGTATCATTTTCAGTTGTTTATTTGTCATTTTATTTATTTATTTCATTGGCTAAAATGTCTGCTGTTTTCAGCTGGTAAGAAATGCTTAGGTGGATACAAACCCTTACATTCCCAAACAGCACACTCATGCACTTTTGGATTTTGTCTCAACCATACTTCATATTTGCAACTGTAAAAATACAATATAATAAATGAGATTTAAACTCATTGCAATAGTACATATCAAAGGACCCGATTCATAGTGGGGAGCTAAAAGAGACTTTTCTTGCTTTCTTGCATGGAGCAAACTACAATGACCAAATTACAGGTGTCGTGCTAAATGCAGATGCAGAAAATGTTAGTTTTACAATCCTAACTATCGGTTATTTAGGTGTTTACTTAAAAGGTACTGCCTCCATTACAGAAAGGTGAAAATTATTCCCTTTTAAGAGGAAGTACCAGGCTCACTGAAGGGCTCTTAGGGGTTTGGGACAGGACAGGACAAAAGACACACTGTGGAAGGAAGCCAGAGATTGATAGTAACTAATCATTAAATACAGAGTGATGAAAAGAGAAACACTCAGTGCACCATCAGGCCTATGACTAAGGGAGGGGTCAGGGTCACCTGATCCAGCCCTAACTATCCAATTGTTAAGTGATGACGTGACGAATCCTACTTCCGGGTCTAAAGTAGTCTGCGTTTAATATGGCTTTTGTGTTGTTAACATGTTTAATGTTATGTATTTTCTTCTATTTAATCTCAAAAA
>NW_005187435.1:205201-215562 GCF_000239375.1 Pundamilia nyererei | reverse complement strand
ATGGATGCCTGGATGTTAAACTCAATTGTTACACCTGGTAGAGCAGAACGCTGATCATTTTATTAAAGATGAAAGACTTTAGACAGTTTTTCAACTCTCAGTAATGCCATAGTGATCGTTTGATATATATGGACCTGCAGCGGAGTTTAGGTCCAGACACGACTAGTGACGTCAGACTGAACAACCGGATAAGCTTTAGCAAAAAGGAAAGTTCTAGCCTAATATTGAAAGTAGTGATAGTGTGTCTGTCTCCTAAATCCAAACTGGGAGCTGGTTCCACAGAAGAGGAGCCTGAAAGCTGAAGGCTCTGCCTCCCATTCTACTTTTAAATAATTTAGGAACCACATGTAAACCAGCAGTCTAAGAGTAAAGTGGGGCTTTTGTAGCAAGATGGGGCCTGATTATTCAAAATGTGAGAAGTATTTTGAATTTGATTCTAGATTTCACAGGAAGCCAATGAAGATAAGCCAACATCGGGGGGGGTAGTCCCTGTCGGTACTCCCACTGCAGCATTCTGCATCAGCTGAAGGCTTTCCAGGGAACTTAAGTCTGACATTTCTTTTAAAAAGATCATAGAGATAGTATATCAATGGTTTCCTGGTAATGGTGGATTCATGGGTATTTATAGTTTTTTCAAATTACATTATCCTATTTTTCTTCCTCTTTCTGTGAAACACTACAAGATTTAGATGACTCATCTTGAACTTGGGGGCAAATACTGTAAATGTATAACATGTAATTTGATTTTGGGCCAGCAGCTCAAGGCTCTGCTTACCGTATAAAAATGCATAATCGCTCATGTATCACAGCTTACCAGAGTGATATTACAGGAGTGGGGATATCTTGGCAAAAAGAGAAATTTGGGAGGACGACAACAGTCCTCTACAGCCCAGTAGCTTTTCTGCACCTCTTCTGCACCTCTTTCTACACCGCATTCACCGTTGAGCAACGCAGTCATACCCGAGACTTTAATCAAATCCTTCTCATAATTAGAGCATGTTTTTGGGTTCGTTTGGATGAAAATCACCTTACAGAAGACAAAGGAGCTTCTGTAAGCTTTGAAAAGTGATGCATTTGAATTTTGAAGTAGAGAATTAAATAAAGCACCATGTTCTTTCTTAGCTTTGTGTCAGCAGTTTATAGTTTGACCTGTTCCAACACCCTGTGGTCAAAGGCCTGCCCATGAAGAAATGGCTTTCCCCTGTCTCATGTGAGACGTTGACATAAATACTGATTTTTACATCTCAGGAAACGAGTTGCAAGCTCACTATGTGTTAGGATCTGAACTAACTCAATGAGACACCACAGTCAGAAAATACCTCAAACTATGTTACTTGGTGTCTGTCAGTGGAGTCTGATGGAGTGTAACAGAATCACGTATTTGTAACAAAAAAGCGAGTAAGGTGGGGAAAATATCAAAATATACTCCATATAGTGTAGTCAAATGAATGTCACTTCTTTAATAGGTGGATAAAATCCACAACAGTTCATGGCTTTAGTTGAGTACCCAGTAGTGCCTTTTTCTAGTTGGGGTTGTGGCCTGTAGCCTTGTGCGTCAGGTAAATGATTCTCAAACTTTGCTTCAAAGAAACTCTGAGTGAAACCTGTTTACTCAGTGACAAATAAAATTTGAATTTGAGTGTTTGATTATTTCAAACATCAGAAAGAGATATGTGAAACTGTTTTACGTATTAACTATAAAATTACATTTCATGCGTTAGACAAAGATTATTCTGTTGTTTTGGGAAGCTTTTCCAGATACCTAGATAAGTAAAAATAAAGATGATACTGGTCTTCCTCAGCCCCATCCAAACCCTTCGAGTGCTTCCATTTGATGTGGCGTCTCATACAGTTTTGTTCCAAGGCTTCAACTCACACCGCAAACATTTCAGAAGCTGAGTGTTTAGCCTGCACAGTTTCTTTCATTTTGGAAACCAAATTCAGTCCTTTATCCCCAAACAGATTTTCTTCGAGACAATTTTTGAAACGTGCTCTGGTACATCTGGTGGAGTTACAGGCATTGTCTCGAGTGGGGGTTATATTCTCTTTTGGCTCTCTTGATATTTTCCCAAGATGAAGAGCCAGGCCTGATGAAAGTCACAGAACCCATTCACTAACCTGTTGGGAAGTCTTTCCAGAAAATATAGAGGCTGCCACAGCAAAAGAATTATGGCTGCACAAGCTTGTTGATGCAAACACAATGCAGATTGGAAATGTTGACAAATTTACCAAAGCCAACAGAAAATTATTTATACAAAGAAACTCCAGGTTCTCCACTCTGAAATGAGAAATGAAATCATGCATTTATTCATATCCTCCTTCTATTCCCTCTCTGACCTGTCTGCTCTTTGAAGGGGAACTCCTTTGAAGTGCGTCAGCATCTGTGCAGTGAAGACCCTCCAATTAGCTCAGACAGCTAACAAGCTCCACAGGGCGGCTCCATACAGATGACAGTACCTGCAGCTGGGGTCACAGACAGCTGACCCTCTCTGGGCTGCATGCTAACAGCTGTAGGCCCGAACCAAAAGTCCTCTCAGGCTTTGATCAAACACCGCTTGACTGAACCGGCGGGATGGTGATGGTGAGGTCTACATAGAGCAGTTCTTACAGAAAATCCTGGTTTTATTTTCCTTTCTCTCGTCTTTGTTTTTCCATTTAGTGCTGAAAGAGGAAATGAAATCACTGAATGAGGATTAGGTTGAAACTGCTTTTGTCTGGTAGCTAAAGTAGCCGGGCATCTTAGCACAGCACCGCCAGTAATGAGAAAGGTACTATCCCATCAGGCACACACATACACACCACACTTTTATTCTATGAATATTAATGTCATCTGAAGCCCGTGTGATGGCTGAATTAAAGCATGTGTTTGCTGCCTGAGTGCTCTGTTTCAGAGGCCGATCATCATCTGTGATCCATCTGTTAAACATCATTTTTAAGCATGAGTTTTTGTTATGGGTTTGGTCCTAAATAGGTAATGGGTATATAAGGCCTTAGAAAGGGTGAATTTACAAAGAGCTACTTATATGCATGTTACTGACACATTATATTTGTTTATAATAGCATTGCAAAGCCATTTATTGATTGTATTAATCTATATGTACATTTCTTATTAGAGAGAGCTAAAAAACTGTGAAAACAATAAAGTTGGAGCAGTGGTCACTTCATAGCAAGCTACAACCGGTTCACATTCACCAGCTGGGATGTTTGGATGCTCTCCCTGTGCCTGTGTGGGTTCTCTCCAGACTCCACAGACACACATAATGGGCTAACTGGTATTTCTAAATTGGCTGCAAGTGTGATTGCAAGGTTGAATGATTATCTGTCTCTCCGTGTTAGCCTTGTGATAGACAGTAAAAGACCTAGATGCCGCTTGTCAAGAACTATTCAACAAAACAAAACAAAAACAAACAAACAAAAAACACTTAACAGCCCACACGTTTTTACCTCCTGCACAGCTCGCCCCAACGTCACAGAGGTATGTTTAAAAACCAAAATACTAACAAATTACATCAAATCAAAGTGTTTAAATACCCATCTCTCTCCTCACGTCACGCCACACAGCTGTTCTGACTCTGACAATCACAGGACAAAGTACTGATAGTACTCTGTTAAACCAATTCATTTTCACATTTGAATGTTTTTTTTTAAAACAAGCTAAAATATAATCAAAATTAGGCCGATTGAAATGTATATAATCCTATTAACACATATTGTAATATATTAACAAGCTACAAAAGTGTGAAAATACAGTGTGGGTTCAATTCCAGTTTATTTCTCTGGTAATTCAGAGCAATATGTACAATATTTTGTGCCACTCGTTGATTAAATTAGGTGAGCAAAATCCCGAGGCTGAGACCCCAGTGGAGCCAAAATGATCATCATTAAATCAAATCTGGATCAATGTGATTCAAAAGAATCTAAATGTAATCAAATCATGAGGTTGCCAGATTCTGACCCATAGTAACCCTTCCCAGGACATTGTGTCTCGTTTAACCTTTAGTCCGCAAGTAAAACCACAGAGATAACCAGTGTGATGGTGTAACTGCTTTTTGAAAGAGGTATGTTTTACAGATTCTGGGAAATGTTACACACATCCTTACATTAGGAACATGAATATTTCATGGAGTCCCTACTGGAACCACAGCATCCTTTTATGTAAGAAAGCATTAAAAACCTTAAGAGCAACGCATCATTTAGATTTGGAAGCCTTGGTAATTTCAGTAAATGTTAGCAGTCAGTTCAGCGCAGATATGTTAAAGTTACCACAAACATCGAACAAAAGTGCGAGAGCGGAATGTGGAGAATTCCCAGATAAATGTGGAGTTGTGTGGTCCGTGACTGATGAGATTCCACAAGAAGAGGAAAAAGGGTGCATAAAAAACTTTAAATAACAATTAGAAAGAGAAAATAAAGTGGAAATCAGTCTGTGCTGTGATTCACACTTGGACTGTGAATACGCTATAACTGCTTAATCAGAACATCTGTGATTTGGGCCAAGTTAAACCAATATAATAAAAATATACAGAAAGGAAATGAGTCTTGAACCAGAGCTTTTTTTTGGCAGCCACAGGGACAGAATTAAATTAAAAACAAATAAACAAACTGCTGATGAATCTCCATCTCTTAAATGCTAATTGTATTGTTTTGAGGGCAAAATCTCACAGGCCAAATGTTCCACACTTTCCGCTACAAAGAATTACATATATTCTCAAAGACTGAGAGTTTGGGGACCATTTTTGAAAGATTTGTATCCAAGAAAAAGCCAGCCGGAATAACTGATTTGTATAAGCTATGCAGTGGATATAGATTCTCTTTCTCTTTCACTGTTGATATTAATGTTCAATAAAGATGAACCCCCCCTCCCACCCCTAAAAAAAACAACAACATGTTTCTCCTTCTTAAAGAACATCACAAAGTGCATGAGTCTATGTTGATGTGTGAGAGTGAAAGCCAAGGCATGCCAATGAGACATGGAGTGCGTCTCCAACATGTTAGATAACAGCTGTTGTCTGCAGCACGTTGATAAGCAGGTCGCACCGAGCGGGACATGGCAGCATTTTCCTCAAGAGGTAAATGAAGAAGAAGAAGCAGCTAAAAATACGACAGCGGCAGACAACAAACATCCTGACGAGAGACATCACACATGTCGAAGCGCATCATTTAACACGCTTGGATATGAGAAAACTGCCATTATCACTCCACTTAAAATTCAACTCCTCGTGTCAGTTATTTTTCCAATTACAGTTAGAAAACAAGATATTAAAGATAAAACTAATATTGGTGGTCTCGTTCTCCAGTGCAACCCTTTCCTTCACAACTGTGCACTTTATCCCCTCTCTAAAAAGCTGAGCTCACTCTGGGCAGCAGTTTTGCAGATCTTTCTTTGGACAACCAAATGCAAATTTAATTGAACCCCAATACATCTTTCTTTTATTTGTGTTTTTAGGATTTTCTAAAGCAACAATTACCAAAAACCTCTGAAATCAGATGCGCTCTCCGTATTGGGGAAAAAAACAACCTTATCTAGGGCTTATTTTGAGTTTGCCTTTAACAGCAAATGTCTTTCTCACCCTCGACCTGTCTTGGCAGAGTGTCGCCCCTCCCTGAGCCTGGTTCTGCCAGAGGTTTCTTCCTGTTAAAAGGGAGGTTTTTTTCTTCCCACTGTCGCCAGTGCTTGCTTATAGGGAGTCATTTGATTGCTTGGGTTCTCTCTTTATTATTGTAAGGTCTTTACAGTACAAAATAAAGTGCCTTGAGGTGACTTTTGTTGTGATTTGGTGCCAAAATGTAATATTTTATAACAGACTAAATTATGAAGATTGATGTGTTTGACAATCGGAAGGAGCCTTGCTAATAAAGCACATTTCCTGTTTTAAATAGTACCACTTAGTTTATATTAGTTGAGATGCAGTTATTGTGTTAAGTGAGCAATAACTTACTGCATATGCACTATATACTTGTGATTTAATACAAGTTTTGTAGAGACTTGGTAATAAGTCTGACTCTACTAAAGCCAACATTTGGATATGCTATGACTGACAGAGATACACACTATAAGGCCAAAAGTACTCGCTCGCCTGCCTTCACATGCATATGAACTTGAGTGACATCCCATTTTTAATCCATAGGGTTTAAATGATGTCAACCCACCATTTGCAGCTATAACAGCATCAACTCTCCTGGGAAAAGTTTTCACAAGTTTTACGAGTACATGTCTATGGCCAGTCAATTTCTTTCACAGCAAACTCACTCATCCATGTCTTTATGGCCCTTGCTTTGTGGACTGGTGCACAGTCACATTGGAACACGAAGGGGCCATCCTCAAACATCCTTCAAAGTTAGGAGCATGAAACTATCCAAAATGCCTTGGTATGCTGAAGTATTAAGAGCTCCATTCACTGGAACTTAGTAAAAGGATGCAGTGAAGACCCTCCAATTAGCTCAGACAGATGCAGTGGTCTAAAGCACCACTGCAACCAAAGCTTTGGATTGTGCTTGGTGATGTAAAGCTTGGATACAGCTGCTTGGCCATGAAAACCCATTCCATGAAGCTCTCTACAGACTGTTCTTGATCTAATCTGAAGGCAACATGAAGTTTGGAGGTCTGTAGAGATCTACAGAAAGTTGCTGACCTTTGTGCACTATGCTCGTCAGCATCCGCTGACCCTGCTCTGCGGTTTTATATTGCCTACCACTTTGTAGCTGAGTTTCTATCATTCCTAATAACTTCCACTTTGTTATAATACCACTAACAGTTGAATTTGGAATATTTCACAACTGGACTCGTCACGTATTTGGAATCCTATCACTGTATCACGCTGGAATTCCTGAGAACAACCCGTTCTTTCACAAATATTTGTAGAAGCGGTCTGCATGCCTAGGTGCCTGATTTTTATACACCTGTGGACATGGAAGTGACTGGAAGACCTGAATTCAATGACATGGATAGCTGAGTGAATCCCTTTGGCAATACAGTGTATGTCTTTCCCTGTTATATTCATTAAAATATGCCTATGCTTCAGTAGATGAAACATTTGTTAAAAAACAAACAAACAAAACCTTAGTGGATCTTGAAATATTTCTTTCTTCTTTTAACAGCTGGGTCTACTCTGAATGTAATTCAGTTTCTTTGCATCTTTCTGAAAAATAAAATTCAGCCAACAGAAAATGCAAATGTTTAAAAATGGAGAAATCTTTGTCAGCAGAAAAGTTGAAGCAGGTTGAATGCATACGAGAACATGCAGCACCTGAATGAATAAACACATGAATAAATGAATATGTCAGTGAAAGCCTGTCTGACTCACTGGGCTGCTTCACATGTATACATGAAGTACTAGCCTTTAATGTGCAAGTCATTCACAAACAGCTGTGTGAAGCACCTAATCTCGATGGTTTCAAACTACAGAGATCAGTTCTGTGTCAGTCTCAACACATACACACTCTTTTAAAACATATCGAGAGGCCAAAAGCCTACAAACCCACCGCAATTAGAACACTCCGCGACGACAGCAGCTTCCTGTTCTGGATAAACAGCTACAGCTACAGCTACAAGTCACTGTATATCTGTTGCTTATCAAGAGGGAAATGTTAGCACCGCAATCACTTTCTTTCCTTCCTACTTTGTTTCACAAACTTCCATCAGTCTCATTTTCAGGCCATCACTCGCATAGCTGACTGCATATTAACACAGAAACACAGCAAAACCCCATAAGAGCCTGCACTCAGCTCTTAGTCATCATCACCACTGAATGCGGCTAATAGCCAGCTGAGTAGACCTCTTAAGGCAGCCGAGCCAACACACATGATGATGTCTCTTCTTCACTAAAATTCATTGGCACCAGTGTTACAGCTTCTCAATGCTGCCAGTTATTCTCCGTTTCTATTTGGGCTGGGAGATCTTCTCTGTAGTCCAACAGACATTTATTAACTCCAGTGTCATTGCTAACAAGTGAGATAATCACTGGATGAGTTTAACACTGCGCGGTTAAGATTTTAACACCTGCCAGGTCATTGGTGATTGGTCTTGGGTTAAGGTTAGTTTTTATTTTCCCCACATGGAAAATGGTCAAATTCTCAGAAACAGAAAGATGTTGCCTTTCAAGTGAAGTGTCATGTTTTCATTTTGACATCACAGTTTTCCTTTAAAAAATGTTTTCCATTTGGGTATTCCAAAAGTCAAAAGTACATCATGACTAACCTTTACCCTTAACACACACATGCACACACAAACACACAATACAACGCTGCTGAGAGTGTAAGAGTGTTTACAAGATCTTTTGAGTGTTTACTTCCTACTTCAAGTATGTTGACAAAGACTACATACCATAATCATTGGATCAGAATCAGAATCAGAATCAGAATCAGAATCAGAATGGGGTTTATTGCCAGATGTTGAGGTTTACAACATTAGGAAATTGCTGCGGTGCTTCAGTGCAAACAATAAGAATTAAAGTGCTATGTAGAAAGAAAGATATGTGCATGAGATATACATGAGATATATACATGAGAATATGAATTATGAGTGCTACGTAGAAAGATATATACATGAGTGCAGGTGGTGATCAGTGCCAAGCATGTAATGGTGCAGTGACACAGCGTAGGGTCATGTGTTTGTGGCGGGGACAGTCATGTGGTTATTGTTCATGTGTCCAACAGCAGAGGGGAAGAAACTGTTCTTATGGCGAGAGGTTCTGGTGCGAATGGACCGGAGCCTCCTGCCTGAGGGGAGCAGGTCAAACAGACTGTGTCCAGGGTGAGAAGGGTGAGAAGGATACCACAGCTAATGTTTTTATGCTTCTCACTTTTGAATCTTTAACTTAAGGCATTGAATTTTCTAAATGGCCACAATTTTTCAGTTTAGGGAAACATACTCTTTTTTTTTATGTGCACGTTTTTGAACAATGGGGAATTTAAATGCCCAACTTGGTCTCAGTTTAGACAAAAAACAAACAAACAAACAAACATGTAAACAAGAATTTAAAAAACACCAGACACGATGGAGCTATTGTGGAAAAATATAAGCACCAGTGTCTGAAAATAATGTAAAAATATTACTCCTAAGCTCAGGATTTCTATGCAGCCAACGATGATGAGACTCTAATATCATTCAAAAAGTGCAAATCTAATTGATGCTTAAAAATGACTTGTTATCATCAATTTTCAAATGGCTAACAAAACACTTCTTTGTAACAACCATTACAAAAGAGTATGCATGCCCATCCTGACACGTGTGTCGAATTCTCAACCATTTCCCTGAAATATCAACTTATGTGCTCCACCCAGATTCAGTTAAACAGCTAAAAAGATACCAGGCCATCATATTTGTTTGGCTCTTTTTGACTCCCTCACAGTCTCCTTCCAACCCTCTCAGGCTCAAATTAAACTTTTTGTTGCTAATGCACAACCAAGTCCTGCAGTGGTACTTCTGAGTAAAAAAACAAAAAAACAAACTCATAAAATATGTATGTGGGGTAATCAGGTTGTTAGTTTTTAACTGTTGCAAATCTGCAACGCCTGCCTCGAGAGGGTTAATGTGTCCCACCTGTTTGTCCTTCGCTGGTTTCCTCCACAGCGGATTCTTTTCACCAGCAAACACGAAGCCCTGTGAAAAAGAATGAAAAGAGGCCACTAAGTTTTAAACACAAGTTAAAGTTTTTCCTTACTCTATGATGAGAAATGAGTATATTCGCTCCAGATACACATACATTCATTTCAAAGTGTGAAGAGTTGCGAGCATTAACTTGCACATAACCATGTTGGTTACATGCCAGCATGCTAACATGAAACTAGCGTGGCTGATTAGATTTATTATCAATCTAATTATAATGATGACATTAAATTAATACGCTGACAAGAAGATGAGTTGGAAAAAAAATCCCCTTGAATTCCCTCTAATGATCATCTGACCTTTAGATCATCCTCCATCGACACAACCCTAGTTTCCAGTTCTGTCTCTTTTAAAATAGGGGCCAGTTTCAATTTCTCATAACATGCACGACTGAAGAGCCAGCAGACCAGACAACAGTTGAGACTCACACCAGTCTTATCAAAGCATCTTGTGCAGGGGTTTTTGCATCACAATAATGCAAATGCAGCTTCCTTTATAAGAAAAAGAGGATATTAAAATTAATGGTAACACTTTCTTGCAGGGAAACTGAGCAGCACTGCAGATTTTTACAACTTGGGTCAGTAACCTTTTACATCATAGGAACTTTTTCATATCTCCAGGATGGTAAATGGTAAATGGCCTGTATTTATATAGCGCCTTACTAGTCCCTAAGGACCCCAAAGCGCTTTACATATCCAGTCATCCACCCATTCACACACACATTCACACACTGGTGATGGCAAGCTACATTGTA
>NW_005187435.1:203058-205106 GCF_000239375.1 Pundamilia nyererei | reverse complement strand
AACCGGCAACCTTCCGATTACAAGACGAACTCCCAACTCTTGAGCCACGATCGCTCCAGTCACAGTACTGTTCCTATTGGCAATGCAAACCCAAATAGAAAAAACCCCACACATCCCGAGGATGTAGTTATTCCCCAGTGACTATGGAGTTCAAAAGCACCTTGCAAGCGACAAATTTCAATTAGAAGACACAGAAAAGAGTTGCATTTAAGCATAAATATTGATTTAAATACCACATCAGAGTACCGACAACAACACAGTCTCCTCTCTATTCAATTGTGTAACTTCCATTTGTGTAATCAATATCTTCCACTTATCCAAAGTTGATTTGTGGTGGCAGCATGCTGGGGAGGATGTTCCAGTCATCCTTCTCCCCTACAACTTCTTCCAGTTCCTTATGAGATCCTGAGGTATTCCCAGGCCAAACCACCTTGACTGGCTCCTTGCAACACGGAGGAGCAGCAGCCCTATTCCAACGTCTCTCTCTAAGGCCAGCCCAGCTACCTTCTAGGAGAAGCTCATTTCAATCGCTTGTAATCAGTCTTATTCTTTAGTTCATTTCCAAGATCTCATGACCATACTGTAGGTCACAGTTGCAACACAGACAGTCTGTTAAATCAAAAGTTTATAAAACTTTACCTATTTTATCTAATGGGGGAATGATCTTAATAATGCAGATGAGTTAAGAGTGTGTAAAAACATGTCTCTCCAAAGCAAAGTGTCTCAAATTGAAGAGCATAACAAGTATAATTTCCACAGGCAGCATGTATAAATCCCAAACGCAGAAAACGTATACACAACACTGATGCATTAAGGCCTTTAGTTTCAGACTGCGCTTTCCAGTGTGGTTGTGGGCATATAGAGCTGCTGTGGGATGGGAAATAAAAAAATCAATCACTCAGTCAATAAAAACAATACATTTTTCTTTCCGTTTATTCCTCGTGGAACTTACTGTTAAACTATTTTTGTCCAGCAAAATGTCTGATGTTAACTTTGAGGCTGGAGTCAATGTGGACTAAACGGGCACTTCAGTCGAATCCTGCTGACATCAGGCGTCTGATGGGAATATAAAGCCCATAGATGTGAAACCAACCCTTTGTTTTAAGAGATTTCAGCCCCCTCACAGGGATGTTTGCCTCCACTTAGATTGTTTTTTTTAGTGGTATTCATGGAACAGTTTTGTTAGCAGCCAGCTTGTTTACTTCTGGACTGGACCTAACAGTGATGTTATCAGCTGTGGAGAAAATTTGGAAACAACAAGTCAGAGGAAAACTTGTTGTTTGGCAACTCAGTACTCGAGTTCATGTTTAAAAACAGCTTAACAGCTTCATCCCCAAATGAAAGTGACCTACTTTCTTCTCTGTAATTCACACCAAAGCAAAAAAAGTTCCCTCCTGTCTAATGGTTCTCTGCAGGTTGCTCAGGTTGTTTTTGTTGTGCCTTATCCCACTGTCAGACATACTCCAATTTGGCGACGGTAGTATGCTAGAGAGCCTCCCGGAGCTGGAGCTGGAGGGGCCACTTTCACCACAACCTGGAGTAGGTGGAGAGCTGGGACCACTACACTGAGCTCAGAGCAAAACAAGGACTTTAGTCGCCAGCTACAGCTCAAGATGACAGAGCTGGAGTCCATCCACGGGGTGAGAAACATGTTCGAGAGGCAGCTGAGGGGCACAGTTTAGTGTCTTAAAGCATTTATGGTATTCTGTCACGAGTCTCTCTTCACGAGTAAATGGAGGCGTTGTTCTTCACAGCATTACATTTGGTGGGTGTAGTCTGATAGAAAGAAATGAGTTCCTATATGAACTGTGAACATGTTTTTTTTCCCCTTTCTGCAAATAAAGCGCCATCTGATCCCAGTATATTATAGAGAAAGGCAGACATCTCTACAGCCGATATCTCCAAAAACTGGGCAACAGTTTTGCAATATTTCAACACAATAAAAGCAAAAAGCAAATTCTGGGGTCCAAGCATTTAATTAGGGCTGCACAAAAAAATTAATATTTTCTGTAAATTCTGTGAATCTGTGAGTCGAGTGTTTTAACCGA
>NW_005187435.1:195120-202534 GCF_000239375.1 Pundamilia nyererei | reverse complement strand
CCCCCTATTCTATAACAAACCCATCAGCCTCTTTCAGCCCTCATCAGTGAAGCAGCACATTACTCAGCCTCAGATGACTGTTGGTGGAGCATCTTGTGACTGAGAGCAGAGCGGAAAAAAAAAATCCTCACAGTCTGCTGTTTGTTGGGCTGAAAACCAGCTGGACAATGTGACACCAAACATTCCTGGGTTTTGTGAAAAATAACTGTTCAGGCTGACAGAGTGGAGAGTGTCTGAACACAGAAAACACAAGCTGCCATTCATACCAGTGGATGGGAGGAGTGTATCTAACAGTCCAATCGGTGAGCAGCTGAATGTGTGACAGGGTCAAATTCACAAGAGGAATGTGACCAAGGAAACATGTTTCTGTCTCGAGTGTTCAGGACGAGTATCCACGGCAGTGTTGGCAACATTTTTTCCTCAGAGGGCCAGACTGAGTTAGATAGAGTAAGCAGAAGGAAACAAAGTGCTTAAAATTCACTAGAAAATTCCTGAAAAAATTATGAATGTGCCAGTGTCCCTATTTCTGTGTAAAATAGGTTTGCAGAGATTGCAGCAAATATTGTAAGGAAAATGTAGACAGCTGGAAACTAGAAACAGATTTTAATTGTTTATGTTAATATCCTGATAAAAGTTATTTTCGAGTTTCCCAAAAGCTAAAAGATCCATGGATCTGAATTTTAGGCAGAAGAAGGAGAATAATAATAATAAGAAGAAGATAATGACAAAAATCTGACAAATAATAAATAGTCAGCCTTAATGCTATTGCACTGACGCACTCAATTAACTTTGACAGTCTTGACAGATTGCTTTAAACTGTAAAAGCCAAAGAATGTTGACTTTTCTCTGTCAGGCTGTTATGAAATCCGCTTAAATGCCTAATGCATGTATTAATATGCATGTTTGCATCAATGAATGAATAAAGAATGAATACATGATCATAGTCGTGGATATGACTCAGGGTGCATACCTGAACCAAACGGCCATCATAGTACAGACCTGCATCACTGAATCAAGAAAATCAGCTAACACCATTTCCCATGCACATACATTACTGATTAGGGCCACTCAGACATATTTGTTCCTTCATCCGAGACAACAAGGACTCTATTGAATGATGTCCTCACGCTTGTATTGAAAGTACACTGACTGCTCCCATTTCGCATTCCCCCCCAAAGTTCCATTTAGTACTGCAAACTGTGCATTGGACCTCAGCACTATCCTGACACTCTTGTGCCTGGATTGCTTAATCTAAACAGGATTCAAGTTCATCTAATCACAAGTACTGGTCTTACAGTTATGGGTGTGGTTTGGTACTGAGTGAACCTGTTACCCTGTGTAGAGCTTAGGCCTCTAAATTAACTTTCATTATTAAAAAACTAATTTAGCAATAATCTTTGGACAAACAAGTAAAAAAAACATCAAACAATTCAATAAAAACAAAAAACAAACAAATACTAAGTGTGGCAAAAGCTACACACAAATTGTGTTCCCCTTGTCATTTTGACTTTATGACTACTTTATGACTTTATATGGTGGCTCCTATCAAATGAATGTGGACTGAGTGTACAGAAATTTATGAATTTGCAGAAAGGGGGAAAAAAAAGTTGGAGAACCAGTTCAAAGACACTCAAAACCAAAATACCTATTAAGTAAGTTAATGACACACACGCACTGATATCAGTGCAGGTAAAAAATAAAAAAAATAAAAATCACCACAGAGATCATCATTTAAATCATGAATGAAAAATGCATTATTCTGCTGCAGTTTTTGAATCTGCTTTCACTAAAACTTGCCTGCTTCACAAAGGCGTTGCCATCTGTACAACACTCAGTGTCAGAATTATCACAGGCCTCCAAGTGTGTTTAATTCACTAGTCTCAGGATAGTGTTCTTTTGCCTGGCAACTAACCAGTTATTCAGCTAATCATATGCGCACCACCTTCAGTGGAACTCCCATCAGTATGTGTACTTCAAATAACTCCGTATCAGCTGCCAGCTACTTCAAGTTCATCTGTTATTGCCACGTAAACATTTCCAAAGCCAAACGCACTTGAATGCAAAGATAATTAAATTTATTTCACTACCAACACACACAGACCAGGAAACTTGTATGTTATTAGTATCATGTTCAAGGACACTTCAGCCTCTAGACATGAGGAGCTACAGATGAAACCACCAACTCTGCAGTTAATTTACAACCAGTTCTACGGACTCATCCACTTTTTTCCCCCCATAGTGTTGAAAAGGCTAAATTTCTCCATTTTGAAGATTCTGTGTGTGAAAGCAGAATCCAAGAATATGACACAGAGTCACATGAAAGCATGCACAGAATGTTCTGTGTGGACAATGTTCTGTGCCTCTCCTGTTTTTGTTTTTTTTTCCTGGTGAACTTTGAAATGAAAAGCCACTTCGGTTTTATTGAGCACATGATCTTACACAGCTGAGCCCAAAGGCCTCGCTCAGTGGACTCAGAGTCAAACTGTGGAAAACACAAAAACGCACTGGCAGGTCACTGGACCAGACCTCCAGAGCAGTTTCTGGTCCTCAGAGTCAGAAAGTCACCGAGTTGTTAACAACAGCCGGAGATGAAGAAACAGAAATGGAACAGCTGAGAATAAATTCAGCCTTTGAATTTATTTACTTATTTATTCTGCTTTCCCAAACAGCAGAGGAGCGAGCGGGTCCCTGTTCCTCTCTGATGTGTTTTATGTTTTAACAGATTTCATCTTGTCCCAGTTTGGAGCATCTTGGCTGTGATGGCAGTGTGTGTGTTCAGATCGGAGCCCTGCGTGTCTGTGCGTGCACGCTGTGATGAATGCCTGCGTGCTGATTGTGAGAGCTACGCCCAGCTCTCCAAAACAAACATTGCATTCCACCGATCCTCTGCACCAGTCACAGACCGGGAACAGGAATGAGGCCTGAGTGGGATTCCCACCTGGTAGGCAGAGGAGATGTGTACGTAGCAGAGTTCCCTGCTGGCAGAGCTCCCGGTCAGCTCAACAACACATTGACAGGAGGATAGAAAACAAACCACAGCGGGGACTCTTTGCAGCGTCTGCAGTCTGAACATGAACTGAACTGACTACTGGCAGGGATTCCCCCACAGAACAGTGCAGTCCACCCACATCCTAAAACAGCTCATGTAAAAACAGACCATGGCCACGCCACACCGCCTAAACTATAGTGACGCCCATCTCATCCCACACATCGAATATGCTGTGCTGAGGTTATACATTCACTAAATTTAAGGTATAAAAGAAGGCTCTGTTTATTTAAGGCAGGGTTGGACACCTTTTGTATAAAACACTAATCTTTTTGCCACACTTGGCTGGATTAGCTGGGATGCACTGCAGGGACATAGTCTTTGGGTAGTTGGGCTGCAAACGTTGTTCAAATATCCTTGAAAGGTCTTTTACCCATGGATCACTGCAAACAATTGCAAAGTAGTGATAAGAAGTGGAAAATGACATCAAAATCAAAGTTCAAAAAATAAACATAAAACATTTCCAGCACAGTTTAGCTTTATCCTTGCCACATTAGCGGGCCATTTCCGGTAGAAATGTGAACATAATGAGTAACAAATATTAAAAAATATTGCAGCAGCACATAAATATGAGCTGGACTCCAAATGGTCACTTGAAGGTTAAAAACATAAACAGTGCGCACAATATTGATCTAAATTTACCATATATGATGTGAAATGCGTTCATTTGATGTCAATCAATTTAAATGTTGCCACAAACATACCTTAATGCAGCGGTCCTCAACCTTTTTTGCGCCACGGACCGGTTTATGCCCGACAATATTTTCACGGACCGGCCTTTAAGGTGTCGCGGATAAATACAACAAAATAAAACTAGTACCGGTACCGAAAAAAAGAAGATTTATTCATAACACATGTGAAAAGACCCAGGAAAACCGAGTTAATGATAAAAACGGTAACAAAATAACGCTAAAAACCGATAAAAACCCTGAAAACCATACATTTCACACCCGAGCCTCAACTCTCGCGGCCTGGTACCAAACGATTCACAGACCGGTACCGGTCCGTGGCCTGGGGCTGCCTTAATGCATCCCTAACAATGCCTTCATTAAAACAAATAATAAAATGGAGGTTGCTGGCCCATTAAACAATGGTACTGACACCAGCAGTGTTCAAAGTACCCTTTAACTGTAAAACTCGCTCTGCAATAAGATGACTCATATGTTAAAATTCTGTAAAATTATCCAGTGGTTAATGAGGTGTTTTTTTCCAAGGGGAACAAACCACATAATTAACAAAATATGGCAACATATATCATGCTAATGGCCAAAAACCTTATTGTTCTTCTCTGTGAGTCTTTAAAATGATGCAGCTGATGCTCCAACTGCATTCATGTGAGAACAAATCTGATAAGGAACTATGTAGGTTACACTGATATTTCCACCAAATCTTTTACAGTACTCAGTCTCCAGTGGAGCTTCAAAGGATTAGATGACAGAGAAAGACAGAAGTCTGGTGGTGGGGGGAAAAAGAAAGAAATATACTCCACCTCTGCTCATTTTATGGAGAAAAATAAAATGGTTCAAGCACCAACACCAACACTGTTTTGAATTTTAAAAAAAGTTTCTGAGGTCAAAAAGCAACATGTCAAATAAAGGGAGGAAACAGACACACAGAAACAGCACCTGTTGGGAGTGTAAGTAGAGGGAAGTGAAATTTTGACTGTTGCCAACACAACATGAGGAAACCACCGAGCCTTCACTTCCTGTTGGCTCTCCATGTGCCCTCCATCTGCTCACTTCCCCCTCTGACTGGTGCCTTTTTTTCGGACCGTCTCTGAGAACAGAATCTTCCTATACATCTGAAATTTTAAGAAGCTCCTCTGAAGTCATGAAGTACCAGATTGAAAAAAAATTAAATAAATGACAATAATAATTAAGAGAGAAGGAGATGGAGGAAGAGTCTGATGCCTACCTCAAACTATGTTGTATGACTGACTTCCACACACTTTGTCACAAATGCATGATGATGTTTTACTACAGAAAAGTTGCGTATAAAAATATTTTTCAGTGTTAAACATTATGTGTGTGTTTGGGTGTCACTTAAAAAACCAGGCCCACACCCACATCACCTTCACCTCAAACCTGGTCGTCACGCACACTTTGTTTCAGCCACCTGAGTGGAAAAATCCTGTGGGTTTTCTACAGACTTATACAGAGGTTCAGCATTTTCCAAGTCAAGCAGAATGCGGACTGTTGTGTGAGACATTGTTATATCCCTTGCATCTCTTTAGCCTTTTATTGAAACAGAGACTTTCTCCCTCTCTCTCTACGTGCTGCAGCTGAACAGCATTCTTGTCAGTAGTGGAAGTGCACATCTAGCCCCCGACAAAGCGCTTCTTGCCATTTGGGCTCTCTCTTGTGTGGTTGCTAGGATTAGTCGTGTTTAGTTTCACTAGAAATCTGTCCTTTGAAACAGACTTGTGGCAAACCTGTAAAACCTCAGTATGCTTTCTTTTGTGTTTGAATAAATCTGGCTGCAAGCTTGGTGGGAGTTTTCTGACAGTATTTAAACACTTTCTCTCCTCTTTTGTGGCTAGCCAGGGAGCCTAGGTTTTATAGTTTTGCTTTGTTTTGGGGTTTTTTTTGTTTTTTGTTGTTTTTTTTTAAACCTGCAGCTCGGTGTTTCTCTTCTTTCTAGAAAAAGTGGATAGGTGTGGGTCGGGGTCTGTTTGTTGGTTTGGCCTTGAAGACCCAGAAGGCTATTTGCTTGCTTTCCTTTTCCTAACCAATGCAATATAACCTACAGAACTGTACTTCAAACAAATGAGCATCAGGAAAGCGTTTACTGGGGTTAAAGGTCAGGGGAGCCAACAGCTTATTCCCCATAGATTTCTATAAAACAGTAAGTCTTTTAGAAACCAGAGGAGTTGCCCAATGCTGTCAATTTAAAAAAAAAAAAAAATCAGATTTCACTGGCTTTACTTTTCCCAAAGTAAAGCCACATCCCCCTTTTATACCATCTATGGTATGCACAAAAGCACTATTGTTCTGCATATTTTTAAGGCAATGACTCTGCGTCACCATCCTTAACAGAAGCCTGTTCAAATTCCTCCTATTTCCAGCCATTTCTGCCCATCCTGATGATTTCCCTTTGGGAATAAGAGCAAATACAAATTTCAGGAAAAACACAACTAAACAGATTAAAATATTTACCTCTGAGTCATTTCACGTGGAGTTCTTTTTAGCTTGTTCAAACCTCTCTGGTCTTGGACAGACACTTTCTCCTGTGGCTTCGGTCTTTTTATTCCCTCGTCTTTATCAGTTGGTAACATGTAGCAGAGGGCTGCCAAGTAGGCTGCCCCTCTTGAATATATGCACACCCAAACACAAGAGTGGGCTGCACACTCTTCACAGACACCAACCTGAATTACACAGCCGCTCAGCCAAGGAGCTGAGTCAGATTACCGCAGTCTGTTTAATATACAACATCTAAAGGTGAGCGTTATGGAGCTTTCGGGAAGGGAGTGGCTCTTGTACCTGCCTCTATTGGAACCGGTGTAAACAGGACTGTAGCCACTCCAGCTGGAGAGTCGGCCTTTCTTATCACTCTGCCAGAGTCGATGATGGTTTAACCTTTTTTAAATAGTGAGCACACAGGAAGAGGATGCACGAGCAGCTTTTACAGCTGTCTGAGTTCTCTGAATTAGGAGCAATAGGACTAAAGAAGGTCATTTACAGCAAATAAGCTCCATTTTAATCTCTATTTTAGATCTATAAAATCTCTGTGATATCCAGAAAACGTATATGAAAGTGTATTTATATTTGCAACTAGGGTTAGGTGACTATTGTGCTTGTCTTTTTGTTATCAAAGTTACATTAGTCAACAGTCATGAAAGGCACAGATTCATTATAGTCATTCATGTTTAGATTCATTAATATAGTGCTGCCTTCTGTTGTTTGTTTGTTTTTTAGGGTTTTTCGGTTTTCCTTTATTTTTTACCATTGTGAGACAGGTTCAAAACTATATATCACCTCAGGATATTGGAAGAATTGTCTTGATTTTCAAGAAAAATATCCAAAACTAGTCTTGATCCAAATATCCTTCTGGATCTTGATTCCTTCTGTTAAGGGAATTTTCATTCTTAACAGAGGTCTCAGATTGCTCTTATCATCAATTAATTTGCTGATTATTTTTGCAACAAGTTTTTCGTCTACAAAAGATTACAAAACTGAGAACTGGCAACCGGAATTCTCTAGAGCACAAAGCAGCGCCAGCAAAATTTCATTTTCTGTCTGAACAACAGTCCAAAATCTGAAATATTCAAGTTGCTCTAAGGTAGACATGGAAAAGCAGCAAATTCTCACATTTTAAAACAGAAACATTTTTGCCGTTTCTGATTGAAAATTAAAAAAAAAAAAAAAAAAA
>NW_005187435.1:181609-195100 GCF_000239375.1 Pundamilia nyererei | reverse complement strand
AAAAAAAAAAAAAAAAAAAAAAAAAGCATAATTCAAATAGTTCAAATAGTTGGTGTATAATTTTCTACTAAATGAACTAACTGTTGTGAATATAACTTATCCTCATAGCAACAGCATAGTTATCCAGCATCACCTGACATCAACTGTAACTAACAACCCACAGAGCAAAAAAAAACAAAAAAAACAAAAACAAAACACACTCACACTTATCCATCTATGCTAATACAGTCACACAGACTCACACAGCCTGGCTCACTGCAGCTCATCACATTCACAACAAGCTTCAACACCTCTCTGCAACAATGGCTTCATCAGGATTAACACACACACACACACACGCCTGAGTGTGTCTTAGTGGCAGCTTCACCTTTGTGAGGTGAGAAATGTTAAACTGAGAGCACCAAGACAGATAAATGTGCATTAGATTTGCTAAGATTTCTTTTTAAAATTGTATATATCCTGTGAGACACACAAACATTTAGTACACACGTGTACAGTACGTCAATGTCAAACAGCTACATGTGGGCCAGCATTATCGTAGCTACATATGCCAAACGGCAGCCTGATCTGAACCACTGAGTCATTGTCCACATATCTGATTTTTTTTTTTCAGTGCTTCCAACAGGTCTCTTTTTGTGCTAATCGATAAGCGTTTCCATGGATGGAAAAACAAATAGCCAATCACAGCCTTTGTGGGTGGAAGGACAACATTTTCATGTCCCAGAGCCAGAAAAAATACGAGTATGTGCTGCTTTCTGAATTTCAGCTTACAAAACATGATAAAAAGCAAACTCAAACCATGAGCACTGTCAGAATAATGAATAAATAACGAACAATGAAAAGGAATTGGAATTCAAATGGATCACCGGTGCGGCAAACAGCAGAGAAAGGTAAAAGCTGGTGGCAGACAATTAAAATTATTTATTACCCAGATTGAATCTAATCATTGTCGCCACATAATGTAGATTGGAAATAATTAGACTGACTGCCTACAAATATTTTTGCCATAAACCCACAGTACAATGCCCAGTCTTTCAGGAGTAAGGGACAGACTGAATGAGTCAGCAAAAGAAATCCTTATTTATACTGCAACTTCTTCTTCGATGTTGCTTCTAAACCACGTCTCATTCTGCTGTATGTTGCTGTGATTACAGCTGTTTTGTGTGCACTAGGACTTGGAAACCAGGACAAAGCTCGATGTTGGTGGGAATCTTTGCTGCTTATAATACAGAAAATGCAGTGCCTTTTGTAACTTTTAATTAGGCTGATAATCAACAGTTTACCTCCAAAGACACAAAGTCCTTTATTTTTTATCTTGAATTTAATTTGTCACCTCAGATTGTGCACAGATGGAGCTGTTATTTAATTCTATAAAAAAATCTACTGCATGGATGCCTGGAGCCTGGAGCATGTCAGGAAAAAAAATTGAGATTCAGCTAAATTTCTAGTTTTGCTTCTTTCTTACTTTTTTCTTAAAAAAGAAAAAACTCAACTTGTTAATTAGTCACTATGATCATCCCCAACTCAAATTGAAAACATTCCCTCACTCACGTCTGCAGCAAAGCAAATTATTAATGGTTAACAAACAGATTATTGACAGTCTAAGTGTTAGTTTAACTTTGAGTTTTTGTGCATTATGCACAGTGAGGGATGATGTAGGAAAAATAAAATCCAGGTCACTGGAGGAGCGATCATGGCCTCGATTAGTAGTCTTCTACTCACATACTGTCCATGAAAACCTCTAACTATCCAGGCTGCCGGAAGTTCATCACATAAAAGAGTTTAGTGAAATATATCCTGCATTTGTTAGCAGCTAACAGCTCTGACTCCAGACTTTAAATGAACCTTTTATCACCAATCATTATGTTTTTATTACTAAAGCATTAGAAAATAAAAGCATGCACAGCAGGTAGCGGCATCTTAATTTTAGCTGCTGTGACCCTCGCTGAGGTTGTTGATTAACATGACAAACATCAAAAGCAGCAGCTTCAACAAGCAGCAGATAATTAATGTTGATTCCATAACAGCTAAAATTACAGTTTTGGTTGTTGTCCAGTGAAAACGGTCTCTACAGCCAAACAGAAACATGACTCTGACACTGAGCGCTGTTTCGTATCAGATAAATATCAGGAGAACCACCCAGTTTAACTTCTAAGGGTATAATATAAATTTCTTATCAGCTTCACAGTGTGAATCAGGACCTCCATTATTTGAATCTGATTCATATTTAATCAACACTTCATATCATCTCCTGCTCATCTAATTTTCTGGTTCAGGCTACAGGCTGCCGATGTTTATTATGGCACTAATATAAACTGTAACGCACAAACAAAGGTGATTACCGATCCGAATTCAATATTTGACTCATAACTTTAGTTACTTTAAAGTGATGAAAGCTGAACATAATTACATTGGATGAGCAGATTTGATAAAATAGCAATGCTCATCACATCTCAGGAACTCTGCCAACTACTGAGACTGACTCTTTGGTTGAGCTCATTTCAAGAGTGTTGACAAAAATGCTGTTTCTGAATTTTCCTCCTGCTGCTCAAACCTTCCTGTCTATCATAAATGCACAAACACCCACATCTCCACCCACTAAACACCTGCCAAGCAGCACACGCACTCACACATCCACACGCAGGCGTTATGTAAGTGTGTGTCAGGAGGACACTCTCAGACGGTCCAGTTACAATCATCAATCCTGCTGACGCCTCCATGTCATCTGTGTGGATATTTCCATAAAGCAGGTGGACAGTGAACCCACTGCAGTGAGGTGGAGGCAGACTCCCATCCAATACTAGACTCACACATGGCCAAAATATGGTCTGTGGACCAGATGCCGGCCCCCTGACATCCTGAAGGGAGAATTTAACACGTCCCCAAAATTTAAAAAAAAATGTAAAGTTTTAGCTTGGGGCAGGGAGCATGCAAAAGCAGGTACACCCAAGCCTTCAAAACACATTAATAAATACAATACTTTGTGATAATAAATAACAGGTATCAGCTGTCTTTTTGCAACGTTTCATCTGGCAGGCAAACTCTAATGCCTTGAACTCCAGTTTGCAGCTGTAATTCCTGCCCTCGGTGACCTCTGTATAGCCAACCAGTTCTCTGCATGCTGCAGGTTCAGGTAAGAATGACCCTTGTTAGTTGGTCACAATCGATATCCAAGAAAAAACAAGGACTGCAGTCCAAGATATTGGGAGCTAGAGTCTGTTGAACCATGGGATGAGAGTCTTGGTACCACCACAGCTGTGACCTGATAACTCTACGGGTAAACACAAGATGGGAGCTAGCTAGCTAGTGAATGAACATTCAATATAACAGAAGGGATTGTCCAATAGTAAACTGATCATGGATGTTAAAAAAAAAAAATTAAATGAAAAATATATTTGGCTGACAAGTAATATAGCATGTGGAAGACATCTCCCCGCCCCCAAAAAAAGAGTTATTAAATAGTAAACATACGCTAAGCTCAGTGATGCCTGTGGTGGTACTGCAACGTATTGAAAATCTGAGTTACCTACAAAATTTAAAACAGAGGCTAAAAAATTTATTTTAATTAAATCATAATTATGAATAAAATTATCCTTAAACACATTAAGCATCGATATGAATTGTAGACACTGAAAAATCAAAGGTTTCTTACTGACAATTCTTGATTTTTTTTTTACCAGGTGTAAAATCCCCACGTTTTTGTTATGTCTGCAAAAACGTGGGGATTTTAACATATTTCAGGACTGTATGTGTTCATGTGTCTGTTTAGTCATTTAATGTGTGGCGCTTCATTTATTATATCCAATTCAGTCTGGCCCTCAGAAGAAAAATGCTGCATGCTCTTGCTCTCTCTGGACAACTGTGAGTCCATTATTGCGTCTTCTGTCATGTTCGCTGATCAGAGGAACAAAGGTCGACTGTGCTGAATCCTCCTTCATGCTTTGAAGAGTGTTTGTAGTCACTTTAATCCGTCATCTCTACCACTGGACTAGTTTCACCAGTCTAACGCTAAGAAGCCTTAAGCTTCAGTACTGTTGCTATGGTTACCTGCACTTGAACATACAAGAACAGGTCTGATATTTCCATGTCTTGCACATGCTGCTGGTGCAAGTGAGTTGGATTGAAACAAAGACCAAATTATCACCAATGTGAGGCTCATGATAGATTCTGCATAACGTACATTTTATTTAGCCTACTTTTTGGGGTTTTTTCGCCATTAAATTACTTGCAGTGGATCTCAACTTTGTATTTCAGTGCCTCCAGAATTCAAACAGTTTTTTCTTAAAGAAACCAAATGTTTTCTAATCCATTTGATATTATTTTTAGAAAGTAAAAAAAAAAAAAAAAAAAAAAATGCTCACGCAACCTGCAGACCTTGAAATGAGCTTGTCCAGTATATCTTGGAGCAGATCAGAAAACATTTAAATGATTAAAAGAAAAAAGAAAAAAAACAAACAAACAAAAAAAACGCATGTAGCTCACTGGTTAGTGCACTTTTCAAAGTGCATTCCCCAATGTTGGGTGGCTGTAGCTCAGGTGGTAGAGCAGGTCATCTACTGATCGGAAGGTTGGTGGTTCGATTCCCGGCTTCCCCTAGTCTGCATGCCAAATATCCTTGGGCAAGATACTAACCCGAAATTGCTCTCCGATGCATCCATTGGAGTATGAATGTGTGTGAATGTCAGTTGTGCTTGTGCGAATGGGTGTGAATGGGTGAATGCACAAGTTGTGTAAAGCGCTTTGAGTGCTCAGAAGAGTGGAAAAACGCTATATAAGAACTAGTCCATTTACCATGTTAGTTTTAGGCACCACTATTTTGTTTTTGGAGCCAAAAGTGACCAAATTTGGAAAAAAAGGTTTGAGTGCAAAAATTATCAGCTAAAAATAGAAGACGTGGTTTACAAGCTGTATCCATAAACCATATGGATACAATGTGCAGACACATACTTGTTAATTAGTGCTAAATAGCAGACTGATAAAATATTGCAATAAACATAGAGCACTAACTTCTTGGATCATCAGAGGTTTTCATTAAAATTACTCAAAAGCCACCTACACCATAAATATTAGGGTGAGGCAAACAATTAATTTTGATAGTCGACTAGTCACAGATTATTTTTGCAATTAGTTGACTAATCAGATCATGCATCCATTGGATGTAAAACGTACAGTTTATTGCATCAGCATGCGTCTGCGCTTATATAACTATCATTAGCTTACAGCTTGAAGTGTTTAAGGTATGTGCTAACGAAAAATAAACCAAAAATGATAGTTTAAACTTTTAATGAATTTTGCAGATTGTCTCAGTGGAGTTTAATAAACTCAGCCGTCTGCTCCTTGCTATCTAAAATATAACAGGACACTGGAGTAAATTCTCTACTATCTCACACTTCTGTTTAATCAGTTTTCTGTTTGACGTTTATTCAGCTGTGTGAAAACTAACTTTGATCTCAGCCAAACAGATTTACTTAGGAACAAATAAAAGACTGAAAAAGCCAAACAATAACATTTTTAAGTTATCTAAGTGACTTATATATATATCATGTTTAACCTGAGTAGCGAAAGACCGCAGGGGGTTTGAAAACGACTTACCGGGAGTCCGCTGTTCTCACCGGCTCTAGTGAGCCTTGAACCCCGGCTAGCTATCCTAACATATGTCTCCGAATACGTCGCAGCACTTTTACAAATATGTGACCGAACCGAACAGATATTTGAACTTTACACAGCTACATTATTTCCTGAAAACATGTTAAAAGTTTATTTTGTGACCTAGAAAGAGTAATAAAAATAATATTAAAACTAAGTAGCTACCGCCGTTGTTGGAAACAGGAATTGGCTGAGCTGTGCAATGAATTCTGGGATAGGTTTGGTCATACGCCCGACCCATCCTTCAAATCAGGGGAAAAGTAGGATGCGTTTGTCGGCTGCATTTGCAGAAGTCTTCGAATTTGGACAGGCTTCAAATACTGCCTCCGAAGGATGCGGTTCCTGAATTTGGACACAGCTACGATACCGGAGTTGCTTCTTCTTCTTCGGGGTTTAACGGCAGCTGGCATCCTTGTGCAGTCAGTGCTGCCATCTTCTTTTTCAGTCCGTTATTACACTCTGAAATCCTACTACTTATTCCTGTCTTTCAGGATCTCACAAGGCTTTAAATGAGGCGTCGACTATTAAATTTGTGATCGACGATTTTGATAGTCGACGTAATCGTGACTAGTCGACTAATCGTGGCAACCCTAATAAACTTGGTGTTGAAATTCAGTTTAATGAATTCATCAACATGTTCTTTTCAAAGCTGGGAAACACAGGAGTCTATGGGGATTGAATCACTTTTGGAACCAGCCTCAAGAGTTCATGAGATGAAATGCACTTTTTGGTACACTTGAGTGTATCTTGTTATTTGATTCAATTTCAAATAAAAATGTGAGCTAATGCAAATATTACACTAACCCCAACCATGAGCATGCAAGTCAACCACAAAGACTCCCTTTGTGAGACACACTAGAAACAGAAAAAGAACATTTGAGCCCTTTTCAAGGGCTTTAGCTCTCATGTTATTCATAATTTCAGTTTGTTAACCTCCAATTCGTGGCGTATTTTGTATCTGCAGCTCATTGGTACTGCTGCCTGAGTGAGGATTTCCTGCTTAAATATTTTACAATTGAATAAAATGGATAGCATGCAGTCATAGTTCAGCAGTTCTTTATTACAGTGGGATGACCTCTTTTTTTTTGCCAGCAGGGATATGAAAAAATGATAAAGGCCAATGGCTCTATTATAACCACAATCACTGAGGCTCTGCAGAGCAGAGAGCATCCATATCTTAAATATAGGCCTGAGCTTCTCAAAGCTGCACTGCATTCATTAATTCTTGATGTGAACTTACATAAGAGACAAAGTGAGCGCTGCAGGGTCTGTCTTACAGGCAGGGACTCCGCCTGCAGAGGGGTTTCCACATTTCACTAAATCTTAAAACCACGTCCATACAAGTGTAATGGATGGTGTTTTTGGATGCAACAGGCATGGATGATACCGACTGCTACATGAGCATGAATCTCCACAGGTTGTGAGGTGGATGGTGTCATGACAGTGACAGTATAAACATGTCCACCTTTGAAGATGTTGCTATACTTTTTTTTTTTTAACAATAGACTGATGCCTTTATATGTCTCCTTGTAACAGCAAAACAGCAATATGTAAATTATTGCATTTTCTTAATTTATGTGCAGTAAAGTACTTTAATGTGATAGAATGATTTCCTGTACCAAAAATGAGAAAAATGACAATGATAATATCCCAGAGTTGATGTCTTTAGATTGATAGTTGTTTTGGAAGCAACCAGTTGTCATTATATAAAACAAACAAACACACACACACACACACACACACACACACACGATAATGGATTTTACCCATAAAAGAGCCTTTCTTTTGAAGAACAGATCATCACAAACTTCGTACCAGTGTCAATGGTAAAAAGCTGAAATTACATTTTACAATAAAAAGTCTAAACACTATAAAATGTCAGACAAGAAAATAAAAGCTCCAAGATAAAAACAACCTGAAAGCAATAAAAGAGTTAGTTTGTTCAAATAATTTCCAAACAGAGTCAAAAGATGAGATGAGATATATATTTGTATTATTTTAATACTTGAACGGAAGCTGAAAGGAAGCGGAGCTCCGATAAGAAAATGTAATAAAAAAGGAAATACATTTTTAAAAAGTATTTTCAGCACAAACAGCAACTTTAACATACAGAAGAATGAACACCCAGCGGTTCAAAGTTCGGCAGTAAGGGAGGAAGCGGTTTTGCCTCGGGGTGACTCAGATCACATCGATCTGTAAATCAAGTCCCAGATGGTTTAGACTCCATCTGGGGTCTGAAGGTCTGACTCAGTGAGATCACAACAACACACTTGTTTGCAGTCTCATTGTCAGTGTAGCAGGTCAGCCTGAGATGTCAACACTTGCAACGAAAAAGGCATATGGATAAAAACCAGCATGAATGTCTCGATGTACATCTGCGTCACGCCTCTTGTTTTAATGCCCACAGCAGCCAAGGAACAGCTTGCATTTAAGGAGGGGCGTGAAGTAAGAGCCACAATTGTTTTTCACTTTTACTGCAAAAATGGCTGCTAAGCCAGTGTCTACAGACTGAAAACAGAATCAGATGAGACTGCAACAAACAGACGCTTCCTATGCAGTGCTGCAATTTAATAAGTAAAAACAGTACATGTAGAATCTTAGGGCGAGGGCTTTTTATCGAGTCACCATTTTGAAAGCAGAGCTGAATACACACAGTGAGACAGCATGTACCACACAACAACATGTATGGCAGTTTTACTTGGTACTTCAACAACTACACAGACGCAGAATGAAGCACCAGCTCCTCTTTTCCGTCCACTTGGTGGAGAAGCGCTGATTTACAGCAATCTACCAAATGGAACAAAAATAAAAACACATGCTAGAGCCGCTCTTCCATACAGAACGGACATTGGTTAAAATTAATACAAATATATATCCGGCCACTATACGAGTCACACCTCTTTACATTTACTGTCTGATATTCAATATCCAACCTAAAACAAACATTAATTGAATGATGAAACCTTCAGCCTGCCCCTGAACTATTAATGTTAATAACAATTTAATTTTTCACAACAAAGATACCAGCTATGTGCTGCATGTGGTGCTGTTAAATAGTCTTCTTAAGAACTGTTATGGAAGGAGCAATTACACTCTGCTGCAGACACGGATGAGTAGGGAGTGCTGTTATACTTCTTAGAAGTCTGACTAGTTGCTACATTGTAATGTGAAGTCTCCGCTTCTGAGTTGCCATCTGACTGGACATTTATGCTTCAGTGGGGAATCTAGCTAAGCAAACTGTGGCGTCGACACAGCTCACAACTCACAGCCTGTATATATCCAGCTACTCTTACACTGCAGTTTTTCATTTTAAGAATACCCTTCATCAATTTAAATATAAGGAGTAATAATTTAAAAAAAAAATCTAAATTCATGGAGGGAGATTGCTGAAACTATCAAAATGGATACAAGGGAATATACCAGCATTGCAGCATTTTATTTGTTTCTATCAGCTGGTACCCCACATAAAACATAGGGACACAACCACACGGTAATTAACACAATGCACCTCGCACGAGAAATGTTGACAGCAACGGCGGCCACTTAAATCGGTTACATTTTAGGCTCTACAAGTAAATCACTGCAGAAGTTTAAATCAGGCCTGATTATGAAATTCATATCCCTCTGACTCAACCAGAGCCAAGCAGACTCACAGACATGGAATCTATAACATGCTTTTAACTGACTGACACGACCGGAAAGCATCTGCGTGGCAGCCATAAAAAAGCTGGTTAAATTCTTTGAATACCTATACTGCTTTTTTTATTACCACTTTTAGCAAAGAATATGCCTGCGAACGATCCGTAAACAGCGTTGTCAATGTTATGTTGATGGTGTTGTTTAATAAATATTAGTGTGTTTTTGTATAAGCTAGGATGTGTTTTGAACCTTCACCTTCAGCCATGTTAAACCCACCTGTAAATCCTGTGTATTCTGAAGCTAAATCTTATAAATCTTTTGTGCATTGTGGTTCCCATTTCCCAAGTCCTTAAATTCTCTCTCGCATTGATGGAAAACTGCATCAAGGTCAAGGAAAAGTGATTAGACAAAGACACGGGGTTACTTCTTGGACTTTTTGACCACAGCCTTGGTTAATTCTTCTTAGGCTAAAGGAGCTAGAGCCTCATGCAGGCCGTTCAAATGACAGACGCACTGAGTCAGCATCCGTCGTCTCTTGTGGTCATCAGGACGACGGCAGCAGCTTGAGACAGATACAGAACACTCGACTGTCTGCAGGTAGGCGTGACCGTGTGTCTTCAGTGGGGATGAGGCTGAGGTTGGTGAGATAATGATCAGCATGAGAGCTGGAATTTACAACGTACTTTATTTTTAGACATTTTTATTAACATCACTTCAACTGCATGTAATATAGCTACTTTGTATTGCTTTAGAGCACAACTGGCTCCACCTGTCTGTTACAGAAAGGCAAGAGATATACACCCCCTGCTGCAGTAGCACCCATTACATGGCTCTGTAATACACCGTTATAACCAAGAAATCTATTCAGGAGATTATTTAAATAAGGCTGGGCAACAAAGATCCTAATTTTGAATGTGATCTGCTCTTAAAATGCATCACCAAATAAATAGCAGCGCAGTATGAGGCCTGCTCCATTAAGGGAGAAGAAAAACAATCATAATTACTAGGGGTGCAACGATACAACATACAAAAGAGAGTTTATTACAGAGAAATGGCTCTTTCCAAAATAAAAGCTATACTATACGCTTCTTCTGGGCTATATTCTCAGCAGCATATAAACATATCAGGTCCCCATAAGGAGAATCACGTGCTAACGGCTGTCTAAATGACTCGGGTAAAGTTTGTAGCATGTGTGCTTGTTGGTTTTGTCTGCTTCCACTTGTCTAGTATGATGTCGGAGTAAATGGGCTATCATATTCGTTGTGTTCCCACTAGTGCTGTCAGCGTTAATCTCGTTAAAATGTCATTAACGCCACAACACGGCAAATCTCCGTTAACAAGTTACCGCGGATCGCCCCGTGCTTGGGGCTGGACGGCGTCAACACGTTAACAAGCTAACTGCGCTACCGCACTAGTTCCCACAAATTGAGCATTGCGTGGCACATCCGACATACTGTTTTACTTTTGTCCATGACGCGCTTACCTTCAGGGTCATGCTTCACATGAAAACCAAGATAGTTCAAAACGCCAGATCTGAATGAGGGTGGGGGAGGTTCAATTTGCCATGTTGCAACGAGCTTAGCTTCTGTCTTGCTAGCTTGCACTGCGCTCAGTGGATCTGCACTCGACAGTGCAGCCTAGGCGGAGTAGTCGAATGCAGATCCACTGAGCGCTCAACACAGACAGCATCGTTAGAAGAAAAGTTGATAAAATAAATAAAAAATGTTGTATTGTTTGATAAATATGTGTACCGAACCGAAAGCACTGTATCGATCGGTTCAATATCGATACGAGTATCGTTGCACCCCTAATAATTACTCTGGTAATTATTGAGATGATGGTTATTTAAAAATAATTATGCTAAGACTTTGAAAAAACTGTACATATTTTTTCTACTTCTTCTTTTAAAATTGGATTTTAATTATATCTTAATTTGTTTTATATAGATTATCTTGTTTTAATAGTCACTGCAAGCCACAACTGTAGCTGAAATAAAAATTAGACGAATGCCTTTATTTTACATGAACTTAGCAAAAGCGTGAACAGCTGTGACATTACTAAGATGACACTTAGTTTGTAAAACAGAAAAAACATGAGGAAAAGGGTTTCAAAGACGCAAAGAAATGGATTTTAATTCTGCCTCAAAAACATCACCATGTTGGATTTTTCTGTATCTCAGAGTTTTCTGTGGCGGAAGGACAAAATACTTTATACGCAGGAAAAACCCAGCAAGTCGTATCTGATGTATGCTGATAATGAAATAATGTAATGTACTAAAGAAAAAAGGTAAAATGTAAAAACCTTTTGACTGGGGTGAGATGCTGCATCAGCTAATTCAATAGAAATCTCTTTTCTTGAGCAGAGTTTTTGGTCATTAAAAACTTTTCCACTATAAATAACTGTTCCTGCACCCAAGTCCATAGGTTTGCCTTCTTGTGGGTCCCAATTCCCAGGAGAAGAGAGGGAGTTTGGTGTTATGTGGATTGAGTGATGGTCAGCCTAACGGTGCAATCTTCAGGTACAAAAAGTGAAGACAGATCATTTTATTTTCTTGGCCAGTCCTGCAGGTAAGATCTGTGTGTGGGAAGCACTAAAGTAAATCCATGACACGTCAATATCATCAGATACTGAAATCATAGTCAGAACAATTTCAGCCAAGTGCTTTGCAACCAATCTGCCACTACAATAAAGGCAACAGTCCAATTTACACATAAAACTGCCACTGGACTTACCAGAACAGGTTGCCTGTCTCTCACATACCTGACACATTTCTAAAATTATCGTAAAATTATGAAAACGAGGTTCATTTGTTTCCCAATTAACTGATGAGTATAGATAATGTGAGAAAACAGTGAAAATGTCCATCACAGTTTAATCACAGCCTGGGGTGATTTGTCTAGCCTGCAGCTTGACACCCAAAGCAGTTTAGAGTGATATAAGCGATCAATCAACTAATCTGTTCAGTTCTAGTTCGATCAGATGTAGGCCACCTTGCCTGAAACAGCGCCCATTTAACCTCATAATTTATTTATCCAAAAATACAGCGTTAACCTTCAGCGGCAAAAATCAGTGATGCTGCTGTTAAGGTTTAGCAACAAATAACATCAAGATGCACCAACATAGATGTGGCAGGACCACTTCATTTGAACCACTTAATGAGAAATCTAAATAATCCTGTAAACTGTACGAGATGGTCTAATACGACCATTGTTATACATGTAAATAGCATTGATCTATCCAGTGAAGACATTCAATGAACATGTTTTGTTAGTTAGTCAACTAATTCACTGACTTGCAACTAATTTGATTACCAAATGACTGTAAAAAGGTACCCGCATAACATCTACTCCATAGATATAGAGTAGTATTACCAGATGGCCATTTTTTAAAATATCATCATTACTTTTAAGCCACTTATGTATAACTAGGCGTGAATCCTGTCTCATCTGTTGTATGGTGAATTGAAGGGGTCCTTGTAGACCCTATGATGTGAACACAGGGGTGTCCTTAGGAGTTTTTCCTGGCATTCTTATGCTCATCTTGAATTATAATGTTTTCTGTCACATTTTCTTCTACTCAATTAAGATTAATATAAAACAATTCTTTCATCGACTTCCCAAAACATTTTGACATTGAATAACCATTGGCTGTCCATCTTTTCTTGATGTCTAGTCTTGAAAACACGCCATAAATCCGACTCAAACTCTTGACCTCTCTCTTAACCATTCATCCATTTTCTTCTGCTTATCCAATTCAGGGTTGCGGGGAGGGCTAGAGTCCATCACAAGAAAGGCAAGAAGATGGGTACTTCCTGGACCCTGCCTCCAGGCTGACACAGAGACAGACAACTATTCATGCTACCATTCATTTAACACCTACAAACAATTTAGAATCACCAGTTTACCACCAGCTTAGCTTTTTGACCATGTTTGCTGGGTTTCCAACAGGGATGTCCAGATGATGTTGATAAGATAACACGCAAGAGATGGCAAAATTTTGTCTTCAACTTTCATTCTGGAACCACATATCAACCAAGACACCAACATAAAACAGTGGTTTAACATAAACTTTACTTTGCTGTAACATCTAACAAAGACACCCAGGCAAGAAAAAGTAAGCCTAGCAGATATGTCTGTGAAGGTTCTCAGTCATCCAGGTCATCGTAGTCAAAGGAGCTTGCAAAGAAAGGCGTCTGGACTTCTTTAA
>NW_005187435.1:175486-180734 GCF_000239375.1 Pundamilia nyererei | reverse complement strand
GGCTGATTGGGACCCACACCCAGTTTCGCACCTTGGCTCAGGCGATTAGAGGATCATCAGGGGGTCCTATTGTCCCTCTGTGGGGGGTTACTCCCACTAGGTATATATCTGGGACTCTCCACAATTTGACCTTAGAACTGAAGAAGCTTCTCAGATGAGAGGTGAAACGTCTTCAAGTAATTTAAAGAAGTCCAGACGCCTTTCTTTGCAAGCTCCTTTGACTAAGCCTAGCAGACAGTAAACGTTTGTCTCCAACATTGGCACAACCTTTATTTTGGAGCCATGCTTGATCCAAGGCTAGATGTTGACTAGAAAAGACAGCCAGTAGGCAGTTTGGCAGTGTCAAAAGGTCAGGAGTTTGAGTTTCCCTCATAGTATTTTTTTTTTAAATTCGTTATGTTGTTGTAGTCCATAAATAAAAGGATAATATACAACAGTTCCTTATCAGAGACTTAATTTGTTAGAAAGTCCAACCAGAACATCTAGGTGATAAGGAGGTACGTCCAACAGACGACCCTTGCTCAACTGTCATTTTCAAAACCTTGTTTAAACAAAAGCGAGACCTTAGAAAAGTGGCTCAATGCATTTGCCTGACAAGAAAATGATCCCTTCTCTAGACCTAGGGGGGAGACACAAAACCTTTCAAGGTTGCCAGGAAGAGCATCTGGTGTCAAAATATGCCAAACCAAATAGGCAGTGCTACCTGCTGTGCTTGTGAATGGAGGACTAGTTAAAATCTTTAACCAGAATTGAGAGACAACGGTTATTCAAATTTGAAATGTTTGCTTGGTGTTATCATAATGGTTGGAAGCCACATAGTCAGATTTCATTCCAAACCTCGATAAACTGTACAGACTTCGTTGGAATACAAAAAACTAGCCATTTTCCCTTTAGAATCAAGCAAACAGCAAAGTCATTGCTGTCATACTTATAATTCAACCCTTTTCAGCAAAGAGTCTTCAACGTTTCCCTTTCTACTAATTTCATTTTGCAAAAACCCTCTATGTTCCGATAATTTGCAGCAGCAGAAATCAGAAGGAGCAATGCCCTCTTTTGGAGGTCACAAGCTGAGGAGGAGTCACCTCATGAGCCAAGATGCGGGATCCCCCCTCCTTTCTAACGCAATAAGGCAGGACACACCCAGCTACAGAGGGGAGGAGGAGGAGAAGGTGGAGATGGATGAAATGAGAAGAGAGGAAAAAGAAGCAGAACTGCTGCTGCTCCTCCTCATCCGCCCAAATAAGCCGATGACGTAAGGATGGTCCTTCCTTAATTAAAATAAAGCGCAGTCGGTAACGATTTTTCCACCCTTGTTCAATACCGCCAGCCTTGAAAACGCAGAAGTAGTATTTACAGTGCGAGTGCTAAATATGGGGGAACCACTCCAACAAGCTTAACAAGCTCATCCTGAAGGCGCCACATTCGTGTCAACAGTGTGAGGACACCACAGTGATAGAGAAATATACACAATTAATATCACAACAGGGACAAACAACCGCAGCAACCAACGCTCGCTGCTCAGAGAGCTGTTTTTAACCAACTTACCACAGGTTCTGTGTTTTTTCTGATGGTAAAAGGCGCCTTTTCCGGTTACCACTGGAAATATCACTCGGAAAGCAACACACTCAAGCCAGAGACTGTTAACAAATTGTTTCCAGGCGCCCGGAGACATCCGCGGGCGGTCTGATTCCTGCCTCGCAGCCAATGCACCAGCAGATACGTGCCTCGCTGTCGCCCGGGGAGACCTGGCACCAGAGCGCCATTAAGAATCTGCTCTTTTTGTTCTACATCTCCTTTTTGGGTTTGTGAAAACGCAATTTTGTAGCCATTAATAACAATTTACAGACCTTTTAGAAACAACCCTTCAATTCGGCATACCCCAATGACACGTAAAAATGTAATATTCAGAATAAAATAACAACTTTTACCAGCAGGCTCCTTACTTTGGCAGGCGGCAAACTAACTAGCAGTGCGTATCCAGTTCAAAAGTTGTTTTTTTCACCAAAAGTGAGTCATCGTCTGTAAATTTTACAGGTGTCTGATTAGAAACTATTGCACAATATCACAGTGTATGCTTTATGGGTATTTTAGTTTGTCGAAAAGCGTTTTAAGTTGGATTTTAAAGTCCGCATTATGAATGAAGACCCGACTGCGTTGACTGCAGGGAGGGAACGGCACGTATCGGGGCTGTAACCTAGCTAACAGCCGGGACGTTTGGCGAGGTGAAAGAGACAGAAACCGTAACTCGGGGTTTCTGAGAGACACTGTTGCTATTAGGGAGGAAAATACGCCAAGATGCGTATTAAAGTGCGTCGGACTGGGATAATTGTGCGTTCACACCTGTGGAAAATCCCAAAAATCTCCCTGTAGTTGCTAATAATTGGGTGTCAAGGTAAAGAAACGGCAGTTATGAACGTTACCCGGATGCTGAGCAGTGCGGACAACTTGGGGGGGGGGGCACGACAGACCCCTTAAAACACAGCAAAATGTCACTTTCACGGTCTCCGACAGACTAAGCGAGCCTTTCTTGGCTTTCAGCCACAAGTGAATTGAAAGATTGTACAGACTCGTGGTGAGTTAAGTTTAATTAAGAAACAAAAAAACACTGAGATTAGACGTTACCTCCACTCCGTGGATCTTCGTCCAAATCACGTCCTGTGGCTGAGTCGGAACGGTTGGGAAGCGTCTTTAGTTTAGAGGGGTTTGTCCATTTCCCAGCAGAGCTCCAACTTGAAAACTGCAGTGGCGAAAAAAATGACTGACAGGCCGGGTGGTGGTTGGTGGATAAAACCTTGAACCGTTCCTGACGTTTAAACCGTTTTTAAATACATCAGTAGGGGCACCAGCTCTGTTCCTGCAGTGGTGGCGGCAGCCCCGAGCAAGGAAAACAAACCAGATCCAGATTCAGTCAGAAACGAATCCTTTAAAAGGAGAAGATAAACTCACCCTCTCTCCCTCTCTTTTTCTCTCGCTCACTCACTCTCTCCCTCTCCTGGAATAAAAGCAGAGGAGGGAAAAGGCTCTGTTAACAAAGAGCAGATCCAGAAAATGAGGACTGGTGGTGTGTTTGTGTTGCTTAGCGGTGGGTGGAACTGGAGGGGGGTCCGGCACACTCAACCAGACCAGAGGAAACACCAAAAGTCCGGATCAGATCTTTTCCTGCCAAGCTGGGAAACTGAAAGAGAAGGAGGTGAGCTTGTGGTGGCGAGCAGGGGGGAGGGACCAGACCGGGATTGCCCTGTTTTTAAGGTGGATCTATGAATTAATTAGGTAACAAGGCAGAAACAGAGCCCTGCTCTGGAGAACAGCCCCGGGCCACAGATGCAGTCTGGAAACTCAAGGGGGGGGAGAAAAAAAATCCAGATCTGGATCTATCCCGGAGCGATGTATGGAGTCTCTTTTCAGCCAAACAAATCAAAGCATAAGACCTTGACTCATTTGTTATTATATACTATTATATACTATCATTATTTTGATTTTTTAAATATAAGATTTGACAACGAGGGATGCAAAATTAGATTTTAAGAATACTTTTGTAGCTCGTTATCTTCACCCAAACGTTTTAGTACGTTTAGAAAAACTGTTGTCAGACTAATTTTGAGTTAAAGCTTTTTAAAGACTAAAGCCATAGTTACTTCACGTTTTCAGAAAACCCTGCCCTGATTCAAGAAAAAGTCAAATTTTTACCAAAAAGTCTATTTTGGTAATAAATAAATAAATATATAAATAAAAATAAAAAATTGTTACTAAACAGTAATAATTTGAATCAAAAAATAATAAAGCCAAAATCTGATTTTTTTCCCCCTTTTTTTAGAAGAAGTATAGTTTGAGGCAAAATCCACAACAAAAGTCATATTAAATAATCACTATACTGGTGTGCATTTGAAGCCATCATATCAATTCCAAAATAATTCAAGGCTAAAGTTTCAGGATAAACTCAGAATATTTTTAAGTTTCTTCATGAATTACCCCCCTTTACCTCTTTTTTTGTATTCGCTTATTTTGTCACAAAGGTTGGGGGGAAATTAATGGAAAACACCAGTTGTAATGTAAAACTTTTTTTTCTTTTTTGAAAATTCTAGATTAAATCTGAGATCTTATTATTAATTAATAAAATTGTAATCTTTTTACTTTAAAAAGTGTTTTAAAGGTAAAGTACAATTCAAAGATGAAAATCATATTTTTTTAATATAAAATTATAAAATCTGATAAAATTTATCATTTACCCATTATGCCTACCAACTGACTGGCAGCCTGTCCAGAGTGTATCCAGCCTCTTCCTCAGTGACAGCTGGGAGAGGCTCCAGCCCTCCTGTGATGTTAAACTGGATGTTTTCTGTATTTTCTTTAGTTAGGCATTGAATAGTATTTGCCATTTACCATTTATGGAAATATTTAAAAACTTATTTAAGTGTTTCTTCTTCAATCACCTTTTCCACATTGCAATTAATCATTATTTATTATTAATCTCTGGCTATCTTCCACAGCTAGTCTTTATCCTGTCCTTCCTGTCACTCTCGATCAGTGTTTCCCAACCTTTTGGAGCTATTTCACGTTAGAAAAATCACACGGCACACCACCAAACAAAAATGTCACAAAAAGCATATTGATAATTTTTCCCCATGCACCAGGTATAGTGAAATTGACTCGGTTTGTCCACAACAGAAATGGGCAGTAGTGCATTACAAGTAACACGTTACTGTAATCCGATTACTTTTTCAAGTAATGAGTAATGTAAGGGATTACTATTGTAAAAAAAGACATTAGATTACTTTTACTTTCCTGTAAGCACGCTGTGTTACTGCGTTACTAAACTGTCATGATTTTGTTTGTGAGAGTGTCTCATGACAATGAAGTTAAAAAAAATTATAATATTAAAACTAATAAAACAATTTTTAGAAAAAGGCTTTCCATTTGATTCAATTTTATATGATGGATTATGCATAAAAAATAGAATTGGCCTGAAAGGTCTATTGCTTTTTTATGTATTCAGGTTGTGTATCATGTTTTTGAAAAGTAACTAATTACTTTTGAAAATAAGTAATCAGTAAAGTAACGGGATTAATTTTTTCAATAAAGGAAAAACTTTAGTAAGAAATTACTTTTTTTTTTTTTTTGTGTCCCGTTTGGATCTTTGGCCATCAGAATTGTTGTCTTAAGGCCAAGAAAGATGCCAAGCGGATTTATTTTACCAAGTGGATCATCATGGCCTTGCCATATTGGTCCATTTGATTGACCTTTATTATAA
>NW_005187435.1:140584-169520 GCF_000239375.1 Pundamilia nyererei | reverse complement strand
GTTACAGAATACATTTTGGGGCATGTATTCTGTATTCTGTAATGGAATACATTTTAAAAGTAACCTTCCCAACACTGCGGATAAATTTGCTTCCCACTTTGCAATAGGAACTAATTACTTTTTTCAAGTAACTTGACCATCACTGGTCCACAATATATATTTTTTGCTTTCTTCTGACCACTACTCATGCTAGGGCCTTCATCTGGGTCGGAACTTTCTGCAGGACCCAGTTCAGATTGACTACTTTTTCTTTTGAAATATTTATCTATTGCTATTTCATGCTGCGACTTCCAACAGCATGACTAGTATGTAATTTCTTCTTCGTCTTCTTCTGTTTTACGGGCAGTTGGCAACCCATTTAATTAGAGCAGGTAGCTGTACTGCCCTCTAGTGGAAGAGAATGTAATTGTTCTGTGCGTTACTCACAATCGCGAGTACTAATCAGGTGGAACCAGATAATCTTCCACAGCACACCTGATCATTTCACACACAGTGGTTGGGAAACACTGCATTAGATGACTGCTCTGAGCCTTGTTCTTCTGGAGGTTTCTTCCTGTTTTTTTTTTTTCTGTTAAAAGGGAGTTTTTCCTTTCCACTCTCACCAAAACACTTGCTCATAGGACATGATCTGATTGTTGAGGTTTTCTGTTTTCTCTTTATTATTATTGTAGGGTTTTAACTTGTAACTTGTAAAGGACATTCTTGAGGAAACTGTTTTTGTGATTTGGTACTATACAAATAAAACTGAAGTGAATTGAACCACAGTTATCAGATTACATCATATTGTGTCCATCTGTTGGACACACCCAAGAGTCTAAACAACTCCACCCTTGTAACCATGATCTAACCACTGTGCTGAAGACAAAGAAGATCCATGAGAAAATACTTTAAAACCTTTCTCAGGACATTTATTTTAACATCAATTAAGTTTCATAACTTTTTCACCCTGACAAGAATAAGCGGAAGAGAATGGATGGATAGAAGTGTTACATTAAGTTCCTGAGTTTTGTTACCTTGAAGTAAATACAAACAATAAGAAAGTGGATGCTGCAACACATTAGCAACCTGTCCACCTCTCAACCCATGACTGTGATAGCCCTCCTGTGACCTTGAACTGGACAGGTTGGTAGATGGATGGTACTTTTTATTATTATGAATATTTTTTAAGTAAAATTAAAGATTAAAACATGACAAAGGTACCTCTTTGGTGAGGTGTTTTGGGTATGACCATCTTGGAAGAGGGAGGTCTGGACATCTGTCCCTGAGACCCAGACATAGTACAAGTACAAGATGAATTGGTGAATGAAATAAAAATTTATGGAGAGAAGTTAGAAAAAGCCAATATTATTGAGTAGTAGTTATATTTTTTTTACTCAGATTTATTTGGGGACTTCCAAGAGGAGTCTTGACCCTCTGGTTGGGCACTTCTTTTGATTTATGTTCAGTTAAAAGACATTAAATTGAATCTGTCTTGAATTTAATTGAATCTCCAACAATCAACAAAGGGTCTGCTTGAAATAGCAGTCTACTGAATTGTTCTTGCGTCATCTGTTCCTTTATTATGGGGTTTTGGTTGGGTTTCATTCTCTTTGTTGTGTTTAGTTCTGGGTAAAATCTATTGAAGTTCTTCCCTGAAAATGATTTATTTAAGCCTCCAAGCTCCTGTGCACATCTGTTTAATATGGAGATATGAAAAAAAAATCAGAGACCACATCATTATAAATCAGAGGTGGAGGTGGATGTTGATGAGATGGTGATTTATTTATTTATTTTACTCGTGCAAATGCAGAACTTGAACAAAGATTCTGAAAAGAAATTTCTCTCTGACTGCCAACTGGCCACTCAATCAGCTCTTCCTCCTACGCTATGCTAATGACAGAGAGGCAGAGAGGTGGTTAAAGCTGCCATTTAACGGCACATTATACTGCCTCACTTTAGATAAAAAACTGACTGCAGATGAAAGAGAGCTGCAGAAATGTTCAAAGTCCTCATCAGTCCCTATCTCATCCTTACTGTGTGCATTTGTGAGACGTTGGTTTTTCTTAGTCTCAATTTACACTTGAAACACCGTATAACCTTTGCACTACACAGTTTCCTTCCAGTTATTGTTGGAGATATCAATATACTGTATTTTAAAACTCAGCAAATAAGTTGTACATTCAAGTAAGCAATTTTCAAATAGCATATTTACAAGGAAACAGTTTTTTGGGGTTTTTTTGAATTTTTGAATTTGTCTGACTTATATTTTGTATTGTTTTTTGTTCCATCTCCAAGGCAAAGGATCATTGCAAGTTGTTTGTCTCTTTGTCAGCAAGATTATACGAATGACTGCCAAGCAGATATTTCATCACACTTGGTGGAGAGGGGATTTAAGGAGCATTTTGGTGCAGATCCAGATGAGTTTCTTTTAAATATTTGAATAAAAATGGATTCCATTGGTTAACAGAACATTTGATGTTATGTGCATATTTAAACCATCCATCCATCCAGTTCTTTTAACATTAAATCTTAATAACATAAATTCACAAACGTTTAACTTAGAGGACCCACTTTGTTTTAATTCCAGTGGTTAGGGGGTCAAGGGTGGGGTTATAAAGACTTTTGGGTGGGTGGGTCTAATTGACAGGATATGATATAATGTGATTGTTAGTATAGTCAGGAAAAGCACATTGTAAAAAATGGAAAACAGCCTGGTTTTGTTTTTTCCAAGAAGTTTATGAGCATACCATTTAGTAATATTTGACTTCAATACTCTGTGGAAAAATATAGGAAGACATTTAATAATATTATGACATTATGTATTCATTCTAACATAAATAATAAGCTTATTATGTCAATTAGTAAATAGGCATTGATCTTGAATGTTGATTTGGTGGGCTGTAGAAACAAGCTGTAAACTAACACATGCCACATCTTACAGTTTCAGAGATTTCTTTGTGTTTCATGTCAACAAGAATTGAAAAGGCCATTCGCAGCGTTGGTATAACAGGCGTCCAGACTGGAAGCGACTAGCAGCAACTAGTGTCATCTGGCTGACCACAGACAGACAGCGGAAGAAGAACTTTTAATCGGAAGTCCAGCATAAGTATTAGGCTCTGATTTTTTGTGTGGTCCATCTATAACGTCAAAAAACAGGTAATCCTGACATTTACTTATCGATTGTAGATAATATTGTTGTAACCTAGCTATGGGTGGGCCACAATCCACTGTACCTCTATTCCTGTTCCCAAACAAAACACGTGAATCATGAAGAACTCCATACTGGATCAGCGGGGGCCCAGGTTACCAGCAACCACCTCTGGTGCTGTTTGCCAACTGGATGCTGGTGAAAACTGTGCTACTGTTGGCTGAAGACAAAGAGAGAGAGAGGGATGACATGTAAAGTGCTGGTGTAACAAGGGATGCAGGGTACAAGAGGGTTAAGATGATATTTTAGTGATTAGTTAATAAAAACAAAGTATTAAAACTTGTAGGACAAGTTTCTATCTGTTGGTTTTTGGTTCCCCCCCTTCCTGGTGAACTAGGGGTCAATTTGTCCTCTCACGAACAGTCAGCTTAACTGTGGTTTTGTATCAAAGGGGAGTGAGTTGACAGACCTTTCAGAATCCACAGACCAGCTGCGACTGTCACTCTTACCTGTAGAATGCATTCTGCCACTCACAGTCCGTGGCATACAGACCCAGGTCCACATACATGCACACGAATTCTTTTTCTTTCTCCCTCATAATATTGCATGTTATGGATGTAGTCCTGGTGAGATTTTGAGGGTGTTAGCCTATTTTGAAAGGTCAGTTTTCAGAATCAGAATACTTTATTCACTCCTTAGAAAATTATGTGGTTATAGTTGCTCCAAAACAGTCAGCACCCAACTGAACAAAATCAAATAAGAAATAGCTCTAATATATACAAATAGTTCAATTATAAATATCCAGAATATTACAAAGGTGAAATATACATGATTGACATTTTACTCTAAACTGTAAAACTTGTTATTTGTTATTTTACTGTAGAGCATAAGTAAAAGGGTGTAACTATTGTACTGTGTAGTGTGCATTAGATGGAAGAGTTGTACAGGGTGTGTCGTTCAGTGGTGCATTTGGGTAATCTCAGTCTCTCACTGAACATGCTTCTGTGACTGGCCAGCACCTCATGGAGTGGGTGGGAGGCTTTATCCAGTATTGTCCATATCTTGGACAATATCCGCGTCTCCGACACCTCCTTAAGCCAGTCCAGCTCCATTCCCACAACATTACTGGTCTTGTGGATCAGTTTATTGAGTTTGTTGGCGTCTGCGACCCTCAACCTGCTGCCCCAGCATGCAACAGCATAGAGGATGGCGCTGGCCACAACAGTAAAAAAATCCTGTGCATTGCACACATGTTAAAAGACTTCACCCGCCTCAGAAAATACAGACAACTCTGGCCCTTCAACAAGGTGCTGTGAACAATCCTCAGAGATTTTTGATCCATATTGACATGATATTGACATATTGACAAGCACAGCTTGATTGTACTGCCTCGCACTCCTCTGGGGAAAGCAAGGCATTATCATGCCAGAAAAGAGACATAATCTCTTCAGCATGTCTTGGTTCTGCTCCAGGGTCTTTTCCCAGTTAAGCATGACCAAGCTGCCTGTAGGCATCATCCTGGTCAGACACCTAAACCATGTCCAGTGGATCCTTTTGTAGCAGTGGGAGCATCCATTCATCTCTGACGTTACATTGTGTTTCTCATTCTCGATGCAGTAATTGCATTGGTGTGGACTACACCGAACACAATTAAGCTGATAAGGTTCTGGAAATTCAGTGTTCTGAAATATAGAGGGATGTTTCAATGGACTCATTGAATCTGACAGGGTCTTTATGTCCTCAGTGTCCTCTTGACTGCCTCTGGCTTTAAGCTAAATTTATAGTACAAGCCTCTTACGGTCAACATGCTGTTCATTTTGTTAAAACTTTGGGTTGATTTGTGACATGATAACCTTGTATCAGATCAACCTCTTTTTCATCAGGTTGAGTTTTAAATAGCTGGAGATGATGGTGAAGTCAGTAGTGGCAGTCTTGAAACAACAACATTCATCAATGGCAAAAAACAAAAGACAAAAGAGAGATGCTGCTTACATTGCCGTGTCCTGTGGTTTAAAAAAAAACACAGCAAAACTTTAATAAGAGATTTGTTATCATTTGAGCTTAACAAATTCAGGTATTTAGGTTATTTAATAATTTAAAATAACCTCCTGGAACCCATCCCTATACTCAAGGTCGTCTAAGTGCTTAAGTGCTTTCTGAATTGCTCTTCCACAAACCCTGAGAGTCTTAAAAAGGAAATTAGAGGCTTTTCAAGCTGAATCTTATGCTCATAATTGTGGGCTGTTCTGACTATGGGTTACACTAACTTTGCACTTATGAAATGCACTACGGGGGTTAACCAGGCTCTCCACATTGTTTCCTTAACTATCCTTCTGAGATGAGGACCGAAACAAGCTAAAGAAAACAGATGTGTTGATGAACAGACAGCTGTTTGGCTCGTGTCCATCTGACAGAACATATCCTCCTAGTTTAATCATATATATTCTTTTCATATATTTTTGCTTTAATAATAGTGCATTTATTTGTACAGCACTTTTAAAATGTAGTTACAGACCTTTTCCAAGATATGGAAAAAACTGTGCATTCAAAATGAAAACATGCACTATAATTGTTTTTTTTTGTTGTTGTTGTTTTTTAAAGGCATAAAATCTGAACAAACAGTGTGAATGAATCCATTTCCTGCTTTTTCATGCACTACTGCCGCAGTCAACATGTTTTTGGGCTCTTCTAAACTGTGCCTGAACGCCTCCTGTGTAGAAACAGATGAAGAAGTGAAGCTGCTGCTCTGCTTACATGCTGCTCACACTACGCCTGCTGTATGCCCTTTAATGGTGGGAACTTCTTTCTGTGTTTACTTTTGATTTGACTCAGAGACATGTGAATGTATAAACTGATTCATGAAAATTTTTTAAGACTTACGGAAAGCTCTGAGGGGTGTCAGACGACTTCATTCATATCATAGTCACATCCAAAAGGATGTGCTGAGAGTGATGCGCAGTCAAAAGAATCGCAATGAGAGTACTGTACCTGCAACTGACTTACTTTGCAATTTAGCATATTTTAGTTTGCAAATGTTTTTTAAGCGGGGGCCCTGATCCATAACCTAAACCATTCAAGGCATCTATTTAGTTGCTGGAGCTTGTCCACAGCCTGGAGGGAGAGCATCCCAAGAGACTCAGTTCAGGGCAAGAAAGTCACCTCTCCATCTGCTCATGGCTGCAAAGGCAGCAGGAGCTCTCACACACACACTCACACACACAAAGTTGTGTTTATGACACTTCAGAGGACATTTCATTGACTTGTATTGATTTCCTGGAGATTTACCACAACCATATCCCCTACTTGCCTAAACCTTACCCTGACCTTAAACCAAACCTTCACCCCATAATTCAATGGCTTACTTTATAGGAACTTAACTTTTGCTTTACAATGGGAGATGTGTCCCCACAATGTGACCATATAAACAGATTTATGTCCACACAAGATGAGTAATACAAACACACGAAGAGGCAAAGCAGAAGGGATACTTGTAATTTCCCAAAATGTCCTTTTGACAGCCTCAACATAGCCTCGACATATCTGAGTATCCGTTTTATAGGATTTATGTGTTTCAGCCAGCCTCAATGGAACAGCAGCCAGGAATGCAGATTGTGTCCTGGACATTTTCTCAGTCAGAGGATTCCTGTCTGACCGGTGCAGTCTACCCAGCCGTGCTCATTCTTTATGACTCAGATTACATTAAACATATTACATTTGCTTTTTAATCTTTTCGTCCATTACGTCAGCTTATGATTAACTGGAATTTAAAATTGTTGCTCTGACTCATTCCACAGCCACTAACAATATAACCAGAATATTGTTTACCATAAATTGATGATCTAATTAAAAATGTATTAATGGTAGAAATCACTGAAAGCTGTTGTTTAAAAAAAAAAAGAAAAAGTGCGGCACAGACTGAAGCAGGCTTCTGACTGATCTTGTTGTCTGTGGTGTAATAGCGTCATACATCACTGTGTGGTGTGTTATTGGTGCTTCTGCCCTGCAGTTTCACAGATACAAAAGACTGATTCCACCTGCGGCTCAGAGTTACTGCAGTCCTGCAGCTGTGGTGAATTTCATGGAAATGTAACTTTATACTTTGTGTTTATTTATAACTGCAAGACTCAGTGCTTCAGAATTAAACTTGTGCATCCTGTTTGAAAATACAGTTAGTTTCAGATCTTCAGCATCCTCAGAGGATAAATTGTGTGGCATTTAATGCAGTGTTTGTGCAAATGTCTGGTTACTCCTCAGTATCTGAAATTAGTGCGTGTCCCATCGTCTTACTTTCAGGGACAGCTCAGGTTGAGCAATTTGGAGACTAAATTAGAGAAGGAAGGTAGAGAGGGTTTGGACATTTGCAGAGGAGGGATAGTGGGCAAAGGATGTTAAATATGGAGCTGCCAAGAAAAAGGAAAAGAGAAAGACCACAGAGAAGGACATGCAGAGGGTTGGTGTGACAAAGGAGGGTGCTAGGGATAGATGGAAGCAGGCGATCTGCTGTGGCAACCCCTAAAATGAGCAGCTGAAAGAAGAAGGCGGCCTATATATATAATAATTGGAGAAACATGTAGGGAGCATTACTCAAGTTTACTACCCAAACTCTGTATTTCAATTAATAATGTTCAGCTTCTTCAAATGATATCTCATTGCTGAATTAAAGTTTTAAACATGAAAATATACACAAAGTAAAAGTATTCACTAGACAAAATCTCTCGGCTGTATTACAACAAATAAAAAGCTGTTTACATTAAGCACATAGCTTTATCACTTATTCCAGATTAACTCTCCTCACCTTAGCTAAGTTGCTAAAACTTATAACAGCAGTTTTCTCTTCATAATATTTTCTGTTTAAACTTTCTGTACAGATACAGTTCCAGAAACACATTTTATTTTGCTCCTTGTAGCGTTGCTTTCCAAGGTACTCAGAAGAAGAAGAAAATCTTAGGTGCCCACATGACGGCCATGCATGATTCAGGTTTAGAAATTGATGTGAAAACCTCTGAATCATGGTGGTGTCATAGTACTCTGGTGGTCACCAGAAGTAAAAAGGATCACAGAATTGCCTGGGGGATGTATTCAGCTTAACAAGATTTGTATTTTCAAATCTGCAAAACAATAAATTCCTAAAGCTTTAAAGTAAATTCTACAGAGCATATCAAATTCTGCTTTCAAAACTCCACCACAGCCCCCTCAGGACACAACCCGGGGAAGATACACAAACTTTTTTATTTACTTGTACTTTCAGTTACTTTTAAGTTTCCTTGAGCAGCTTTCTTTTCCTTTAATAAATAGAAATAAACCGGCAGCCTTAGTGGGACATTTAACTTTTGTCCCTTGAAGAAATCAACACTCATCCTCCTCGCAGGTTTCTAGATTGACTGTGCTCAATGAGTGGGAGAGAACAGCAGCACCTTTGACTAATCCACAGGCAAAAAGAAACATGAATCAGCCCTGAATGTGCCTACCTGAATGATCTAAATACCAAAATAAATAGCTATTTAATTTTGTTTATATTTGCATTTGCACAGAATGAACAAGTTTATTCTGACATTCCTATCCTCTGTGAAAGCCTAGACATTATGTTTCTTTCATTTACAGATATAATTTGAGTCATATTACTATTCCCTTTGCTTTTTTCTTTCTTTTCTTTCAGCCGCTCCCTTTAGTGGACGCCACATCTGCCTCCACCTCTAGCTTCCGCCTCTGCCACACCAACCTTCTGCACACCTCTTTCACTACATCACTGAATCTTTTCTGTGGTTTTCTACTTTTCCTCCTGCCTAGCAGCTCCATTTTTAAACAGCTAACACAACTCTTTGCAAGTGCTCGTGCAGATAGCATGCTAACGCCAAGGTAGCCAAGAACCCAGAGTGATGTTAAAGCTGAGTGAGTGCTGACTCCAGGCCAGCAGCCAGACCCTGAACTTCACACAGGTAACAAAGGGATGAGCAGTCAGGTTGCAGCCTTCGTTCTTACCTGTTCACGTTTCTAAAGTAGCGATCGCTTTCATCTTTGCTTTGTGTCATCGGGTTTTTGTTCATACCTAAATATGAAAGAGAAGGATCATGTGTGTCCGCATTAGGACAGGGATTTGTGTTGATGTGTGGGACTGTAGCCTTTAGGTTTATATTATTTAATGGTAATCACGAAACAATGTGTTTCAGGTCATTTTACGGAAAACATTTTTAAAGTAACATTAGTGTAACAAATTACTTTCTCGTGTGTATTTATGTAATAGATTCCTTTGTTTGCATAATGACACCAAAAGAGGGGAAATATATCTAACATTTAAAAAAATGTGACCAAGCAACATGCAATTAATTTGCACAGATGTAATGTCTTTGATATGCTGCTTAGTGATAGGTGGTGATCCTAAAGCAGAGCCAGTGGGAACACAATGAGATAAGATAATCAATAAGAGAATCGATAATGGAATTAGAAAGGGTAAATTCTTCACATCACTTCCCATCCCTAATAATCAGTGGTTTTACAGGTCTCTGAATAAAATCTTTGCTTAGTAAAAAATTAATAAACTACAATTTAATGAGTGAAATGATTCACAATTTTATCTTTCACCTTTGAGAATGAACAAAGGATCAAACAGGTTGTTTAAAAAAAATGAAAAAAGCTGAATTGTCCTTTTATATTCCACTCGAACGTGTTCGGCTTTTAAACTAACATGTTTACACTTCAGCTGGAGGGTTTTATGAGGTGTCGTATGTGGGAGTTTTCTGTGAAAACAGCAGGAACCCATCAGAAACCATTGATACCATGAAATCGCGGATCAGCAGTCCTGCTGGAATGAGACGCAGTCTTCCAGAGAAACTTTTCAGTATTAATGTTAATTATGAAATGGAAGCTGTGATTCAAATCCATCAGGCTTATGTAACGCTGTGACTTCCTAGGGTCAGGATCCACCTACACGGCAGCTATCTGACAACACACAGCATTTAGACAACTACTTGAGGTGGAAACACATAAATCTCTCCATATATGCACTGACAAGGGTGACTGGATGTTGTATCCATGGCTACCTCCTCACGTAATCTGCATTATTTTTATCACAAAAGCCGTCCTGCTTTTTCTCCTGAGCCTCCTGGTAGCATGATATACACAGATTCAGTTCTATATGTGAAGAAACTAAACCGAAGAGACTCAGAGAGACACAGGGAGGGTGTGATCAGTACGAGCAAACTGGAGTCTGTGTGCCTTTAACTGGTGAAATGATTTCCATTTCAACTGACAGGCGTAGAGCTGCGCCTACAGACCCTTTCAATGAAATATAACTTTTTTTCTCCCCACTCATTTTCCTCTGGACTAAGGATGAAAAGTATTTTGTTGCTGCGTCTGTATGGGCCAGGATGACAAATTCTTCAATCAAGAGTAGCCGATGGGCTGTGTTAATGTCTCTCAGAAGAAGTTTTTAAGACATACAATTTGACTACACTGGAAATCAAATATATTCACAGTCATTCAGAGTGAAAAGCCAGCTATCATAGTGAGGGGGAGGAAGGTGGAGGCATCATATTTTTCTAAAAACATGAATAATGCCTCTCATTTTCAGAAGATCTCTGTCTCTCTATTTTAAGGCTAAACTTCCCCTGGGAAAAATAATTTTTTAATCTAATGCACACAAATTATGCATGTTGTAATACAATATAAATTCATATGCACCTCTAACAATATGGAAGGAAGCCACTTAAATATTTCATTTTACACACAAGATGATTTACTATAAAAATTTCTCCAGTCATCTGCTATACGGCTGTTTAGTATGCGCGGAAAATGATTCCTCCTGATGACAAGTCGAGATGCAAAGGCAGCAACAATTTCACTGGGGTAAAATAAAATTTTATTAGCAGCCTTCTCTCCACTATATGATGACGGTGTGCATTTGAGGTCGTTAGAGACTCGTTCGTTTCGTGCCCTGTGGTATCCATTAGCTTTTAATAGTTTCAAGTGTTATTTTCTTCACGTGACTTCTGTGCTTTCCTTTTGTTATCTGTGTTTCTGGTTTTTCTGTCCAGGAACTTCCTGGCTTATTTTGAGGAGATTTTGTAAAAAATGTAAACTATAAAGAAATACTTTTGCATCTGAGATATCTTTCATGGTTGAATTAATGCCAGTACATCCAAAGTTACCTGATTAATTACCTGAAAATGTCCCACTAAAAGTTCCATCGTCATTATCCAGTCAGCTGCAGGTTTTTTTAGTGGACTTGGCTTTCAGGCTATCAAAAGTCATTGCACACTTCAACTTTTAGATATGTTTTGCGTTTGATCAGGTGTTTCCTCAGATTAGATCTGCTCTACATTTTGTGCTACAAACGTTCCATAGAGTTTTGAAAAGTATAACCACACCTTTGACCTGTGTGTACTTGTTGCTCCTCAGTGCATTGAAAGCACACGTCATATTGTCTCATTGTCTAACACTCTGCTAAACCAGATATGCTCTGGTGCAGGGCTGCCCAATCCCAGTCCTCAAGAGCTACTATCCTGCAGCTTTTAGATGCATCCCTACTCCAACACAGCTGAATCATTTTGTTTGATTACCTCTTCAGCATGCCATCATGTTTGGCAAAGGCCTGATAACAAGCCATTCATTTGATTCGGGTGTGTGGGAACAAGGATGCATCTAAAAGCTGCAGGACGGTAGCTCTCGAGGACCGGGATTGGGCACCCCTGCTCTGGTGCCTAAATTTGGCATCGCCTTATTTTGTGTGACTTTGTTTTAGTTCAGATGACACTCTAAAAAAAATTCAATACCCAACCCTACCTTCATGATCTTCTTTTCTGTTGTTTTACACTGTAACATGTAATTTGACATGTCAGTATAACAATAGATTACCAAAGTTATTGTTATAACATGGTATTTGTCATGGTCCTGGGTCGCTGACCCAGTGTTTTGAGTTTATTGTTATCATTTTCTAGTTTCTTCTGTTTTTGTATTAGTTCTTAGAGTTTGGGTCTTATGTTTAGTGTTTCTGTTATCCCTACCTGTGTCCTCTCCCGGTGTTCTGTTCGTGTCTCTGAGTCTGTGTAAAACAGTCTGTGAGTTTCCTGTTTTACTTTGAAGGTCTGTGTCTCGTTATGCACATTAGTTTCAGCTGTGTCCACCCCTGCGTGTCATTTCCTCATTACCTGGTGTGTATTTATAGTGTGTGTTTGCCTCTGCTCGTCGTCACGCCGTCTGTGTTACTTGGCAATCACTGCGTCTCTCTGCTCTCCATTCCAGCTCTCCATCCTCCGCTCGTCATCCCCTGTGTCATCTCCACATGTTTCCCTGTGTGTTATTCCATGAGTTATGGTTTTGTGTTTGGTTTGTTATTAGTTTCCCCAGTTTATGTTTATGTTTAGTTCTGTCCTCGCTTTTGTTATTTTCACCGTCCACAATAAAGCTCCCGTGCATCACAGCAAGTGCCTGCACTTTGGGTTCTTCTTCACAACACCACACGACTGCTGCCCCAGCCGTGACAGAATTACAAGTTTAAAATGTCTCAAGTATGCAAATGTTAACTTGAAAATTCATGTACAGCTAAAATCAAAAACGTACACAGAAATGACCAGAATGGCATTACATTTCCATGACTGTCATCGAGGTGCATCATGAACAACTGGTGGTTAAGGGCATGCTCACATTACGTGGACATTTCATCATCATCACCACTGGAAGCTGTTTTCAAGGCGAGTAAAACTGGTTAGAACTACAAGGAAAAAAGATACAAAAGTTGAAACGCGTTTTGAGTTTGCTGAGGTATAAACTGTGGTTTTCTTGAGACTGCAAACTTTACTAAAAAGTTTGTTTCAGCTATGTTAATACTAGTCAACCGTTACATAAGATGATCCCGACACCCTTTTTTATGGTGCACGGACCAAATTAAAAGCAGATTAAGTGTTGTAATAAACCTGTCTGTTTTCCCACACGTAATCACTTCAGTTGTTATTTACTGTAGCCATCAACAGTGCACTCTACACATGGTCTATTGACTAGCCTTAAATTAGTTTTGATGACCTTGCCAGCATGAGATACACACTGAACTGCCACTAACCAGGTAATGTTAAGTAGTAATTTCCCTCATAACCTGTTCACACAAAATCACACTCAGTTTCCTTTTGTGTATGTTTGACAAATACATCAGGTAATATGTCATGCATGGTTGCAGGTTATACATGCGTCTTCTAAAAAGTAGAAATATATTTCTCTCTGAAATACTTGACAGTTAAGAAAAATAGCTTTATTTTTAATATGTGCAGTGTTGGGAAGGTTACTTTTAAAATGTATTCCATTACAGAATACAGATTACATGCCCCAAAATGTATTCTGTAACGTATTCCGTTACGTTACTCAATGACAGTAACGTATTCTGAATACTTTGGATTACTTAATATATTATCATGCTTTTTACAACAACGTGAATGTACTATTGCTGTGTGATTTATTACTATTACTGAAAGTCCGCGACTCCGAACTGTAGTAAAGGGACCTCTGACTAATACGGCGGGGTCCCTGTCGGCTCGTAGCCGAAAACTAGCTTTACTTTGTTGTGTGGGTCAACTTTTCTTGCGAGAGACAGAGAGAGGCGTTGAAAGGCTGCTCCAACGGAACTTATTGTTTCGGAGGAAAACACGAACACGGTGTACAGTCGAGTCTTAATAGCTTACTTACAACTGGGCTCGTCAGGCACTCTTCTTGGCTGCAGTGGTTATTATTATATTTACATGCTTCCAGCTCCCGTTTTTCCTCGATGACAACTCGTACCTTTCCACTCGCCTTTTTCTCCCTCCTCGCTCACAGACCGATAACGTGTATGGCAGTCCATTCTCCCTGCAACACGGACTACACTGCCCATGATGCTACATTCTTTAGAGCTATGCTTGTAGCATTCTGCCTGTTAGCTTAGCACAACAACAACGAAAAGGCGCTCTCTCACCCAGGAAACACACAGTCGCAGAGAGAGAGAGAGCGTCGCCCTGTAACCATGGCAACCGTAACGCTGCCGCCTGGAACGACAGAACGTAGCTGTCAAACAAAACCCAGTCCTGACCCGCGACAAAATGAAACAGGAAAGTACCGCCGTGTAATCCATTTATTTCAACAAAGTAACTGTATTCTGAATACCACCTTTTAACGGTAACTGTAACGGAATACAGTTACTCGTATTTTGTATTTTAAATACGTAACGGCGGTACATGTATTCCGTTACTCCCCAACACTGAATATGTGTTTGAATTCTTGCAGTCAATATGATCAAACTGTGTAAGTTTCCATAATAAAAGAGCTAACGTGATAGAAGAAACTGATTTTGGCATGGTATACTGCAATATCCCCAGAGTTGTTTCACTGATTTGTTGCATAATTTGGCAAACTTCATCCCTTGTGCTGCAATAAAAATAACATTGTTTATATTTTCTTTCTTGTTTTATGTTTGTGTGACAAAACTTGGTGCTGGATCTTTTGTATTTTTATGTTTTCATAAAAATGAAATGGTAAATTAGGTTTTGTGTATTTTTCATATTACTCAATTATAGCTTAGTTCAATTGCTCTGTAGAATAAATGATATGAAGGTTATAGTGTCAAGGCACGTCTTAAGTAGTAGTATAGGGCTATTGATGATCACATGGAGGTGACATAAAATAAATAGATATACTACCAGCAAGTTATTCATCAACAGTAGCAGTGCAGTATGTTTACGTCATCATGGTTATAATAGCATTTATAGCTGAAGGTTTTTCATTCAGTTATTTTCCCAGGTCTATATGATCACACTTGTTTGTGTTTTTTGAATGAGGAGGACTTGGAAACTTTGAACTGTTTTTGTGGGAATCATTAAACATTGTAAAAACAGTCACAGACATTACTGAAAAAACTGTCCACCACCCTGCACACACACCAGACTGTCTGCAGCATTCAAATCTAAGGAAAGCTCTCTGTGTCCATTTAAGAGATCACCGTGTCATAGATGAAGAACTAAAATGCCCATTGAGCGACTTTATCGAGCCGGTTGGATTAAATTACTAAACTGTTTTGTCCATCAAGGTAAACATCTGAGGAATAGGGAAACTGTTACTTGCTGTTCTAATCTGTGTCCTTTTAAATCACACATTTACCCCAGTTTTATGTCACAGAAAAGTTGTTTTCGTCTGTATTGTACTTTAAAAGATTTCAAGAAAAAGAAACTGAAGAATTGGTAGAATGTGAAATAGCTGTTCATTTGCAGGGAAAAAATACTGACAGTGATGTTCAATAATTCTGACATGGAGCACCATGCACCATGAAACCAATGACAAAATTCAGGAAAGGCTTGCATCTTTATTTCTGAATTGATAAACCAGGAAATAATCAGTGATGTTTTTGAAACTGGCATTTTGATTGATGATCTAAACAGGTATAGAGTATTACTTTCACAATCCTGTGTCTGACTGGTGTTGGGCTCCAGTTTATGTTGTAGCTTTTGATAGACACCTTATTTCTGGGATATTAAGAGCAGAATACAATAATGTCAGCCTTATTTGAATTCAGAAGCGGGAAATTAGACATTTCTGCAGCTTAACAAATAGCTATTTCATCTGGCTTCTTGAGTAGATAAAGCTGAGTATCATCTGCATAGCAATAAAAATGTTTGCTATGCCCTTAAATGATACTACTGAAGGGAAGCATGTATAATGTAAACAAAATTGGTCCTAGCAGAGAACCCTGTGGAACTCCATAATTAACTTTAGTATGTGAAGAAGACTCCCCATTTACATGAACAAATTTTGATCTATTAAATAGATTTAATTCACTCAGCCCAGTACATTTAATATCTGCTCTAAACTTTGTAAGAAAGTATTTTGGTCAACAATGTTGAACACTGCACTGAGGTCTGGCAGGACAGCTAGCACAGAGATGGACCTACTGTCAGGCCATAAGTAGGTCATTTGTGACCCTCACTAACACTACTTCTGTACTGTGATGATTTATGAAATTTGAAGGCACTGATGAGCTGTGTGGCTTGTTTCTGGTCAGTGACGCTGGCAAGACCTGGCTCATTAAAGTGCTCCATAAAAACCCTCAGAGCTGTGCTGTGGTTTTCCTCCCTGACACATCTTTTTGGATTCTGGTTGTGCTTTGGTTTGGGTAAACAACATCACATGTATCATTTCTTCACCCATACACTGATTTATACCACTGATTGTACAAACCGTGGTTAGATTCTTTCAAGTCTGGTTTGTGACAATCTGTGAAAAGAGCATTGGTCTGTTAAGACCATGTGAACTGAACACTGCTGAGATTGCCACCACTGCTAATTGATGGTGTTGTGGTGATATTGCACTTGAAAATCATGTAATTCTGTACCCAAAATATATTGTGGATCTCAGAACTGCAGAGCATTTTCTACTTTTACAGAGGAAAGCTTGTGTTACCTTGATGCCAAAATGAGTAAGACAGGATTGCGTTTCCACGCCAGAAATTCAACTAAAACTAAACACTGAAACACTAATCTCATTTCATTTCAAAACGCAGAATGCAAGACAATGAAAGGCAACTTGTAAAATAGTAAAGTATTTACTGAACGCTAGGTGGGGACTGGTAACTGAGGGACCCAGGGGAGCTGTGAGGGACAATAGGGTTTTTTTTTGCATCTTCAGGGGTGGGTGGGGTTCATCCACCGGTTTTCTCCCTGGGAAGGAGGATGATGGATAGTGAGCAGGCAAGCAGGGAAGTAATGTGAATGTTTCAAAGCAGGCTTTATGAGGAAGCTGACCAGCTCAGTAGACACAGGTTGGTTTGGAATATAAGAAAATCACTTTTTAAACAGCAGGGAGGCACTGAGAACAAGGGAAAAGGACATTGAGGTAAGTTCATAAAGGTGTTACAAAAAGACCCTGATTACCACACTTAAGAGGCTGAGAGCATTTCTTGTGCATGAAGGTATTTTTTTGTGATGTATTTAAAGTTTATTTTCCTCTAAAATTAAGATGGAAGTAAAAATAATGTGTGGGAGGTTTCAGATTTTCCAACTGTGCCTACATTTTACCAGCTTTTTTGGAGCGTTGTATAAAATGTTTCATCTGGACACGTCTCCTCTGTATACACTCATTTGACTCACCAATTAAGTTACACAATTGCTTAACTTTTATTTGAATATGTCACGACAGGGTTTGTTGGTGTGTTTGGAAACAGGACCCAGAAGCAGACGCTGAGAGAGGAACTGCAGGTTTTCAACAAAAAAAGAGCCTTTAATTGTGACTGATTAACAAAATTACAAAACTGGAAAACACGAACTATTAGCTATGAATTGTTAACTGTGAACTAGAAGAGAACTATGAACGTGAGAAAACTAAGGCCTGACAATGAACAAAGCTAGACAGAGGACTTAAATACACACAGGAAGTGATCAGGGGAAGTGGGAACACATGGGGAAACAGCTGACTGAAATAAACATAATGACACCACGGGGGAAGTGAAACTAATGAACAAAGAACACAAGACTCTTTCAAAATAAAACAGGAAACAGGGAGACGTAGACATGACAACACAGTAACTAAATATCACAACCTAGCATGAGAAGCTCACAATATTAACTCAAAAACGCTGGATCAGAGACCCAGCCCGTGATAGAATATCGAGAAACCAGATCTTACCTGGCCCTGTCATCATGGGGCTTCTGTAGACTGGAGAAGAGATTTAAGGGCATTGGCTCGGAGTCAGTGGAATATTGGATGAAGATCAACGTAGATGTTTTCATTCAGTGCCAGATATGCATCCTGTCCGACCATGTCTAGATGCTATTTTTTCATACTATTGTGAATGTGTGGAAAAAACAATGAACTGTTTCCATTAAGGAAGCACATTCTGATTCTGTCCAAATATGGATCTTTGGGGCTAAGATCAATATTTAAGTTTAATGTAACTAGCACTGTTCTAACATTTAGCACATTAAAAAAAATAACCTTCAAATTCTTCTTTAGACAAAAATACAAAATTATGGAATCACTTATGTAAATTGTTGTTCACATTGTGCAATTAGAGAAATGCTCTGTGACTTATCATTTTAAATTTTTAAATATGATCACTGTAAGAAATGGAGTTGCAGCTTGGGTGGATGCTTTATTCTGAAAAAACTTCAACTAATAATGGTGACACCCAAAGCCAATCAATGCTTCTATTTTAAAGTAAGGATGTTACATGATATTTTTTCTTTATTTGAATTCTTTTATATTCCTAAGATAATGAAGACATGTTCATCAAGGGGATTAAAGTTGCGTTGGCATTGTAATGTTGAAAGAAATAGAAAACATCATCACTGTGTTGGTAGTCCTTGAGGAGGCAGTAATCCTGTCTGATGTCCCAAGTGCTATTGCCATGATGATGGGTCTTTTTTGCCCATTCCATCTAAAGAAACTTAAGTACACCTTTGAAGTCATTCATAGGGGCTTTATAACCATTGGTGGAAGGCAGGGTTTCTTTCTTGTGCATAGTTTAAAACAGACTCTTCAGGTGTGAATCTCAATCAATCAATCAATCAATCAATCAATCAATCAATCAATCAATCAATCAATCAATCAATCAATCAATCAATCAATCAATCAATCAATCAATCAAATAAAACAGATTATTATGGATTTCAAAGTATTTGGTGACAGTATAATAAAACTGAATATTCTGTTTTTGGTGTGACACCCCAATATTTTTAGTGGCCCCCATATGGCCAATGTAAATGTAAGATCTAAGAGTAACCTAACCTTTGCTGAAACACATAGCAGAAAATTCAAAGAAGCTCAAATATATTATATTTACTTATATTTACTTTACCTCCTGTTTTTATGTGTGGTTTCTACGTGACCTGTCTGTCTACATAGTGTTTTGCATTAGTCTTAAGAATTTTTGCTAAACCATATCCTGATTCTGTAGAAAATTTCCTTCTCAAGATAAATAGCTTGAGCACACAAGATAATTCATTTGTTCTCACAAGACTGAAATATCACTTATTTGAGCAAAAACAATAACTTGATCCCACATGCCAAATAACATTACTTTATAGAACTTAGTGGGCTTTGTAAAAAACAAAAATATGGGGCTAAATCAGTACAGTGCCAACCGATCTCTGCAGAAAGAAAGTGTGAATATTGCCTGTCAGCTTCTTGCCAGCTACAGATAATGTGCAAGACAGATAGTTGCTGACATCTAAAAGGTGTGGGTGAGACAGGTTTTACAAAGCTGTCTGACATGCCATCCAAACAGATGAGATTTCAGTCAATGTTTTGTTTCTGTTCAGGTATTTAAGAGCTGCGGCATTAAACCAACAGTGCAGTTCCTTGAATGAATGTTTCTGTCAGTCAGAGCTTTGGTGAGAATCTTGAAATATGGGGACTGTATTCACCTTCATCAAACTGATGCAACTGCCAGTAGCATTAAGGCTTTTCACTTTAATTTACAAAGACAACTCAAAAACCAAAACCAACTTTGACAAGTTTTGCCTGGCTTTGTTTTTGCTTTTTAGTAAATTTTTAAAGGATTTGTCTAACAAATAATTTGGCTTGCTGAGTGGTTAATATCATATCCAAAAACAATTGGTGTAGTCTTTCAGGGTGAAATTGTATTTGCATTTTATCTAGCAGTAAGTGAGACAGGCAAAATAAACAAAAAACCTTATTGGTGTCACAGTTTGTGCGAAGGTTTCAAGGGCAAAACGTGCTGGAAAAAGTGCTTTGTGCCCACGTGTTGCTGGTTCAGGTAAGTAACTACTGCATTTTTAAGGAAAGGTCTCAGGTGGGTTTCCTTTGGTTTACAGCAGCACAGACGTAGATAAGCGTTCCTTCACATACTTGAGTGCAGGCAAGTGTTAGCACGGTCTACGGATTTGAGTTCAGGCAAGTATTTCTTTGTGGGTGAGAGTGGGGCAGGCAAATTTTTATAGAAAGCCATCAGGTGGGCGGGCACATCAGGACAAGATCATACTTGTGTAGTATAGATACACCCATGCACACATTCACACATCAGAGAGGAAGAGACTGAAGACAGCAGGTCTGAACCCGAGAGGACATGGGGACCATGGCACTTGGCTTACTTAAACCCAAAAGACCAGGGGAGCAGCAAGAATATATAGACTGTCTACACACAGAGGCGACTGAACGCAAGTGGCTGCTGCTCAACATGTGGAGCAGGTCATCTACTGACTGAAATGTTGATAGTTTTCCTTTGAGTATTCCTTTGAAAGTATCCTTTGAGCAAGATCCTAAACCCTGAGTTGCTCTGAAAAAACTTTGAGTGCAAGAACAATAAGAATAAGAACAAGTCCATTTACTATTTAGGTGAAAGCAATGTGGACAGGCCAGATAATCGTGAAAAAAGGGAAATCAGACACAAGTGGAGGTTAAAAGGGAGGGAAGACACAAACTGGAGGTTCAGGTGACACAAACAGGATGTGGAAAGTAGAAAAACAAGGACTACATTACAAGGACCCAGAACTGTGACAGCTTTGCTTTGATCTCATACAATATATACAGTACCATCTCTAATGAGAGGAAATTAGGTAAAAGTGACCCAGGCATATCGAACTGTTTAAATCATTGCGTCATCCACAGTCTGGATCAACCAATAACAGCTTCCAAACACAGTTCTTCACATTAATGTGCCAAATTTAGCTAACAAGACTTTAATAATCGCACAAGATAAAAAGCTGAGGAGCCATCAAAATGATTGCTGTCTATTCCGATGAAGACACAAATTTGTGTGCCAAGCTTCATGCAAACAACCCAATCTTGTTGAGAGCATTTGGTGACAGCAGAGATAAAGTCAGGGGAAAATCTAAGTTATGAGCGCTGATCTTCTTTTCGCCATTAAATCTGGATAAAATGTCACTGCAATCCATGTAATAGCTGTGATATTTCAGCAAAGTGGCGGAATAAATGACCGTCAGACATTTTAGAGGGTACTAGAATCAGAACAGCAAAAATTATTTTTTTAAAAATAAAGGAGAAGTACAGAAGTCAGAGCAATTTAAAATGACTACTAGTTCAAAACTAGTACTAGTATTACAGTTTAAATATGCGTGTGCGTGGAATTAACACATTTTTGCCTGTAAGGTGTTGTCTTAAATGATAAATATTTGATATCCTGAAGATTTGTGCCTTTAAGGCTGTTTCATTGTTCATTCATTGTTTATATAAAGAGATCTATCGTCTCACATCGAAAACGTTCCTGGTTCAAAATTCCCTGTTATCTGGAGACCTCCTGATTTTCTGCATCATTTCCCTTCTGTTCCTGAGTTGTCCTTGTTTTCTTTCTCCGGGCTCCCTCCCCTCTTGGTTAATTCCTGTAGCCTTTTCAATTTTATTTGTTTGTTGAGTTTCGTGTCACACCGTACAATGCCCTTTGTTATCAGTAAGTTTTAGATTAAAGTTTTTTGTTTATCCACCCACTTGCAAGTCCCTGTTATGTCTGCATATTAGGTCCTCTGGGGTCTTCAAACATAAAAAATAAAAAGAACAAATGTCAAAATGACTCTTTTATCTGTGTTTTTGGAGTTATTTAGCTTTGTTTGTATTCACTGATAAATTGTCAGTTATTCATAATTTAATATTTTTAAAAAACAGTTCTGTGTGGTGGGCTGTTTAATATTTTATGATTGACTTCAGTAGAACCAAGCCTACACTTTACATTTATTTTAATGACAAATTTTAAATGCATGCAGTGTTGCGTCTTTAGTTGTTTCCACAGTTGATCAAGAAGAAATATTGCCTTGACAGCTGGGGTGAAAGGTCGGGAGGGGATCCATACGAGGCAACATTAAACATTGATCTCTGTAACCTACTCAGGGAGTCTAGCAGCATGGCTCCTGCAGCTGGTTATGAGGAGATGGATAACAAGGCAGAGGAGTCTCCACAGCAGCATGAGGTTTCCCTCGTGGCTTGGAGCTCTCCTGGTGGTCCCTGACCTGAAGTCCAACCTTGTCATTATTGCTGTCCAGGTGGGAGGGGTTGCTCGCTGACACCATTAACATCATTCTGGCTTTCAACTCAGGAAAGCTTCCCTCTCTTTCTCAGATGTACCGTGTATACATCTAGAAGAAATAGACCACACACTCTACGGTCTTTCTGCAGCTTCATCCATCATTTGAATGACATGAACAATATAAACCTTTACAGTTTTTACATATTTAAGTCATTAAATCTTTTGGGGGTTATTTTAGCAGTTAATTATGCCATCCCACAAAGACTAATTACCACCATCCAGCCTTTTTAACCTGCGGTTTTTCACATCCCAGAATAAGCACCGCCTCAGATATGTCCCTTAGTGAAGGCCTCTGCACACTATAATGAGGCATATTAAACCATAAAGCTAAGAGTTCAACACAGAATATCGCTAATACTATTTTGGATTCATCTAGAAGGTTTCTGGCAAGAAGTCACGGTTTTTAGTTGCACAACTGAAGATGAATCCTCTGTCAAAATTACCCAGACAGGCTGTGTTATGTTAAATAGATAAGTTGGAAATGAAATGTGGGAGAATGTTCAGAGTTTATAAATTACCCACCTTTATTTCTAAAGGTATTTTTTCTTGTATTATGTATTATTTTTACAGTACTTGTAAATTGTGATCCTACTGTGGCTGCCTCTGCGCATATTGTTTTATGCATGACAAAAAATGAAATAAAATGTATGAATAAAATCAGTCAAATCAAAAACTACTCTTTAGAACAAAGTAGGTGTTTGTTTCTCTCTTTTCTGCAACTGTACATTCATAAACAAGTCGTGCAACATTACAGTGTCTATCCAGAGAACACATGGCATATTGCACACCTGTTCTCTTCTTCTGATTCTCTTTGGAGGTGGCGGTCTTTGGTCTTGACGGAAAAAATATGTATATAACATATATGTAGTGATCAGTAGATGAAGGACTCCTTTATTTCAGAAGCCATCAGATGCATGAGCAGCTGATTAAAGGTGGATAACTTTGTTATGTATCATAATGAGTGGGCTGAGAAGTCAGAGCCATAACTGTGCACAGACATTTTGTGATCCAGGACAGAAGAGAAGAGAGCTGCTTTTTTTCTTTTAATTTTTAGATTCATTCATGCATTCAGAAGGAAGAAAGCATGTATTCAGCTTTGCCTGGAACATCTCTCCAGCAGTCATAAGTCTGATTAGATCTTATAGTTTTCTATCTATTCTTTCTTTGAGTTATTTGTCTGTTAGACTGAGGGTTGGAATATCTACAAGGAAGAAAAAACTGGACTGAGGCCACGAACAGTGTTAAATTATTTATTCATAATGAATCTTTTGTGAATAATTTTTATTCTTGCACATATACCACACACATTCGCTTGGTATTTATTTTATTTTATTTTATTCTGTTTAATAATCAATAATTTTATTCTTTTATTTTGCAGTCCTGTTTTATGTGTTCACATAACTACTGAATATCACTAGTTATGTCTTGCTGCTCAGTCACAGAATTTTTTATAAGCTATCAAAGTGGTACTGTCATGATCCTGGTGTTGGTGATGTGGTGGTGCTGACTTCTGGAGTTCATGAGCTACTTGGCTGCCTCTCTCCACCTGTAGCTTGTCACCAGTATTCAGCGTGGTAGCTTTCAGGACTGGTGCAGACCATCACTCTCCACCAGATCGTCAGCTAACACGTTTCGTTCATTCAAGTGTTTCCTTTTCCGTAATCTCCAGCTGCCTTCTCCTCGGGTTCATTCCTCACCTACCGCTGTACCTACCTGAATTTCTCTGAAACTGGCGTTTTGCTCCCGCTGCTGCCAAACTAAATTCACCTCCCAGTCACGACTGCACCTCCTGTGGAATAAATGGAAACCTTACCTGCCTGCTGTCCTGCTCTCCGTAATCATCCACAGCTCACCGAAATCGTGAGTGGACATCCCACCTCACCTGCCGCTCACCTTACCGTCTTCCCCAGAGAATCTCCCGTCCCTCGATAATCTTTCTCGCCTGCCTGCCAAGTGAGTCATCTCCTTTCACTCTGTTGTTGCAAGACCCACCTAAAGCAATCATTTCTGGAAATAATACCTCTCTCTTCCCATTGCAGTAGGGCCTGTCCCTGTGAAACTCCTTCAGTGCCTCACTTTATCTGCAACAATTTTTTTTTTTTTAAATAAAATCAGTTTAAATTTGAACCCTTCCTGCACTGACTATACTTTTGGGTTCATTCTCGCACTGGCCTCTCAGCCCTTTCTGACAGTATGATCTGGCCATACATGGACCCAGCACACCCAATTTGCTCTGCAATTAAGAAACAGGGCGCAGTGATTGGTGTACATGAGCAAGTGCTACAATACCTAGATCAACACTGTCAAGCCATTAGCGACACTCGGGACAAGATGTTTTCTGTTCTCCAAGAAATTCATGCCATCTTTATCTCCCACTTCAGCTCAGACAGCCCAGGCCTCCACAGCTTTCCCAGAAACCGTCTTCAATCTGCACTCCCCTCAGGCCCCACTAACGCGGATCCTGCACCTCCTGCTACGGCAGACCTCTAATCTGTGTCAGAGGAGTATCAAGATTATAGGAGATAGTAAAAACATGGCGCTGTCCTCTCTGGACAGGCTGCCGACCTTCTTCTTCCCTCCAGCCATTTATACAATCTGTCACAGCAGGAAAGGGAGGCAATGGAAAGTACATCCATGAGTCACTGCCTGCAGGAGTCACCTGCCCGTCCTCCTCCCCAGTAGGAGCTAAGGGGTTTTTTGTGGCAAAAAAAGATACAATCAGACCGTGTATAGAATATTGCAGGCTTAATGAAGTCAGAGTCAAAAATAAATAACCACTGCCTTTCATTAACTCTGCCTTTGAACCTCTCCACTGAGCTTCACAAAGCTTAAGCTTCTCAATGCCAACCATCTCGTCCGCATCCGATAGGTCGACGAATAATAAACAGCTATTAACACCCCTCTCACACACTTTAACTACCTGCTCTCTTTGGACTCACCAATGCCCCAGCCGTCTTCCAGGCCTTAGTTAATGACATGTTAAGATGCTTCCTAAATGTGTTTATCTACCTTGACAACATTTTGATGTATACACGGTTTTGATTTTTTCTGTTCCTGGTAGAAGACCGTGTTTATGTCCGCAGTGTGTTGCAGCAGCTTTTGGAGAATCATCTCTACATGAAGGCTAAGAAGTGAGAGTTTCACTCCCTAGCTGTCTCGTTTCTGGGCTACACGGACCCAGTCAAAATTGTGCCGTCATTGATTGGCCCACCCCAACCTTACGGAAAAACTGACAACGCTTCCTCAGATTCGGCAGTGTCGCTGCTTCGTCTGTAACTAAACAAGGTAGCCACACCGCTCACTGAACTCACCTCACCTAAAGTTCCATTTGACTGGTCTGCAGAATCCAAAGTAGCCTTTTCCAAACTAAACTGTTCACCTCAGTGCCACTGGCTACAGGGAACCGAGCAACCTTTGATCATTTGGACAGACCATAAAAATCGTTATATTCAGCTAAAAGATTAAATGCTTGCCAGGCTTGTTGGTCTTTGTTTTTTGGACACTTTAACTTTAATGGATCCTGTCGCCCTAGTTCTAGAATCGTCAAACCCGACGCTCTTTCTCGCCTGTTCTCTGATGACACCTGCAAGTTGGAGTCTGAATGGATCTTGCCCGCCTCGTGCACCATTGGCAGCCTAACTTGACAACCAGCGCTGGTTGACAAGATGGATCCGGGGGCTGTCCGCGCCTCAGGCAGCAGCCCCGGAGCTGGTCCGGGGGCCACCCATGTGGCAAGCAGCGGTGGCACAGCAGGCGTGGAAGTGAGCCGGAGCAACATACCAGCCTCTGTTGGAAGAGAGGCCAGACTGGACAGTACGCCGCCCTCGGGCGTGTAAGGACCCTCGCACACCTCGACCTCTGTCTCCAGCTTGGCAGGTCCCGCTGGCACGCCAGCCTCCAACTCACCCCCAGCCAGTCCGTCCTGCGCGCTGTCCACCTTACAATAATCACACGATTGCTGTAACAGTACATTCAACAGCTGCAGCTCTCCCGCTGCCAGCCATACATATCACCACCAAAAACAACAGCAACACAAGCAGTGCACAGGCCGGCAAGGCGTGATTGTGGATGACGTGCAGGTGAGTCCACGTCCGCCACAATAATAAAGTATTTTCTATTTAATTATAGACTTTGTCCTAATTATGTCCTGAGTTTTTACTATTTAATAATAAAAAAGGAAACATTACAAAAAACACTTAAGGTCATGAAAATTAATTGCGATTTAGCAATTCAATGACGCATCCACCTTATTTATTGAAAAGGATCGGTATCGGCGATACTGTCCCATATTTACATATTTAAATATGCAGTATCACACATCACTAATGATAGACTGATCTCAGCTTTTCAGCAGAACTTCAGTAAATTACAGTTCCACCACATTTATACGAATGGTATACATCACTTAGTTTGCCTTAACTGGCAAAATAACTACCACAGAAGACTCCCATGAGGCACTCAGCCCACAATACTGGAAATGTGACAAGTGGAATCACACACTCGTTCACACTGGCACCACATACAGCAGGGGTGTCAAACAAACGGTCCACAGGCCAGAGCCAACCCACTAAAGGTTTCACTCAGGTCCACTGGATGACTTGAGAACATGAATCCCCTTTATTTTGCATGCGAAAGCATTGTGCTGCAAATTGTTAACCTGTTGACATCCACTAGATCACCAGCAGCCAATCTAGATGGAATCATCATAGGACAGAGTATTTTTCCCCTGCTTTGGAAAGACAGAAACTGTAATGTCAAAATGAACGTGTGAGGCTTAATTTAAACTGCAACATTTTCTTGTTTCTTAAAATTGACTTCTTTAGAATTTTTTTTCTTCAAAACAACACTCAACCCAAGCCCTAAATGTGATTTTACAAACTGCACAAATTTAAAGACTGACTGCTATATGACACACACATGCAGATAGAGATAAACAGATAGAAACAAAGGATCCAGCGAGCAGGAGGCAACAAACAAAACATGAAAACAACATACATGACATTGTGTGTCTGAGTTATTCAGCATAAGTTGGAGTTATTATTCAGACCCAAGGAGGAAAAGTCTTTCTTAGACATATTCCAATAACCTTTTCCAATATAAAGCATGTGTTTTCAATGTCATGTAGCATTTTATAGGTCAGCAATATCATCTTATCATGTGTTCCTGTCCGAAACCTCGGACAGGGGGATTTGCATAGTCTGAATATTTTGCTATCCTCTCTGTCTCCCTTGAACAATGGCCTGAACAAAGCAACATTGCATCCTGTGTGAAGACCCCAAAACCCTGACAAGTTGCAGGTGACCAACTTTCATGATGTTAGATTAAATCATTCAATGTTCTGAATCATCTTCCATATTTAAATGTTCTTACTGACATTAGGACATTACCTATGGCCTGCCGTACCACACCAAGGAACCATGTTGTCACCAGTATTTGTGTTTCAGACTCTGGAATTATATTCTTTGATTATTGTTGTTCATGGTTTTGGTTTTTAGTTCTCAGCGATCTTCGTTCTCCCTCCTTTTGTGTTTACCTCAGCCTGTGTTTAGTCTCTGTGTGTTCTTTGGGCTGTTCTTGTGTTCCTTGTTTTTTGTTGAGTTACATGTGTCTCTGTGTTCATTCATCTCCTGTGTCTCCCCAGCCAGCCGTGTCTCCTTGTTAAGTCTGCATCTCTGTGTATATTCATGTATTTCCTGTTTTACTTTGAGAGTTCCTTTTCCCGTGTTCAGTGTATTCAGTTTTGCTTCCTCCCGGTCTTGTTGTGTCATATTAGTCCCAGCTGTGTTTCCCCCCTGTTTCCCATTCCCTCATTACTCCCTTCTCTATTTAAGCCGCGTTTTCCTCTGCTTTAAACTAGTTGAGTAATGGCTTTTTCTTAAAGTGTGCAGATAATGCCAATGTGAGTGTCCAGGTGAACTCTAGGACTCAGTGTCATCCTTAATAGTGTTGTTAAAGTGAAACCCACAGTATGGAAAAAATTCCAGTCCAGCCCTCACTTTTCTTGAGCATTCTCGTGGAGGTTCTGCCACTTTAGGTGCCATTTCAAAGCAACTACTTGTCACTGGCACTGTATTATAAAGCCCTCCAGCACAGGCTCTGCACCAATGCAAGTTTATTAACCACACTCTGTGATGGTGAAGCACCATCTGACATGGAGGAAAGTCCATACACTTAAAATATGAGTTCCATTTGATTATTTCACAGCCTTTCCAGTAATAAATTAAATTAAATCGAGAAGTGTCTCAACCTTTTTTATTATATTGTTGATATATGTCATCTCATAAGTTATTGAGTTACAATGAACAAGAAAGAACAGAGGAATTAAGATGGGAACATTTCAGAAATGTTGTTAATAAATAAATTAAACAGAAATATAATAGTTTGACATCTAATAAAGATTTAGATGATTTTACTCTATCCTTTAGAGAAGTATAGATAGCAATAGAGGCTTATTGGTAGGTGTCTGTTTCCCAAGAAAGGACAGAAGAGGGTATATCCCAAAGCTTGCTGCTGTATTTGTATCCATCCATTCATCCACCCATCCGTCTTCTGCTGCTTATCTGGATCTGGATCATGGGTCAGTGTTCACACCAGAGATGTTCCCCTGCCACCTCATGCAGCTCTTCTTTCATTCCCAAGCCATCTAAGAAATTTCATCTCTGCAACATCTCTGGGGCCTGCTCCATGTTCCAGTTGGTCATGCTCACCTTTCCAGCTCACAGTCCCAAGTCAGACCACGCATCCAGCAGCGGCGGATAACTATAACAAAAAGAGACCAGGTGGCTTACCTCGGCTGCAGTGGCTGCGAC
>NW_005187435.1:135937-140564 GCF_000239375.1 Pundamilia nyererei | reverse complement strand
TTCAAAGCAACTACTTGTCACTGGCACTGTATTATAAAGCCCTCCAGCACAGGCTCTGCACCAATGCAAGTTTATTAACCACACTCTGTGATGGTGAAGCACCATCTGACATGGAGGAAAGTCCATACACTTAAAATATGAGTTCCATTTGATTATTTCACAGCCTTTCCAGTAATAAATTAAATTAAATCGAGAAGTGTCTCAACCTTTTTTATTATATTGTTGATATATGTCATCTCATAAGTTATTGAGTTACAATGAACAAGAAAGAACAGAGGAATTAAGATGGGAACATTTCAGAAATGTTGTTAATAAATAAATTAAACAGAAATATAATAGTTTGACATCTAATAAAGATTTAGATGATTTTACTCTATCCTTTAGAGAAGTATAGATAGCAATAGAGGCTTATTGGTAGGTGTCTGTTTCCCAAGAAAGGACAGAAGAGGGTATATCCCAAAGCTTGCTGCTGTATTTGTATCCATCCATTCATCCACCCATCCGTCTTCTGCTGCTTATCTGGATCTGGATCATGGGTCAGTGTTCACACCAGAGATGTTCCCCTGCCACCTCATGCAGCTCTTCTTTCATTCCCAAGCCATCTAAGAAATTTCATCTCTGCAACATCTCTGGGGCCTGCTCCATGTTCCAGTTGGTCATGCTCACCTTTCCAGCTCACAGTCCCAAGTCAGACCACGCATCCAGCAGCGGCGGATAACTATAACAAAAAGAGACCAGGTGGCTTACCTCGGCTGCAGTGGCTGCGACAGTTTCGCGGTTCTGGCGGCCTGCCACGGGTCCAGTGGTGGCGGCGCTGCAGCTCCGGTGAGCCACAGTGTAGCATGGCACATTATCCATGACGTACTTGCCGTGCCAGACGTGGACGTGCTGGACATGGACGTGGTGGCCGTGCTGGATGCGCTGGTCCCTCCGACTCGCTGACCTCTTCTGCGGGCAGTGCGGGCTCCTCCAACTCACAGACCTCTTCTGCGGGCAGCCCGGGCTCCTCCGACTCGCTGAGCTCTTCCATGGGCAGCGTGGGCTCCTCCAGCTCACTAAACTCCTCCGCAGGCAGCGCTGGCTCCTCTGGCTCCTCTAGCTCGTTGAGCTCCTCCGCAGGCAGCGCGGGCTCCTCCAGCTCGCTAAACTCCTCTGCGGGGAGCGCGCACTCCTCTGGCTCGCTGAGCTCCTCCAGCTCAGGCTGAACACTTCCGGGTGGTGCCATAGCAGTAGGTGGTGGAGAAGATGGCAGAGTGGTGGCTGCAGGCAGACGAGACGATGGTGGCACATCCGCTGCAGATGGTGAAGCAGGGAGTGGTGTGGAGACCTCTGACTGAGGTAATGCTACCTGCACTAACGGCTGGCTTACAGCAGTGTCACCATCCACTGCAAACACAAAAACAGATGGTGTGGGAAATGAAAAATTATCCTTAACAGCTGGCTGTAGAGATGTCTGGGAATCCGGCTCCTCACCGCAGCCGGATTCCCGGAACGTCTTTTCCGTGTAGACGATGGGGCTGGCATGTCAGGCTGTGAATCTACCGGCTGTCCAGGCCGGTGAGCAGCCTGAGTTGGAGAGTGGAGGTGGAGGGTGGAGAGCAGGAAGTCCGTGGCGACTGGGTTGACAGAGTCCACCAGCCAGGGAAAATTAAGAAGCGTTTCCTGCAGCTGCCTCTCCACGGCGCTACGCAACACTTCCTCAGACTTCTCCCACCACAAGTCACACAGTTTATAAACTTTATTAGTCACCTCCCTCTCCTTAGCCTCTCCATTGAGTCTGCTGGATCCATGTCTGGCGGGACCACTCTGTCACGGTTTGCCAGGGCAAGCCGTGGGGATGTGAGGAAGGAGGATCCAAATGCTGGACTCTTTAGTGAAGACAGTGCGTTTATTTACAGTGAGGTAAATAACAGATGCACAATAAATCCCTGTTGCTCTCTAGACTCCCGTGTGTGTGTCCCACTGCAACGTCCGTGCTCGTGCTCTCCACTGTCGTGTTTCTGCACACCCTGTGTGCGTGCTGTCCTTCTTGTTCCACGTTCCTCCTGCAGAAAAACAACAGAAGCAGCCGTCAACCACTGACCCCCGCGGGCATACATGATCCGCACTACTGTACACTGACACACACTGACTTGGCGTTTAACTCAATGATCCCATGTTGGTGGGAGCTCCATCAGTCTCTTAAATAGCTCCCCCGATGAGCCTGATCAGCAGCAGGTGTGTGGCAATGGTCTTGAGGTGTGGCCCGCCTTCTAGCAGGGCCACACCCACCAGGTCTGAAGGTGCTACAGAAAGCAGCTGCACATACACACACATACACATACACCTGCCTACACACAAATGTGGACACAGAACAGTAGCACAGTATCACATATAACACATATAATTTGTAACTGGGTAACATTTCTGAATAGATCTCGTGACAAAGGAGTGCCCTGGCAGAGTACAACACCCACCAAGAACAAGTCTAACATATTGCCGGGAATGCAAACCAAACTCTCACTGCAGTTGTGTAGGAACTGTCAACGTGACTGATCCCCAACTTGTGGAGCGCCCACAACAGGACACCCTGGTTTCCCTTGCACCCTTGAATATCCTCAAGAGGATACAGTCCTCTTTTCTATTCTTCTATTCTCATTTAATAAAGAAACCCTTCTGCAGCTGCAAGTGTGACTCCACACAAAGCTACACTCATTTGTCACACTCATTGTAGAGAATGGACTGGAATTGGGCTAGTGTCTGCATGATGAAGAGAAAGATGAAGGTGAGCCACTGCAGTGGGTTTGTCACCGTCCACATTTTATTTAGTGAATGATCTCATTCATTAGCACAAGCTGAAGTCAGAAAAAGCTGAATGCACTGTACATACGCAAAGATTTTGTTCTTATAAATAAATGCTTCAAACACACTGCCTCAAACTTGAGCTACGTTGAGAATTAAAATATCTCTATTTCTCTCAGAGTTCTCAGCGTTCAGCTTTATATTCTACATAATGTTTTTCACAGTAGCATTTCAGATAGTTTGATCGGCTTATGCCTCTGTGCTCAGACTCCGGCCATTACTGCTGACATTTCTCTCTTGGACTTGTGTTTCTTTTATGGGAGCAGAAACTGGTAATGAGGATTTCCTCACACTGAGGCTTCATGTCTACCATTAAGCCTCACTGTAGAAATCAGGAACATTATGATTCGCATATGAACGCTTTTTATTCTCATCTTGTTTAATATTCAGCTCTGTTGCAATTATGTGTTATATACAAATATCAGACAGAGCTTAAACCTCCTTGAGGTAAATTTTTGATTTGTTTTCTGATTTTTTTTGCAAATAATTGAAATGACCGAGTCTTCCCTCTCTGTCGAAGATGCCCAGGAAGAAAGTCTGCAGTGTGCTACCTCCCAAATGACTCCGACATGCTGCAAAAACACAATTTTCTAATCTGCAGGAGACCTGTAACACCAGTCCAACGATGGCTGATAGAGCTTTTGATTAGTCTGTGTTTGTGGGTTTGATCCTCCTGATTCTCTGCAGCGAGGCAGCAACACATCAACACATCCAGCCTGTTCTGATTCTCCACCAGGAAAGGTGTGAAATGGCAGGTTGTGATTGTGCGTGTATGTGTGTTTGTGGGGGCGTGCTCTGGCCTTTTCCCCTCCTCTCCCACGTCCTCCAGCTCTGCCGCAGCATTAGCATGCAAACAGCAGCTGCAGCGCTGCACCCCATCGCTCACTTCAAACAGCAGCCCAACCTCAGCTCCCACACGCACACACAAACACACACGCTTAGACACACACACGCACATTCTGACCATGTAGTACAGTTCATATATCACAACAGCAGACGAAATAGCACTTTGTACATGTCAATGAGATGTATTCATTTGACATTCAACCCACGCAGTCAGTGACACACGCACACAGTTACCAACCCACACAGAGGAAGCACTGCACACGCACACAGTCTGCTTCTCTGCAGAACCAGTTCAGGATGTTTTCTTGATTTTTCACTTTCTTCCCAAAGTACAAATTCAAACAGTCTGAGTGCAGAGCTAGATTTAAACTTGTGCATTAGGAGGTAACAGCACAGAGGCAGATCCCAGAAGCCTCTGGAGCTACACCACAACTGCCACCGCAGCTGACATATACCTCTGCAAAAATGTAACTCATGCAGAAGCTATAGAAACTAGACTAAAAATGATCTTAACTACTTATCTGAGTCTACACACTGGGTCTACATTGATCGATCATGTAGAGTCTCAAAGCACAGTTATCTGCATGCTGAGAACAACGAGAAGGAACATATATGTAACATAGCAAGTTTAGCTCTCCTTCAGACTCTTGTATGAATCCAGACAGCAAACCTGCTCCCAAACCAACACCCACAAAGCTCACAATTATCCCTAAGCTCACTGTGCACCCAACCCACTAATAAAAGACTGGACTAATAATGGCTCAGAGCAGCTGATGAACAGTATAGGTAAAGGTTTAGTGTTGCAGGGTTTAGTATATTCACAGAAGCACCAAAAGAAGTCACATAATTACAAAAGATTTATATGTGCTCACTGCAGATGTCTTCTGGGTGCTTTATTTACAAGGGTGCCTGTTTGAGCACAACAGTAGTTTTCATGCCT
>NW_005187435.1:120941-134318 GCF_000239375.1 Pundamilia nyererei | reverse complement strand
GCTTCTCTAATCCAAATATTGAAGTGTGCTAAGATACTGAAACACGTTGCACCTATCCCATTGAGGCGTTTTCAGCGTTTAGTCTATTAAATTGTAACTGGTGCTAATCATTTGTAGCTGAATGTGGGCCAAAACAATTGCACCAAGACCTTTCAGAGGTGGTTTCAGCCTGGTTGAACTCTAGAGCAGCAGAGCAGAACATTATCAGACCAGAGTAAATGAAGTATAGGTGTAAAAATGTCCTAAGTGACCACTTTGAGTGCTCAGTTCATGTAGAAAAGTGCTATATAAATATAGTATAAATACAAATGCATATATTACCAATTCTAATTAACCATGGAGTTAGGCCATGAAGTCAAACTCAGCCCACTTACATTTGAATACATTTTTAAAAATCAGCAGATGTATCTCTTCTGAGAAACCATGTCCTGGTTTCTAGTGTCTGTATCCACTAGTGTTCCCAGATGAATCTGACAGTGACATATTCTCATGACAGAGAGACTGTTTCACAAGATTTGTTTCCCGAAAGGTGAAGTAACTTTGCTGATAAGCGACCACTGTAACACTCTGATTAGCCTAGCAGGCAGCACAACAGAACAATAGCCAGCTAAATATAATAATATTTAAGTAGGATTCCTTCATTTATCAGTCATAAAAGCAGGTATGACCCAGTCTTAACTACATGCAACATCCGGAGCAAACTAAGCTGCTATGACACACACAAAGCAAAAGATTTTGTAAAAACTCAGATGACAAAATAAAAGTTTTCCCATAACCCTCTAACAAAACAACCTCAGCATCAGTTCTGTTATGGCAGATGTTAATCATCTGGAGGATCATCACCAGCAAAAGATATGAGCAGATGCCACTAATGGCGACCTACATGGTTTAAGATTCGCATCATAAAGCCTGAACTAACTCACTAATGTTTTTTACATAGTCTCAGCGGAAACTTCAGAGCTTAGGATAGTTGGCTTTCTGTTTCATAAACCTAAAAAAACAAAATGAAAAACTGCATTCTTTTGCTTTTTTTTTTTTTAAAACTATTATTTTTAACACAGAAAATCCATTATGCAGCAAAAATGCAGGGCTCTTTATGTGGTGAATTATCTGCAGGCTTCATCCGAATCATTTCTTGCAGTAACTCCCCTCAAAGCCACGACACAAATTTGTGCTCAGCAATTTCGTGATGCTGTGTTTGTATCAGCTTTTTGTTACGGCACTATAGACTGTATATAAAACACTAAGCTAGGCTGTAATCAGCATTTAAGCATCCTGGCTGCAGCCATTTTGGCTTTGGAACCACAAGTTATCATATTTGGGCAAGCTTGGTTACCAAACTGCCTTCATACATTTTATGATTACAACACAGAGACACAGGTATCACCAATCCAGTTAATCCAATACTAGAATTTCACTCTCAAACATAAATTTATTTATCCAGATTTATCCAATAAACACGCTACACATGAACTACTTTTAGAGCCTGCTTCAAGTGGACATTAGAGGAACTGCATATTTTTCACAGTTTGAATGCTGCTTGTCTTTTTGTGACTAAAATGCATGGATGCAGTTCTAGACCGGGCTTCAGAGCATGAGTTACTATCGATTTTAGATGGAATAGTTGCAGAAGAGCATGCACAGACTGCTCTTATATATACTTCTATGTCTTCTAAAGAAATACATGAAGCATAAACTGTATGTATGCACATATACAGCATGTATACATCTCTTTGGATGAACACAGTGTATAGATACGTCTAAAAGAAGATACAGTCAGCTCACAGAGGCAGATACTAAATACTGTTTTCTTTCTTCTCCCACTGTAATGAAGTGTGTGCGCTCGTTTGTGTGTGCCTGTGTGCGTTTGATTCAGATGTGACTGTGCCACCTAAATCATGTAGGCGCTGCAGCAGAGTGTTAGATATCGACACCATGGCAACAACACAAAGCTGTGTGGTTACATAAGGACGATCAGAGTTTCAGAGTGAAAGGACAAACTGATCAAAAACAGCCGTAGACTCACCTGGGGAACTGAAGCACTCAGCGGATCTAAACTGATGCGATGGCTACAGGTCTGATTGCACACTCGGTTTAGATCCTGTCAGTCAGAGTATCAGGAAGGCAAAATGACAGTGCACTAAGGGAGCCTTACTGACATCCATCTCCATGTTTTTGTCATGGTGCCCTGTGTGAGGCAGGCAGGATAGGACCCCAAAATACATTTTTGGATACCTTATTTTACAGCTTGTTATTAACAGTCCACTTTTATACTTTCACAAAACTGTGACCAGAGGTTCCAGATTGAGGCGTATAAATGTGTATAAATAATAAGGATGTTACTGGTGACTAATTTACTGGTTATCTAAACAGGATATGAGTGGAATCTAAAAGTAATAAAACACAATTTAAGAGCCATTTGATTCCTTTAATCTCATTATTTGATCATCAAGTCAAACTGTAAACGCTGCTGAAATAATCATGACTTTGCAGTAGCATTGCACAATTACTGTCTACACACAAGATTATTGTTAACTTGCTCGTTACCACTTGGCTGTGCAGACTCAATACTATGTACATATTGTATTGAAAAACTGGTTCACAGAGCTGTTATCTGTCTTAGTTCCACCTTGATAGTTTTTGAGTTGTGCAGCCGTCTATCAGGGCTACAGCCACAGGCAATGCTGGGCGACGTCCTAACATCTTAATGGATTAATAATAACGGACCAAAGTCGACTGGTGTTGTACCAGCTGGTGTTAATAAAACATGAATGTTTGTGTGGTGTCGACTAGTAAGGCCCCACTGTCTAATCAGCAAATCAGCAAGTCAAGCACAACCCTGCAAAAAGTAGCCCCTGCCAACGGTGCAAACCCCAATGACAAGCCACTGTAATCCTGAATGTACTTTGTTTGCTCTGCCTGTGCTGATAATTTATTGATAATCTAAAGAGATCACTTCCAGTTTTACATTAAAAGCTTTGAGTCTTTACTATCAAACAACAGAAAACTCTGTATTCGTCAGCAAAACTAGCATAACCAGGTCATTAATAATCCTTTGATGTAATTACATCAAATCTGTTTTGCCTCACGCGTCTCATACTACATCGTGAGGACCTCGAAACCTACTGACTTTGTGTAGGAGCTGAAGTGGGCAGTTTCTTTATGTGGAGATGTTTCTCATTTACCATTGTCAGAATAAACAGGGATCAATTCCATGGAGACCGCAGCGTGTCACGGCATCTTCTCTTCATAACCGACACAATAGAGAGGTTTCTGGTTACACTTATCGATTTTAATCATCATGACATCACTCATTAATTCGTGGACTCCACGTGGTGAACCCAGTGAGCACCATGGCCGATTTTAATGGTGCAGCTTAACTCATAGCATGGAATATCTCCAGCTAAATATAAACCACTTTTATCCCCAGCAGTTTAATTTTTCATTCCATAATTTATATAATCACATAAACAACACTATGGTGGGAGGGACTGAGATGTAAGGAGAGAACTGAGGATGTAAGAAATGGAAAGGAGGACCATCCTCATGAAACAGATGATAAAAGACAACACACTCTTACTGGTCAGTGAGCGGCATGTCTGTCATGTGTCACAGCAACCAATTATCACAACCGTGATCTCAGCATTAGACTCATTTTGAAAGGTGTTTTTTTTTTTTATACTGAACCTCCACTTACACTTTATATAAAACTCTCAGATAAAATGCTTTCAGTGACATGCACCTAGGTAACTACCTTGCATGCTGTCACATTTCTTCAAAAGACCAGAACATTAAGAAGGTATTGCCTGGAAATACCTTTTGCCTTTTACAACCGTTAAATTCAGCCCAACAGTGACTGATGGTGTTGTGACACTTGGCTGGTTTTTGTTTTCTGGTCCAGGTGTCCCTCAATCACCCAAATTCCTCTCTATGTTTAGAACGGGACTGTTTGCCGGCCTCTCCTACCCAGATTAAAAGTGCCCCCTCAGTGTAACGAGCTGTACTCATAACTAGTGATGGGACTTAATCACTGCTGAAAATTTAATTAAATGTTAGGAAACAGCTAAAAAATGTGACCCAGCATGACTCATTGTGTTGTACGGTTTCTGGGCTGTGACCCAAGAAAAAAACACCACAAGCCCTGCTTTTCACTGCAGATATGCACACACTCCCTCTTCAGTTGATTAGTTATTTATTAAACGACACCAAGTGTCAAGAAAATAAAAAATCCAAGCTGCAATTAATATTTGTATAACAATGCCTCAAATGACAGTGTGTTAACAACAAGATGACACAAAAGGAGACTCTGAGAGCGGTGGTTGTGCTTCTCTCTGCAGAGAATTATCTCCTGAATCTACAGCTTCCCACAGCATTATGGATCTTTATAGTCAGTATTAATGAAATGTTTAGCGTATACTTTTATGGTTTGGTTCAGCTCGCTTTGCTAACCTCAGCATCGGCAGTCAGGTCAAGATGCTCAGTGACTCAGTAAGCAAACTCAGGGTTTATCAGTCTGAATGCAAATGAGTCCACATGAAAAGGATGGCCCTAGCAATGTCTAACCAATCACATACAGGTTTGCTGACAGCAAAGTGGCGGATTTTACAAAGAAGAAAAAATTACACTGCCCCCAAAAAACATTAAAGGAATGCCGTGAAAACACACCAGATCTAGGTAAGAACAAAAAAGTAATGCTGGATATCTATACTGATATGGACTGGGTAATGTGTTTGGAACAAAAGGACATTGTTTTATTAAAATGAAAATTATCAACCTACGCGGGACTGAATTTGGGATCTTCTCTCAGATCTACACCAAGGCATCGCTGAGCTCCAGGAGAGTCTCAGGTGCAACCCTGCAGCATTAGATGGACCAAAACAAAATGTCCTAAAGGTGTTGTGTTGGATTTCATTCAGACGAACATGCAGACCAGTCAGTAGAACCCACGACTCAGTGCACCAGTGTAGAGTCTGACAATGAGTCCAAGGATTTCCTCCTGATACCTAATGGCAGTCAGGGTGTCGTTGGGTAGCCGGCAGGGATCTGTCTGCCTCCCCAGACCATCACTAACCCATTGAAATGGCCATGCTAAACAATGTTGCAGGCAGCATAACGTTCTTCACGGCTTCTCCAGATCCTTTCATGTCACAGGGTGAACCTGCTCTCATCTGGGAAAACCACAAGGTGCCAGTGATGGACCTTCCAATTCTGTTATTTTATGGCAAACTAGAGGACGTTGGGTCCTCAGACTACCCTCATGAAGTCTGTTTCTGATTGTTTGGTCAGAAACATTCACACCAGTGACCTGCTGGAAATTATGTTGTAGCAGTGCTCATCCTGCTCCTCCTTGCATAAAGGAGCAAATACAAATCCTGCTGATGGGTTGAGGACCTTCTGTCCAGCTTCCCTAGAGTAACTCCTGGAATCTCCATGATCAAACCTCCTTGCAATGGCACGCTCTTTCATTAACAAACGGGAACATCTGATGGATTATAATTATAATTCCATGAAATTAATATTTAGATATAACACAACATAAGTTAGTTTTAGTTTTTATTCTTTCAGCTCCAAGCGAGTGGTGTTTTGAGGATTTGAGAGTAGAATGAAGGTTAAATATAAAAACAGAATGGAAACATGCAAATTTTGATGATGCTTTTCTGTGGATTTATTTCATCAAAATTTATAATAATTCACAATAATAAAAAGTGGAGAAGGATAGATATCTGTATACATCTGGAAACAATTCTGCTGGAGGGCACCTACAAAGATGATCTCTAGTAGGCATGAACTGTTGTTACAAGTTTGCATTTCAGTTAACTATCATTTAACCAGAGCAACGTCTGTGTAGCTAGGTTTTACAGCATTTTATTACATCATTTCTCATTAGCAGACTGGCACACGTCCATGGGATCGGTTATTTGCATGTTTCCATTCGTTGTCAGTGGTTTTCAAACTTTTTCTGCTGAAGACACGTCAGAGGGCATGCCAACATTTTAACGCACACCTGCATTTATATCTGTGCAAAATAGTCTCCATATCTTCGGACATGTAGTTGCTTTCTCTTTTGTTTGTCAGTTGAAGTTGCTTTTGATACACTGTTTGTAGCATGTGGACCTAATGTGAAGGATGCCATCTGCAGTTTATTTTGAGCAGCATTTACGTTCTCTCCATCACCTTATTGGACACTTTTCCACAATCCAGCAAATGCACATGTTGCCATTGGTGCAGTTTCTGTGCTCGTTTCTTTTCTCTCTATGTGCTCTGGCACAATGGTGGTTAATTTTGGGTTGTTCTGCAAAAGAAAGTGATCAGTTCTTCCCGTAATTATTAACCCCCTCAGTGTCAGTCAAGCCTTTTGATGTGTCACAGTCTCATAATTTCCCATATCTTGCAGCTACATAATCAGACTGGGTTCCCTTCAACTGCAGTTTTTTTAAAGGACTTTTATAGTAGTGATGCAGTAAATTCACAAGTCAATGATAACTTTTTCTCTAGTTGTATATATTTCTGATGTTACCATGGTTCCTGTATTGCCTCACAGCACACCATTTGGATACCACTGGTCTATGTAACCTTTTCTGTGATGCACTGTGGTTGCGCTGCATTGTGTTATGTTGTGCTTTGGCAGCTTCTCATTTCCATTAACTTAAAGTCCAGGGTACTTCATGCAAATCCAGTACGACAGCAACCCTGGAAACTTTAGTGGTTCAGACTGTTGGTCTAAACTAAAGTTTGAATAAAAAACCATGTGGCTTATTCTTGCCTCAAACATATAACATTTGAGGAAGTTTGCAAACAAGCAGCCGTGTTGGTTTTGCTTGGAACTATGGGAACAGAAAAACCCACAAGAGACTTAGCATGTGTGCAGGATGTTTGGAGAGCTGAAGGACAGGAACAGCTCTTGTCAGTCATGTACTGTAACATGCTACTGCCAACACTGACTCGAACCAACACTTAAAACTGACTGAGCATAAAAGTGAGTGGTGAGGTCACAGGTATGGCTTCAATCATCACATCTGGATATACAGGGTGGGCCATTTATATGGATACACCGTAATAACATGGGAATGGTTATACAAGTTATACAAGGAACCAAGTTATTTGGTTCCTCGTATAATGTCAGAATCAGTGTGTTTTAACTTAAAATATCTGTATTAGACAATATTTGTGTGATGTGTATTTACATCATACAAATATTGCAAATAAACAGTAGCAGTCAAAATTTTGGACACACTCAACCATTCACATAGGTAGTGATTATAATGTATAATATATAATGATTATAATGAGTATATGGACAGAACTAGAGAACCTAAACAAAGTACATATGTATAGCATATGTTTTTATTTACTGACCCACAGATGAGGATAAACTTAAGGTTTGTTATGAGGCTAAAGTTGACATGCTGTTTTATTCTGCCTGAGACAAATAATAATACTTCACTCATTTAGGAAAAAAACCTCTTTGTGTAGTTTCATCTTTAAAATTCTAACAAAGGTCTTGGTACTTAATATGTATTAACTGTTGGGAAGGTTGTCATCTGGGCTGATACACAGTTTTTATTGTCATTTTAAAAGTTAGCGTGCTGCATCTCCTCTTATGGGATGATAAATATTTCACCAGGCGTCAGAGCGTTTGACTCTGTTGCTTCTGCTGGAACAATTGAATGTGAATTCTGTTTTTCTGAGCATCCATCCAAATACACTCACCTGCTTCCAGGGAAGCACTCATGAATAATTATTTTACACTTTCCAACCACTTAAGCGCTTTGGCTGTGTACCGACCCAGGGAGCTGGCCTGATTATGCTGTTTGCTTGTTTATGAACAACATTTTTGCCTGGAAGTCTCTACAGCCGTTTGCTTTTTTTTCTTTCTTTCCTGTCTCAGGAGTCTGAAGTCGTCCGGATGATGATGCTGCTACTTCATCCCCTCGAGCTGAAACAGCCGTCTCCTTTTCTGCAACAGAGTTCAGTGCTACTGCGGGTGAATTTATCAAAGCTCTGCTCCAGAATAAAAATATACATTCACTGTTTTGCCTCTGGGATTTAGCATTGCTGTGTTATACCACATGCATATGAATTAGTTAGTCCTCCAATCTAAACACATGTTTTTGCTTTCTAGCTTGTCCTTAAGAATACTGAATACAGCAGTTCAGCATCACTACATCTGCAGTTACAGGATAAGTGAAAATCAAACAGTTTGACTTGGTTACACCAAAAAAAATCCACAAAACAAAAAGTAAAAAACACTTATCAATAGCAATTTGAAGGGGACTGTTTCTCTTTATTACTGTAGTTTTGTAGGGTCTTTACCTTATTAGATACAGTGCCTTGAGGCACCTGCTGTTGTGATTTAGCATAATTTGAATTGAGTTGTTTGCTCTGTGTGCTGTCTTTACAACGGTACAGGTGGCAATCTGAATGTGTACCAGCCGGTGGAAACGGTGAGAGCAGAGAGTTGAAGTCAATAAAACATGAAAGTATTCAGGGTTGACAGCTGACTCTGTGACCTTTCACTGACCTTTGGTGGACATGTTGTTCAGTGTGGGTGATGATGCTGCCCAGATCAATAATGCCCAAAGGATCTATCACCAGCCTGGGGAGCTGACAGCAGGGTGAAGCTGAGAGGACAGCTAGCTGCACTCTGCAGCGAAGAAGAAGTTTGTCAAGAGTCCGAGAGCAGTATGACACTCTGTGTGTGTGTGTGTGTGTGTGTGTGTGTGTGTGTGTGTGTGTGTGTGTGTGTGTGTGTGTGTGTGTGTGTGTGAGCGTTTTGGGATGAACAGCATTCATTTTTCCAATTTACAGGATCTAATTCACACACACACTCCAGGCTGGGAGTTGGGTGTAGTGACAGCACCATAGTCCTGCTAGCGTCCCCTACAGGCAGCAGTGTTCATTGCAGGTCCATTATTGCAGAAAGTGACACAACAACAATATGTACATTTCAAAGAAAAGCATTCTAATTATAAAGCTTCATGCTGATCATTAAAACTACCCACAGGTGACGCAAGTAACATGAACCATGCCATTACAATGCAATTTTCTGCTGGTAAATTTTGGGCCCTGACATTTATGCGTTAGCACAGAACTTCCAGTATAATTGAGAACTCCCACTCTCTGGACTTCCAGTTTCAGACGGGGCGCTTGCGAGACAGAATGAATGGGGCCCCGAGGAGCTGTAGAACATAAATATAAATTTGGTGAGGAAATAGTTTTTCTTCTTGCAGTTTTCACCATGTTTTTGATAAAGGAGTTTGAGACAGTACATTCATTCATTGGCTTGCCAGAAGATGTGCATGCATATATCTGCCCTGGTGCAAAGGCACAGTTTTTTATCATCCTGGCATGCTTGGGGGTTCGTTTCCTTTTTTTTCCCTCTTCTCCTTTGAAAACCTCTTTCTAAGTCTCAGGAGGAGTTGTGGGCTGACGCTCCTGCTGGCACACACATGGGTGGGGTTCCTCCTTGCATCAGTATGGTGTTAATCAGGCCCTCTTTGAATCCTGCAAGTTCTTGTGTTTTTAACCTGTAGCTCTCTTTCTCCGTCTGTCTCATGGTTGCCCATCTGAAAAGCCTGTTTTTCAAGTCATTCTCCAGGATTCTGGTTCTTTTAAGGAAATTAATGGACACTACCAGCCACTCCCAGGCGTTCTCCATGCCTGCAAAGGAAAGTTACCAATCTGTAACATACCTGCCTCCTTGCTCTCCATTTTTGCCCTTTCTGGCCACTTTGGAAGTTTGACTGCCTGTCAATAGCATCTCCAGACCTTCTATCCAAGAAACAAGTAAAGTCACATACGAAAGGGAAGCAATTCGCATCACTTTCGAGCCCCATGTGACCAGCAGTTATTTGACAAAATATCTTTCACTCTCTATGGTCTCTGGTCACCATGTTGCCACAAATCGCTTCCAGTGAGTACGGTCAAAATCCAGAATCAAGTCTCAAATCCTGCAAACCAAATCAAATCCTCACCTTGGGCACAACATTTCCTTTCTCCTCTGGCAGAACTCTTTGGATTGTGTTGAATACTTCATGATGGTCAACAAGTTTCATGTGCAGAGAAGGTTGTAAACAACCTGCCAGACCACCAAGTGGGCAAGAATGATTTTATCCAGAGTCTTTCTCTCTGAGCTGAAAAGCTAGAATAAATAAAGCTTTACTTTTTGTGTGATTTGTTGATTTAAGAACATATATTGAAGGTGGAACTGAAACAAGGGTTTGTATGGATGTGCTTTCACAATGGAAAGCGACAAAAAATATCACAAAACAGGTGCTAAGCTGATGGCCTGCTCCAGGCAGGTGGGCGACAGAAATGGAAAAAATAGTCTCAGTGCATCCTGGGGAAATGCCAGTTCGCCCGCTGTGTGCTGCATCAAAACAAAGCCCTTAGTAACAAAAACTGCCAGCAATCAAAAGTTTTAATTTAATCCTTTGTTAGGTCTTTAAAGCTGTTTTGCTAGTGTGCCAGGGCAGGGTTTTTACTGCATAGAGAAACTTTGTCACCACTCAAAGAGGTTTTTGTTAGAGGCAAAGAAAATGAAATTAATGCTTTAATGAAATTACTTTTTTTCTTTTGAAAATCAGTTAATTGGGGTTTTATTTATTGAAGTGTAACAGACATTGTGATGATCAGAAATGACTAGAAAGTGTTCAGACTTCTGTCAGATTTTCAGCCTGGCAGAATCAAATAAGATTTAATCAAGGTTATATTATAGAAATTGATGTACTGTATAACACCAGTGTGGGTATTTTGAACAACATATGCCTTATGTTTACACTATTACACCATTTCCAGATATATGCATTTAAAAGTGACTAAATGTGGTTTCTTTTTGGATAAAGATTACCACAGACATGAATGTATGGAGGCAAAACAACTAAATTAAGTGATCTAGACTGACGTTCTGGGCTCAGCGTGCCTCGGTCAATACTACAAACATTTATGGTTTATTTCTTGCTCATTGCACGCTCATTAAAGTTTCCAGAGTGTACATATGGGTTTGTTCACTTATTGTTGATATAGCCAATGATCTGTAACCTGTAAGAGTTTTTCCACAGTGGATTTTTACCCGGAGCAACAGGTTGCACTAACCTGTACAAACCTCTGTGAAACCACACTGGATATTACCTAACTCCCTCAGCTGCATGGCAAGCAGAAATATTATACACTCAAGGCTTTCTTCAAGGTCTGTGTAACAACTAGAATATCAATTTGTTTTGTTTTCTTGGAGGTAAAAAGTTGCACAAAAGAAGAAATCCTACAGTCATCTTATTGGCTGCTCTTTGTCCTTTTTGACTTTATGCTTTCAGACATTCTGAGGTGCACCGTCAGCTATGTGAAGGAGCTGTGAGCCGGCTCATCACACTTAACAAAATATGACGAAGGTGTTGACATGTCATACATTAGACAGCCTTCGACCTCTATCAGGCCTGAGGAGCACACTAAAACACTAACGGGGGGCTGACTCAGCATCTTCTTACATTCAGCAACTTTAAAACAGCAACACGTCATGTAGACAACTTAGACACAGTGAAGGATGACCTTAAGTCCTGCTCAGGTCTCACAAGGGGCAGCTGATCCACATCCAACCACATCTGCCCGGTAACATGCCTGTTAAGTCCCAGTGCCACGATCAATCACAATCATGTTGTCACTGCCTTTAACACGGCACTGTGTCTTCCCTCTTTATCAGCCTCTGCACTGTTTCTATTCAGGTTTGGGTTCATTTTATATTCAACAAAACCTGACAGACCTGACATGCAGTTGTTAACAGGAGTATTTACATACAGAAGCACATTTTAATTTCATCTAAATATTCAGCAGAGGCCTGTATGATAAAGCAATAGTAGGCAGCTAGTTACATAAGTTCAAGTTTAATTCTGGGTTTTCAATATTTTGATGGTCATCACAGGAACCTGTTGTACGGCGGCCCTGAAAGGTCAAACGCACTTCAACTTAAGATAACACCAACAAATAGAAAAAAGCTGCAAATGCATGCAAGACACAATAGAAGTTGAATAAAACAATATCTCACAAAAACGTAATGGAAGTGTTTTTGGGGACACAATAACACAATGGAACAGCTGCAAACAGGTGACAGAAAGTGAACAGGTGACAGACTGCACTGAGACACGCTTAAAAAAGTTGTGAGTGGAAAAAAAACACAAGGTAATGTTTAATTTTCACTCTGATTTTTCAATTTGATTTATGTAGCGCCAAATCACAACAGTGGTTGCCTCAAGGTGTTTTATATTGTAATGTAAAGACCCTACAATAATACAGAGAAAACCCCAACAATTATATGACCCCCTATGAGAAAGCACTTTGGCAACAGTGGGAAGGACAAACTCCTTCTTAACAGGAAGAAACCTCCAGCAGAGCCAGGCTCAGGGAGCGGCGGCCATCAGAGTGAAGAGAGAAAGGCAGGACAAAGACACGTTGTAGGTGTTGTAATTGCATGATTCAAATAATACTGTTGATACATATTTGCTATTAGATTGTCTGTCAAGTTATTGTTTATTAGTGGGTTGTTTCTTTTTGGTTTTATTTGTTTTTTGTGTGCTTTTGTAGCATTTGTGTATTTTCTGGTATTTTCGTAAGTTGCATTCTGTTGATTTCTCAAGGCTACCATATCATTGAGATTGGAGATTAACACGTGCACAGTCACCAACTCCTTACCATTCTTTGATGATCCTTTGAGGCTCAGTGCACAGGTAGTTAGAGGGTCTTAGGTTTTTCAGGTGTGCCTTAAAGTATCTGCATTATGCCAAAAAGTTGGAATAGAAGCAACTTTATTCCTTGCTGATTTCCCTGTTGGATGAAAGCAATTTTAAAGCAGTTTTATATTCATCTATAAGCCTCCATAGTGAGAGAAAAGTAAAACAGAAGGCCTATGCCTTGCACTATCTGAACATTGTGTGAAATTTGCAACTTACCAGTCTGATTCTTGGTGTTATATTTGTTCACCCCTCCTCTTAGTTTAACAGCACCAGGGTTGCAGATGAAAAAATAAGAGCAGAAGTAGCTCATGCACATCTAAACAACACATTGAATTAATGGAATTTGTGATATTATACAGTTGGCATGTAAAGAGCACTGAAAGCACACATGCAGTCTAACACTAAACCTCTGCTGCTTTGTCCGCAGCAGCTGTGTTGCTTTCAGCCTTTATTATGTGTTTAAACTGCTCATATTTTTCTAATATCCATGTTTGTGACTGGTCAGATGCTGCCAACACTGCCCCTTTCATGTGAATGCTCTTGCAGCTAGACTGACCCTGTGTTGATTTATTGAGTTGATTATCCTGATTCTCAGTGTTAGGGTAAGCTATGCCAGATATAATGGTATCGTTCACTTATTTGGTTTCAGTTACCC
>NW_005187435.1:117998-120785 GCF_000239375.1 Pundamilia nyererei | reverse complement strand
TGAATTAATAAATAAAAGGCCTGCAGGAAATAGCAGCACTTGTCACTCAGCACACTAATCAGTTTTAATTGACTGCAGCTGTCTGGTTAAATGTCCGGCAGGTGTAACTGAAACAAATCATCGCTGTTATTTAAACAACTTCAAACAGAGGAAGCAAATGATTTATATGGCATTTCTGGGCATCGGTAGGAAAAGCTCAGTTTGTTATTACTGTAGCACACATACACACGGTGCTTTATCCTGGCTTATGAGATGTGTCTCCAGCTCCGTCTTGCTCTCTTTTTCAAGTTCCAATCACGGAAATGCTAAAACTAAATAACAGAGAATAATCTTCCACAGGTGAAGATATTTTATACAGATATTGTACTGCTGTGTGTAAATTTGTAGCAATAATTCATGTTTATGTCTCCGTAATAATACATGTTCAAGGGGGCTATGTGTGTTTATGGAAACAGAGACATATATGAACATCGGTCCAGTGAACAGCCATGGTGATGAACATGTTAGTTGTTGCAAATAAAGAGTCTTAGCTGAATCTAACGTAAAAACAGACGGATATCACACACGAACAGTAAAAAAACAAGCTTACACTAACTTCTCCCACCACTACCTTGGTTTTAGAAACACGGTCTTAAACTGTTTTGGCAACACAAGAAACTTCCTTTTGATGTTTTTCTCTTGTACTCTTTGAAGAGTTTCACTGCATGAATTTTTCAATCTGTCAGATGCTCAGCTGTGGAGTCTGAGATGACTGAAGAGGAATTTAGTGCTGATTATGAGGAATGACCTGTTTGCTGAGGCAATATGGATAATTTAGGAAGTGATTGTTTTGGCAGCATTTGGTGTGGTGTTTTCTGTTTGTTGTGCATTTATCAACAAGGATAAAACCGGAACAGATTTCTTCCTTTCTCTTTCTCTTCCCTTTTTTTTTTTTTGCATCTACACTCTTTGACAAAATTGTACTAAATTCATCTCTGTCTTAAATAGGTGTTGTGCCAACAGCAGGATATTTTTGTGTTTCGGTTATCAATTTCATTATTTTTTTTTTAATATAGCACCAAATCACAATAATAGTCATTTCAAAGCGCTTTTTAATGTAGAGTAAAGACTCAAAAATAATAATAGGAAGGAATCTGATTCCAGCTTGAGTGCATGAAACTGGGCTTAAACGTAAACATGCTTAAACTCACGTAGCCACTGTGACATCGCCCTTTGCTATCTTGGTGTTTAGATACGTGCATGAAGCGTCGTGCGCTCATTCTTGAACTCCCAACCTGAGACCCAAACACAGATTAGCGTACCAGCCCAAGTACCTGTTGCACACTAACTGGCTCTCAGAACCTGTGAAATATTTACTGGCTCAAAACACCAGTCATTTGCTTCTCTGCGCTTAGTACCTGCTAAATACTTAACTCTTCACAGTATCTGTTGCACATTTACAAACTAACAGTCCCTTATCGGTTCTAAGTGCATATTTGCCCTCATCCTTTTCATCCAGCTTGACAAATCGTTAATTAAAACTTCTGAACTTTTCAGCATTTGAGTCTATAAAAGTAGCCTTTGCACACAGACAGGTGCCGAGTGATTAGTGCCCAAGCAACAACAAAATAAATCAATAAAGTACCATCATCTGAAACACAAACTTCTTGGGCAGTCAGATAATCCCATTAAAATTTCCCAAAATGCACCACAAACAGAGGTTTAAAAGCTCCATTTCGGTGGCTTGAAGGGATGAGGCTTAGCAAACGGTGATTAGCTAGAGCTTACAGTTCCTTCATAAAATCCAAAGAGGTGCCATCAACAAAGTACACCCCCTGTAGAGTTGTAGCTATGGAGACCAAAACTGTTTGTTGGCCATAAACATGTTTATTTCTGTTGTAAATTTGGACCTTTTAAAAGGCAAGCATTGGGGAATTACTTTTTTTTGCTGTCAGATTCAAGTGAAATAGAGGAACTGCTATTCTTTTGGCACTTCTTCATTTTTTTAGCCATAACTTGGCTGAAATTTGTCAATCTTCAAGAAGCGATGCATTCTGTGCGTCACTGTCTTTTCTTACTGGGACAATAATTTACAAAAATGAACATGTCTGTATTCGAGGGGGATTCACCACCTGCTGTCCTATTAGAAAGACTCCAGGTTTTCCGAGCTGGAAGCTATATCCATCTTTTATATTTATCTATGGATAAATCATGTGATGACTTCCGAACTGCTTTTGAAGATTTATTTGTGCACTTTAGTAGTAATCTTTGCTTTACAGGCCCACCCTGATTATAAACAATAGGTGTCTAGTTTAAATTACCTTCTACACATCTTTTGCTGGAAGAATAATGACACTGAATCCAACATTAATACTCACATTTATCACATTAAATATCATGCAGGGACTTGACAATTAACAACTCTGTCACACACAAACCTCTGACGTGTGTGAGTGTTTGTGTTGTTAGCAGGTCCTAAAACACTGTGGATGTTGGGATGGGTACACAGACACACACAGCGGTACATTTTGTACTCCGTAGCACGCTCCAGTGGTGTCTCCCCTCCCCACCCTTTACCGGGTCGACAGCCCAATTGGAAATCCATGCAGCTAAAGCTGAAGCCTCTTCCCCAATGGCTGCTGGCTCGTTGATTATCTGTCAGAGAGACAGGGAGTGAGAGAGTAGCCTTGGGTGAGTAAAACAGAGAGACAATGACTAAGAGAGAGGGAGAGAGCTAACGGCATGGAGCTGAAGACAGAATGAAAATGAGGAAGAGTTCTGTACATGCTAAAAGGAAGTGAGGAGAGA
>NW_005187435.1:116674-117978 GCF_000239375.1 Pundamilia nyererei | reverse complement strand
GACTAAGAGAGAGGGAGAGAGCTAACGGCATGGAGCTGAAGACAGAATGAAAATGAGGAAGAGTTCTGTACATGCTAAAAGGAAGTGAGGAGAGATGAAACCAGCGGGGGGGGGGACCTGAAACCAAACCACTCCTTTCTTGCTTGCTCGCTCTGTCCGGCACAACAGCTGTGCTTAATTTTATATTTTATTATTATTTATTATTTATTTATTTAGTATTTTGTCAGAAACAAATTTCTCCAATTATTATTCTTTTTTTTTTTGTTTCACTTTAATTGTATGAAAGGAGAGGTGCTGAAGAAGAGGAGAGTCCATCGATTGGTGGAACCTCAGATTCAGGATTGTGATTGTCCAGGCCATGGACAACAGCAACCTTTCCAGGATAATCAATATCCTTGATAATCAACAGGATATATCAATTATGTCCTGTTGATTGTGTTCTGGGAGTGTGGGGGATTGGGCCTGTTGTTGAAGGCCATTCAGTATCTGTGAACCCTAACTGAGAACTTGTTTTATATTAAGTAATTAGTCTTGTTTCATGCTTGTTGACACAATTCTGTTCTTAACTGTGAAAGGGATTTCTAGGCATAGTCTGAGGTATACACCTCAGAATTAGGCCTCAGAATTATGTTTTAACCTTTTGCAAATGATGAGCTCCTTTTCGGTCACTGATCCATGATTTCCAGCTCACAACGGAGCAGTTTGTAACTGAGTGTGAAGCAGCAGGAATTAGAAGTAGCTCTGGGTAGGGGAAGAGTTACCCCGAGCTGCAGCAGTTATCTTAGGGTGGTGTCATCAGTGAAAGGAGGATAGAGTGGGAGACTGACAGATGGATAAGTTCTAAACTTCTCAACACATCTCAGCTGGTTCCCTTACTGCCAGATTCCTGAAACGCCACCTCAGTGGGCTGCATGAGGGAAACAACTGAGGTGGTTTGTGAATCTTGCTCCTGTGTGCCTCCTAAGTGAAATGTTTCAGACATGTCCTGCTCAGACTTCAGGGTACAACCAGGGCAAGCTGGAGAAATTATGTCTCCAAACTGCCCAGGGAGCCCCTTGGGTTCCCATGGAAAAGCTGAAGGAGGTGGCTGCAGAAAAGAGAGATTTGCTACCCTTGCGACTCAGATTTTTGCAAGCTGCGGAAAATGGATAAATGAATGAAATTACCGTTAACCCTATTTTATTTATTGTGTTTGTTTTGTTGCTTCTAAACAAGCTGAATTTATTTTTTCCTGAATTTTTTAATTTTACTTTGTATCTCTTTTTAAGATTTATTGTTTTTATATTGACTTTCCCAAAGTGCTT
>NW_005187435.1:115222-116654 GCF_000239375.1 Pundamilia nyererei | reverse complement strand
AACAAGCTGAATTTATTTTTTCCTGAATTTTTTAATTTTACTTTGTATCTCTTTTTAAGATTTATTGTTTTTATATTGACTTTCCCAAAGTGCTTTATATCTGCTGTCTGTGGGGAAAAAAACCACTATATAAATTTCAAATATTAAAATACACATTTCTTATGTACATTGGAGCTAAATGATAAATGTCATTTATCTCAAAAGAATCAATAGCTCCGGTGCACATATGGAGCCTTTTGGGGGAAATGCAATGTTGGTATTTATTTATTTGTTGGTGTTTGTCTTCACTTCTCTTTCTGTGCTTTGTTATTTTTCCTTTAAGGGAAAATCGGGTGGTTTTGTGCCTTTTAGACATTTTTGAAAGATCTCTGCAGAAGTTTGCTGGGTCTAGAAATGAAATTCAGAATAGATTGAACAGAAGTAGTGGCACTGCACTTACTTCAATGCTTTATAACAAAGTTGGGTTTTTTTTTAAGTCTTTGCAGATGACTGTAATAATTTCCTCTACAATGTCTGTGATGACTCACTCTCAGGAACATGATACACAGCTGGTAGCAGCTGGGGGGAGAGAGAGAGAGAGACGTTTCATCAGATTTCCCTGCAAGTGTGGATCTTCTGCATTTGTTCTAAACTGCATTACACTTGACAAATGTTGAACGGCAGCCTCTCTTTATTGCCTCATTGGATGTTGCTTTCACGGTGGTAGCTCTGTGGCCGAATTGGTGAGCTGTAACTCGATACCATCTTTTTTAGTCAGTCAGCCTCTTCAGCTTTTGACCACCCTGATGGGATCAACTCTAGTGCCATTATCAGTTGTGCTTATAGGTGCAATTTGATATTGATTCCCTCATTGATTTCTGATCTGTTTTCTATGTAAAAACAAACAAACAGTAAGACAACATAGCTATTTATCATCAACACACAGCTTTATTACCTCAGAGTCTGAACACAGTGGAGCAACACAAGGTGGACAAAAGGCTTGTAACCTGTGACTCAGGTGTGTAAAAACCCAAAGGCATCATAAAGACTAAAATTAAATGGCCTATGTTGACATTAATCTGTACACCAACTAAAGCATAACTAACCTCTAGGAAAGCAGGTACTTCCCTGAGTACCCTGAGAGATACTAACATCTAAAATGGATTAAATAAGAGAATATTTGTAGAGCTTTTTGTTTTATTCAGGTTTTCTTATTAAATATTGGTTTAAAAAAGGATTTTGGCCTTTGGAAATACGATGTGCTGATCAGCTGGAAGACTGTGGAAAATGCTGGTGAAAAATTATTTATCATGTTGCTGTTTTTTTATAGTTTTAATAAGTTCAAACATTGCATTTACTGCATCGTGATGAATTTCTATACACCACTTTAAACCTTGTTGCATTATTATATGTCGGAAGTGACCTTATTTATATAAAGGTCTGTGCAAAATCA
>NW_005187435.1:107174-115202 GCF_000239375.1 Pundamilia nyererei | reverse complement strand
CCCCCCCCCAAAAGAGCCCTTTTCTCATTTATCTCATTCAGTTATCCCTGCTGAGTCAACACACTTATAGGCTTCTGTCCTCTTTAGTGTTTGCCTGTTTCCACAGACAGTCAGAGTGTGCTGAGTTGATGTTTGTCTTTTATTCAGAGAGTTACCCCGTACGTGGGTATCATGACGATGATAATAAATTCCTCTGTTGAGGCAGGCATAAAAATGAGTGTTTTGTGGGTCATGTGACTCACAAAAGGATCCCTACCAGTGCCTCCTAATCTAGAGATATGATGATGAGGATGAAATAAACTGTTGATGAAAATCTCTAAAGAACATAAGAAATATAACAGTAAAATCAACACTTTTGCAAATGAGACAAGAGACTAATGCTGCAGAAACCCTCAATCTTCGGATTTATCATACGGAGACGTAATATAAACATTTTAATGTTTATATTACGTCTGCTACGGTTCTAGCAGTGCAAAGCGGACTCAAGCTAAGCATTTATATGTTTTCTGAATCACATACACATTCCTGTGACAATGTGGCAACTTGTAAAATGTATTCCTACTACATAAAATCTATAATGTACTTAAAACATGCTCTAAATAAAAGAATTAGTGAAAACGTGGTGTTTCTAGTCGACTTTAAACCTGCTCCTTATCGGGTTATGAATTAAGTTACCATGGTGATTTAACCAGGCAAAAGAAGATCCACTTGCTCAACACAGAAAACTCTGACTTTGAGCTTGACATGGCTCACTAAAATATGGTGACATAGTACATCCCTCTTTTCTGTGGGCTAATCTTATTTGCATTTGGTCCTTTAGGTCAGACGCTGCTGCAGAGAACATAAATGTTGTAATATGCAAAATAAGTTTTGTGAAGGAAAAACAAATGTTAAAAAATAATGAAAACTTTCAAGTGCAGCCATCATCTGTAATGATATTTGTGTGTTTCTGTCTGGGTTTTTTTTTTTTTTACTTTGGCATTACTCCTTTTCTCTTTCAAGCTAAGATTTCAAACAGTCAACATCTCTGAGTAGGTTGCATACCCAAAGTCCTTTAATCTGTTTAGCCAAACACTCATGCAAATGGACTAAAATGCAGTACCATGAAGTTGTTTTTTTTATTTAAGGTTTGGTGATAGCAGCTTAATTTGAGCGAAGACTCTGGTTCATCCCTCTGAGACCTTTGTTTTCTGCACATTGTTTGTGTTTTTTCTCCCTCGTTTTTAATTTTTTATTTCCACTCACTTGTTAGATTGAGTCACTAAAAAATGTAGTTTTAGGAAAAAATGGTAAATGAATTGGTTCTTGTCCAGCACTTTACATACCATGCCACATTTTTTCCATGCTTAAGTGCTTTTTTATCAAACATTCACACTCCAGTGAATACAGAAAGCAACTTGGGGTTTGCATCTTCCACGGATATTTGACATACAGAATAGAGAAGCCAGGGATCGAACCCCCAGCCTTCTGACTGCTAAAATCACTTGCTCTACCTCTGGACCTACAGCCACCCTAAGCTCATGGTTTTGGTTGAAACACAATCCTTTACAGCAGTACACCTGCTCATTGACAAGTTGGAAGTTACCCATCACTCTCACTAATATCATATCCCAGTGTGACAAGGTGCAGACACTAAAGCACAACTTGAGCTGCACCAACAGTTTGACAAAATGGCACCAACTGATGCCTCAGGGATGAAATCATGCTGACTGTTCAAATACAGGAGATAGTAGGAAAGAGGAAACCCTAACATAAGCTTAAAACCGTTCAAGTTTAAATTTATCAGTAAATAAATAACTTATTTATTTATAGCAGTGAGCTTAATATATAGTCAGTACATTTTCAGAAACGGGTATAAAAAGGTGGAGCGGTGGTGGCCCCGAATGCTGCTATCATTTGCATTTGTATATCTCGCAGCATGTATTAAAGTCTTGTCAAGGCCAAAGGGCAGGGCGGTGAACTGCCAGTGTAATTTCTCTGTGCTGCCTCCAAATACTTGTCATAAGTCATTAACCTGCATATTTATGATGCTGCTTACTCGTGTAAATCCTACTTATCAGGCAGATTAAGCGACTAGGAGAGTTGGGGGCTAGAATATATTTTTACATTTTAAAAGGGGTGTTTTGGAGGTAAGGTTTGGGACACAGTGACTTCCAGGACTTGTTAGTTAATCCACATATTTTACCAGCTGCTATCAGAATGTTGAAGTGCGTGAATAACTGAATGGAAGGATTACAATTAGAAAGACGGACGGTTAATGTGTAATTTGGGGGGGGGTTATACATTAATGGGGAAAATGTAACGGATAGATAATAAAAGCAAATTTTAAAAACCCACAGACACATGAATAAAAAGGTGGTAACAGATGGGAAATTGGATGGGATATGGATCATAGAGTAGACTTATTAATGGATGTCTTGAACAGAAGTGGTACTTTCATCGAGACATAATCTCTCAGTTATGATTCAGCAGCCCTGGGAGGGTTTGAGTTGTTTGTTTCTATTTCCTTTTCTTTTCTCTACTTCCTCTGTTTTCTCAGGTGGACTTGCTGGTCTCATCTGTGGTCTCCGACTGAGGGCAGCGTCTCTTGGTGTGGGTCGAGCCCTCCTCACCTGTGGGCAAACTGATTCGTCAAGCATTGAGTATAAGAGGGACAGGTGGTGCCACAGTTCCCTGCCTGACCGCTCCTGTTGTTATGGCAGCTCTTAGGCTCTTCACAGTTCGAAGTCTTGTTTGTTCTTACCTTTTTCTCCCTCTGCCCTTTATAGCTGCTCACTTAAGAGCCTTGCTTGGAATCTGCTCGCTAAAGAATCAACTTAACTACAGTCTGGTGATAACTCGAGCTGCCTTACTTCTATTTATGCCAACCATCATTATGCACATTGTGGGCAGTTAATTAACTCCAATTCTCTCCTCTGGCAGAGCTCCTGTGATCCCTCTCACACTGAAGTGATTCTTGTTCTCTGGTCTGGTCATAAACCCCCATTTGATCATTGTCCTTGCAATAAAGCTCACTTAGTTAAGTCTCTGCATGTCAAGTCTGCTTCATGGGTCTGGCCAGTCTAACATTATGACAGTCTCAGATTCAAACATGAAAGCATGCCCTTTGGATACCTTCTGGCATGCACTCAGATAGTTGATTAGGTGCACCTTTCAAGTACCCATTGAATTCCCTTTTGCCTTCAGAACTGCCTCAATTCTTTGTGGCTTAGATTTAAAAGACATTCCTAAGAAAATCTGACATGGCAGCTGCTGCCCATCTATGTTGTCTTGTGGTTTCTCTGCATCCCAGAGGTGCACTAATGGATGGAGATCCATTGATCGGAGCTTTGTGACATGGCTTTTTATCGTGCTGGAAGCAGTAATTAGAAGATGGGTACACTGTGGTCATTTATGACATGGTCAGCAAAAATATTCAGGCAGGCTGTGGCTTTTAAATGATGTTCAGTTAGTAATAATAATAATTACTATTTTTATAGCACTTTTAAAAACAGAATTACAAAGTGCTTCACAGTTTGAATAAAAGCCACACATTAAATGCGAGGATCATATGGGCCAGCTGCAGTGATCAAGGTCTCAGAAGCTCATGGGGCCGCTAATGTCGTAACTGGCCTAAAGAGTGCCAAGAAAACATTGAAGTGTGTTAACAAGCAGCTGAACAGGAATGCCTTAAAAAGTAGCCAGTGAGTGTATATTGAACCAAGGTAGTGTAAAATATTTTCCAAACTCCAAACTTGAAAAATTAAATATTTTACGATGCAACCAAAAACAGCAAAACACTGAAAATGAAAGCTTAGTAAAACTGAAAGCAGTCATTCACGCTGGAATTAAAAGTTTATTAGGTTTTTGTTATATTCTTGGACCTGCAAGTGCCTATTTCAGAAAGTGAGATGATGAGGTGCTGCACAGAGTAAGAGCTCATTTTTGGGGCAGAAAGACGAAATGTAAATGTCAAATGTTAATAAGATTAGAAAAGACACTGGATCAGTTGAAAAGAGGAGGTGAAGCAGCACAACGTGGGGGTACAGCTTCCCTCTGATGTATCCCAACTATCATATCTGAGCGCTTTAATGATTCTCTCTGGATGAAGGAAAGACAGACTAAAGAGAGATCAAGGGAGCCGAGGGGGTGAGGAAGGAGGGAGTGGAGGAGGGTGGAAATGAAGAAGAAGAAGCAGTGAAACAGCAGGAGAGAAGTGCCCTTCTAGACATACTTATTCTGCACGCCATAATTTCTTTTTCATGGCTGCAAATGTATTAAAGTTAAAATTTATGTTAAACTCTCCTGACTTCGGTTTGCACCACTCCAATCATGAGTTTCCATCAGAGAAGAGAATTTAATGGGTACTAATGAAGATCAAATTAAATCCTGGTGTTATGCTTTCACCTGAAGAGACGAGGTTAAATGAAATGCTAAATCAAAATTTCAAAGCACTGTTCTCTTATGACCAAAATAATGAAGGCAAAAACCAGAACACTGCTTTACTTCAACAAAACAATGTGATCAAATTATAATTTCAACCTTTCCAAAATGATTAAATTGTGTGTTGAACCACATCAACACAATTCATGATTTATAAAAGCAATTTTAACTTCCTGGAGGTCACTGGCATTTGGTAGGTGAAACTGGTCACAAAGAGATATGCAGCATGGGAAATGCTGACTTGACTACAAACACTCGTCTACTATTTCTTAAACTGTTGCGAAACTGAAGAGCGCAATATGCCACCACAGCGTGGGAGTGAAATTTGAGAAAGTGCGACACAAACTGGCCCTTCCCCTTCAAAATAAAAGCTGCACGATTTGAAACATGTTGTTTAAGCTCTTAGGCCCAACCTGTCAAAACTGTTACAAAATCTACAGACAGAAGAAACCAGGATCTAAAACAGACAGGAAAGACACTGCTGGTAATTAGATAGTCAATAAGAGGTTTATATAAATATAATTATTATATAAAATTTACTCAAAGGAAGCCACGGCTTAAATATTCAATAATGAAGTAGCCTTAATCAAGGGAATTAGACACAGGTGGGCAGCAAGACTCGGCTGAAAGTAATCAAAACAATGACTGGGATGAAGTAAAATTTAAAGCGTGACACAGGAAATAGGAGACAAAATAAAACAGGAAGTAACACAACAGGGAAACACTGGACACAGAGGCGATGACTTTACAAGACAGAACACTAAAATAAAGTTTGTTTGTTCTTCAGGCCATTATATTATTTTATGTCTATTTATACAGACATTTTTTTAGACTCGTATATGTTTTCCAAGTTTGAAGAATCCTTTTGGACAAACATCACTTGTGAAATATTCCTCCACCAACCACCAGCTTCTTTCCCCAGGTGGAGGTTTGAGATTGGTAGAACACTGCTAGAAAACAGCTTTTGTTTCCAGGAAATCGATTTAACTCACAGATGAAGAGTTGTATATTGTTGTGTGTTGTCCTTATCGAGTTCCATCACTTTAATAAATGCTTTGTTTTATAATTCTACCTCTAATGTCTCAGCTAGTTTAAATATCAACTGACATAGCCAGGCACCATTTACACCACAATCCTTTCCTTTTTATTTTACCAAATAACTTCTGAAATATTAAAGACAAAATCACAAATAATGCATTGGGTTATTTATGTGGCTTTATGTAATGTAAATACCTTGTAAAAGCAGGAAGATAGCTGAAGGAAACCAGCGCTCTGCTTTCTGTTCACTCTTCTATATTGAGTTAGACAGCACAATTTCCACACTACCAAAGCCCTGAGGCGGTAGCCACGATGCACAATCAAACCACAAGGATCCCAATCTACTTTCTGTCACCCTGCAATGCTTATGTAACTGAGGTGAAGAAGATTGTGAATTAACACAGGTGTACTACAGGAGGGAAACCCTCCTCAAAAACGGACGGAGCAGTGGAGCAGCCAAGGGAATGCCCCGAATTAAAAAAACTGTACAATATTAAAATATTAAAAAGGTAAAACACAGCAAAACATGCATAGTAAAAAACCCTAGATAACTTGTCCCTTTCCACCCCGTGACATCCCCCCACACTGAAAGATTAGCAGTCCCTGCTAAGGCCCAGCTTGCAGTCGTGCAGCCTTCTTGGAGTCCGGTTCCTTTTTCTACCCCCAAGCGAAAATATAACAAAGTGCGCCATACAGTCAAATGCCACAACGAGCGATCCCTTTCACGTCCCTATAGCATAGCTACCCGGAAGCCATAAGGTCCTAAACTGCACCTAACTGGTACTGTGGGGATACTTCCAGGCCTAACCTGGGCTTTGTGCTTAATCCCAAGCACTGCTGCCTAGTAGCAAACCATTACCCCAGATCCCGCAACCCTGCAGCTGACCTCCCATGACAACCTAAGTCGGAAGTTCCTCATTTACTCTTCTTGTGACCAACACTCATACCTGCGCACACTGTCCATACCCATTTGCTCAGGGGGCCCTTGGCTAAAACTCCAAACAGTTAATCCTCCATCTTCTTATTTGGCCTATCCCTTTAAACCACAGTAATACTGGGGCACTGGAATACACAGACATCATCATATTTGCTATTCCCCCAGCTATCACCAACTGCACCTCCGCATCCTGTCGACAACACCACTTATGTAACCGAGATTGTGAATTAACACAGGTGTACTACAGGAGGGGAACCCTCCTCAAAAACAGACGGAGCAGTGGAGCAGCCAAGGGAATGCCCTGAATTAAAAAACTGTACAATATTAAAACATTAAAAAGGTGAAACACAGCAAAACATGCATAGTAAAAATCCCTAGATAACTTGTCCCTTTCCACCGTGTGACACTTGTGAAATACAACCTAAATAACTACTTTTACATGTCAGAACTGCAGTAAGAGCTGACCTTCAGCTGGAAATTCACTTCTTTCAAAGATCTGCCCCACAAGAAAACTTTAACTTAGACAACAACTAGGCCTTTACTGCTGATTTTCATGTTTTTCCCCCTTTCTTGTGAAGAATAACCAAACATTTTTACTTTTTTTTCTCTGTAAAGTTAGAATCACCAGAATCATGTTCTGCTCATGCTTTAGCTATTTGATGTTAATTCCATATAATAAACCTCTGTGGCATGATTTTTTATTGTTTTTTCAATTAGATTTTGACAAAGATCAAGTAAAAATAAGTATTTAATCCAGTGTGTGTGTTTGTGTGTGTGTGTGTGTGTGTGTGTGTTATCAAATAGTTATAGTAATGCCCTCGAAATTCTTTTGTGTTTTTCTTGCTGTTGTTTTCAAGCCAATTAGTACTAATTGGACTAAGAATTCAGTGCAAAAACACATTAAGATAGTACAATTTGTCAAATATTAAATTGCAGTTTTGCAAACAATAGGGTGATTCTAAAAGTGTATTAACTGTAAACACCACATATCCAAGCACTGTGTGCAGTAATTCTTGGAACAAAGTTCAAGAAATTGATCAAGTGGAGGACATAAATACATGGAAGACATACAACAACAATGCACAGCAGGTGAACTGCATCTAAAAGTTCCTTCCTTAATAAATAGCAAAACAAACAAACAAAAGATCTACCAGCTTTTCCGTCACTGCTACAAACAAGAAGGGACCTAAAGTTGATCCCTGGTGTAGTCCCACTCACACCTTCAACTAACTGATCTTCTGCACTTCCTGATTCATTAACTTTCACTTCATCAGTCCTCATCTGTCACTCTCATGAGCTTCGAGAAGTAAAAGTACTCCTTCAATCTCCTCGACACTCTGTTCACTCGATAGTACATTTTGATTTCTGTCTAACATTAATCACCTTGCTGCACATCGTTTCAAGGTCGATTTTTCTGCCATCCAATCAAGACAAGTCCTTTTCTTTTTCATTGGTGTCGAGCCTGACATAACTCACATGCATTTTCACTTCTTATTTTGATGTATGTCAAACCTCCCAGGACTCCTGGCTGCTTTCTTCAGACTATCCCACTTTTTCTTTGCCAGCTTCTTCCTTTAAAGAGTGGCTTGCATTACATAACCTTGTCTCCTTGTCTTCTTTCCTCTGTCCAG
>NW_005187435.1:105363-106154 GCF_000239375.1 Pundamilia nyererei | reverse complement strand
AAAAAGTAGAGAGCAAAGAGAGACAGGACAAAGGGTAAACTATAGGAGAGAAAGCCAGAGTTTAATAAATGCTAAATGCTTTAGACAGGTGTGAGACTGCTATGTCATTACATTTAAAAAAAACAAAACACCACCAACAAAAAAACAAAACAAATTATAAGAAACATTGTAAAAACCAAAAATGGGGTTTCTTGCCTGAGAACAACACTATAAAGGCATACCAGCAGCTCAATAGCTGCAATCCCCCCTGTAGACTTTAAAAGTACCACTGGCATAGTCACAGTGGCATCACCCCATTAGTGATGCCTTTGTGATGCCTTGAGTTAAGCATTTTCACCTAACCTTTTTTGAAACTAGATGTGACAAGAAAGGAGTGGTTAAACTCTCATATGGTAGCTGACCAGCTCTTAAGTATACCAAACTTTATTTACCTTTTGAATTCTGATTGGTCTCCCTAATTCACTAACTGAACATTATTTTGTATTCAATACAGCTTTTTTAACAACCAGGAGTCGCCTCCTGCTGGCTGTTTAAAAAAAGCACTGCAGGTTTAAAGCACTTCCCCACTGGCTTCAATTTTGAGCTATCTTTTATATACAGTCTATGGACAGTTTCTGTTCAACCTCTTATTTTGAAATCTTTGCAGGAAATAAAATAAAAAAAATTCTGTATATAAATAAAAACATGGTTTCACAAATATTAGAATAAGGTCTGCGTTTTTCCAAAAGTAGCCCTAGTAAGCTATATAAGCAGAGACCACCCTCACTAACCTCTGGTGCACGCTCAGTCAT
>NW_005187435.1:98873-104471 GCF_000239375.1 Pundamilia nyererei | reverse complement strand
GTGCAAAGGATGAAAAGTATAACTCAACATGTCCTCAGTCTAGGTGTTGTTTTCAGTTCTGAAACTCTTAATGTTGCTCATCTATGAGTGAACAGCATCAACATTCATTTAGCTTATTTTAGCAGTAAGCTTTCTTTTTTCTCAAAATTGTAACCTTGGTAATAAATTGGCATTTCTTCCTCTGTGATGCGTGCATTGTAAAAACGTAAAAATAGCCTTCCTTTTTTTATAAACTCACTGTCTATCTCTAGTTGGGAAGGTTGTTAGCCAGTGGGAATACGCCATGTGAAGTAGGATTCATTAGTGCTCTCAAAGGGACACAGTCATTTATAATTAACCGCTGAAGCTGATCAATAATAGATGACCAGGAATGAAGGTTTTTCTAGTGACAAAACACAGAGGGAAGCAAAGGAGAGAGCAGAAACACACACAACCGCCAAGGTGACTGAAATTAATCATGTGTGAAAAATAAGAATGTACCTCAGAAGAGTCTTAACAGGCGGGTCAGCAGCTGTCGCTTCAGCTTCTAAACCTGGGATCAAAACTTAATCTCGTTATTCTGGGATAACAAGTTGTGCTCTTTGTTCATTTTTAAGCCTTTTTAGATACAAACAGTGCTGACCAATGCTACATCCCTACTAAAGAAAAATCTTTCACCTGTGATGAGCAAATCCATTCAGAAATTCATAAAGCAAAAAAAATGAATAGCTCCAAATCAGTCTGCATGTCTCAGAAAGTACAATTAAAATGAAAAACCCTCTGTGTCTCAATGCTGTCGTAACAAAGCTTCTTTAACTGTGATTTCTTCTTGTTTTGTTATTGTTGTTCAGTGGCTCTTCTTCAGCAAATATCTTTCCACCACCACCTAAAAATGAAACATTGTCTTCATTTACTAGTCCTCCATATTACAAGACAAAATCTATTGTCAGTCTTTGTGCCTTTAACAATCATTACAAATCACCGTTTCAGTAATGACACAAAGTGGGTAAAGTTTGATCTGACTTTGGCACAACACGACACTGATGGTGTTGAAGGAAGATAATGGGTTAAATATTCCCTTAAATGAGACACACACACACACCTCTTGTGGTTTTTATGTCAATCTTTTATTATTGTGATATCAGCCTAAGCCTATGGCTCAAGAACATATTCTCATCTTTTGTTACACATCTTAATAATGTCTTAATGATGTCCATATAGAAATTCCTAAACATTTCATCACTCGCAGCTCTGTTTTCCCCCCTTTCACAGCAGGTTCTTCCTACACCCTGTCAGTGTAAAGATGGAAAGTGCACGTATTATGCGTTCCCCCATTTTCTGTCATAACCCTCTTACTGTGAGAAGATGACAGTAGATGAACTGAGGGGCTTTACTAAGGCCTATTATAGCATAAATAAGGATTATTCTGATCTGTGAATCAGCAAAGCTACCTCAGTACAATCCAAGAATAAAATTATGAAGTTGGAAATGTAAGTATAGTTGATAGTTCATAGTATCTCATACTTCTGTAGCCAAAAAAGAAATACATCTCACATCTCATGTATGAGGTTCATTATTCGGGAAGCCCATCATCATCAGGTAGCCCAGCTAGTCAAAGCATCTCCAGATAGTAGTGATCCCCTTTTTTTCTGTACTGTTTATGAAATGAAACATACAGTCGTTGATAGTTGATGGTTGTTTATAGAAGCATTTATTTAAAAAACACTAATTCAGGATGTACAAGGCAGCAAGAACAAACTACAAATCCCTTATCTAAGGAGAGAAAGGGGCAGGAAAAGAACAAAACCCAAAATTGGTTGAAAGCTTGACTTTCATGGAACAAGACAGTCTGACCAGTGAGAAGTATAAGGCTATGTCTACACTAGCTACTACTCGTCTGAAAACACTCCGCGTCCACACTATTGGTCTCAGTTGCTTTCACAGAGTTGTGCGTCCACATTGAAATGGCAGAAAACACTTATGTTCCAGTACTGCGCATGCGTGAAACGCAAGGCAGTTCGACCTGCCTCATTTCTGTCTGCCGTTTATTTACTTTCCGGCTCTTTGAAACATCGCGGCAAAATGTCGAGGAAAAGCACCAAGTTTTTTAAATGGACTAACAATGAGGTGGAGTAACAGTGAAAATTGAGCGCAAACAAAACAACTGCTGTATAATGCCCTCCTCTCTCTTAGTTTAATTGGTCGCATGACTGCATCACATGACTAAAATGTGTCATCGTTTTCGAAAAGGCTCCGGGTTCGCTGTCCACACTGCGATGCGAAAACGCCGTTTTCAAATGTATCTGCTTTGGAGAGCGTTTTTAAAACGCTGCACTTTCCTTGACCGAAAACACCGTCTCAGTGTGGATGGAAGGCCAAAACGGGGAGAAAAAGACGCATTTTCAAACGAAAACATATTAGTGTGGACATGGCCTAAGACAAGTAGTACATATACACAGCTGGGACCACTGGTGCCACCAATTCAACACAGTTGTCAGTGAGATGGGGTTGTTAAGACAAAGGCAGGAAGTAAAGCAACAGGAGACACACGAGAAAAAGCAGTTACTAAAATAAAAAAGGAAATGAAGCTAAAACAAAAACTCAATACTACGACAATACGATGCATCTCTCACTCTCCACCCAGAGAGTTTGCCTGTGATTCCTGTCCCTATTGTGTCATTTTCGTTTCTCTTCTTATTTCACCAGGATAATAACACTGTGAAATTAAAGAAAATCTCCTTTGCAACAGTGTTGTGGTCATGACAGACAGCAGTACAATCAATGGTAGCTGCACAGATGAGCAGAGGAGAGCACAGATACAGCTGCATTGCAAGCCTCAATTTGAGCTGGAATGACCCTGCTGGGAGTGAGCGAGACCTTCATCTCCTGGTGTGACTTTCCAACGCTCAACCATAAGATTACTCAATAAAGGTGTCACCTTTGCTTCTGAAACACAAAGAGGAAGGCAGCGACTGTTTGCTCCTCCTGTCACATCCCAGCATGCCCTGAGCAAACCATGAGATGTGCTCTAAATGCCTGCAGGTGTTTCAGTTGTATCGGTTCCCTGTGCAGTCATAGTAAGAGCTTAGCTCATGTTGCCAGCAGTAAGTCAAGCTTGTTCAGGCAGGTGTAGTTCTCCACAAGATCTGCTGTTTGTCACCAATTCTACTCATAATGTGTATGGACGGAATTTCTAGGCAAGAGTCTGAAGGTGGAGCATTTCATGGTCTCCGGATCTCGTCTCTGTTTATCCCAGATGATGCAGCTCTGTTGGCTTCATCAATCCATAGCTGAGGAAGTTTGTAGCCAAGTGTGAAGTGATTGGGATGAGAATTAGCACCTCAAAGTCTGAAGCCGTGGTTCTCAGCTGGGGAAGGGTGGAGTTGCTGCCCGAAATGGAAGTTGAAGTATCATAGGGTTTGTTCACGAGTGAGGGAAGAGTAGAGCAGGAGACAGACAGAATGTGGTTTTGATAGTGATGTGGATGCTGTACTGTGATGTTTGTCAACTGTCAGTTTATTGGCTCCTTGGTAGGGAACTGTGTGTAGTGACTGAAAGAACAATATCATATTTATTATAGATAAATGGATACAAAATACATGGTTCAGACTCACAAGCTAGACTTGGTACACCGGCACCAGTTTAGAAGGTTTATTGAACTGGGTGAAAACGTGCTTGGGCAACCACCAGCAGAAGAGAGGAATCTGCGAGAGGAGAGGTGCACTAATCCTGGCCAAGGGCCGAATGGAAGTGTTGCTTTTGAAAGAGAGGTTTGAACGATCCAGGTTTGAGTAGTGTGAGGATTCCCAGATCGGCAAGCAGGATTCCAGTGAAGCGCTGTGTGAACAGGTAAGCAGAGTTACTCCGAGACAGAGTGCATGTAACTGAAATGATCAGGCAGAGATCCGACATCCTTGCAGCCACTAATTACTCAGGTAAATGAGTGGATTCAGCACAGGTGTGAACAGCCACCAGCAGAGGCTACACCTGAGGCCAAACTAAGGAAAACTTAAGCCCACTTCTCCACCTGTCCAGAAAAAGAAACGACTATGGGGAAAAAAGGGAAAATGAAAACCTTGAACCCACCCCGAAACATAACAACAAGTGGCAGAAATGTGTTTCCTGTCAAGGTAGCACATTTGCTGTCCGCTGCACTTTTTTAAAGCTTTGAATATTCTTTGTGGTTCCCCTGTTCCCGGTGAACTCTGCCATCGCTCTTCTCTATTGCAACTCATTTGTCAACCAGTCGACATTCAGCAGCTGCTTATGTCATCCACTTCTAGCGACACACAGTCAGGATATTGGAGGACTGCATGGGAACACGTCTCGTGTGGGTGAAAATCCCCCCCTCCCCTGCTGGAGTCTGCTGGAGCTAGAGACACAGTGGCCTGTTAGAGCTACTTCTTTGACATCTGCTTGAAGTGCACCTCCTGGGGAGCATGCGTCGTTGGTGCAATGTAATGTAAATTCTCCATGAAGGTGTCCACTTGGTCACAAAAAACAGGCAGGACCATCGACATTCACATTAATTTTCCTGCTAATGGTCCAATAATGAAATTTACTTCACCCAAAGCATCCTGGCAGACTTGTCAATATGGAACATATAATATATCCTTTACAAATAACATTTAGAAATAAGGTTTGCTGACATTATAATTTTTTGCTATTATATTTGCTTCTTGCAGTAAATCCCCAGTAGTTTGTGTATGTTAAATACGTTAGTAGGACGAGGCAGAGCAGTTCCTTAATTTCTTGACTTTGCAGCTGAATCTAGGAGACAGCTGCATATTTATAACACTGTTTTCCAAATGTCACATTTCAGGACAGACAGACTGAGTCTTGGGATAGAGAGTAATTTGCCACATTGTAGTGATCTGTGTAAGTCAACAAGTAAGATCATTTTGTGTCTAGAAATTGACAAAGCAGACCATCAACCCTGAGTTTTAAGGTTCTTTCTGAAAACATTTAAAGCATCACTCCTTATAATCCGTTCTTTTTTTGCTAATATAACAGAGAAAAAACGACAACAAAGGAAAGATTTTTTTTTTTTTTAGAAACAGTTGTTTTTTTTCACTTATATTAGAAATTGAAGTCATTCTGATGATTTGAAGTTTCAGTGGTTTAATTTATTTACTTAAAATAAATAAATGAGTAAAGATATATCAGCTGAAGCAGATGAGACTTTTTAAGGAGCACACACGGAATAAAAACAGGGAAGCCCTACGCCTGAGGACAGCAACTGAAGAAGAAGTTATTACCTTCATGTCTAATTTAACAACACTGAGACAAATGAGCTGTGGACCTTCTTTACAACCACCAGGGGAAGAGTATTATGGAACAGATGCAAGGTCACCGCCTAAATTGGTAACGCTTCGGCAGTCGCGATGATATTGGTACCGTCAGAAAGCACGGGGGAGTAATAATGCAAACAGAGCATAATTTTGCAGAAACATTTCCACAGACTGACGCATTTCTTGGAAATGAATCTGCATGTTTCACCCCCGTGCTCAGCGACTGCAGCCTGCAGTGCTGACTGGCAGCCATAACTCTTCCAGCACATTTCATTCATCTCTTCCCTCTGTCACCTCCCTCTGGTCCCATTTCTTTCTCCATCATTCT
>NW_005187435.1:96643-98853 GCF_000239375.1 Pundamilia nyererei | reverse complement strand
CCTCCCTCTGGTCCCATTTCTTTCTCCATCATTCTCCCCCCCCCCCCCCCCACCCTATTCTTCCTCTTTATAGACAAATTTGTATCTCCACCGGTGAAAACCTGAGGGCTTTAATGTGAGTGTGAAGAATCAGAATCTTTTTGTTTTTTCCCTTCGTATACTGATGTTTGTAGATCTTGAGAACAGGGTCACACACAGTGAGGGCCACCTCTGCCCAATCACTATGGCTGAAATTAAATGTAATTAAATTTCTCCATCCAGGGTTTGTGACCAAATTAAAAATCAACTTGTGTGGGCTATTCAGACAAATTGCTCTTCAAAAATGACCCTTCAACCTGGAGTTTCCGATACCAGAACCTTAAAATCGATCGATTGTGCTGTTCTTTGTTTATGTACCGCTACTCCTCTTTGCTGTTGTCTTTTCTGATGTCTCCTCCTCGTTTTGTTTAAGAGCTCACCCACTTTCAGCCTTCCATGATCCATGGTCCAAGGCAGTTTCCTCCCAGCGGTGATGGTGCTCTTCATGTCTCGTTAACGCACATCCATAAACCTCAGCTGGGGACATTCCCTTTTTTCATTTCTCCATAGAAATGGTCTTTTGGGATGCCTCCATCGTCCATTCTTCCGACATGTCCAAGCCAGCGAAGTCTTTGTTTGAAGATGGTGTACATGGTTGGTAATCTTGTTCTGACAACTCTCTCCATCTTTCCATGTTATGCCCAGATTGTGTCATAAATTCCTCATGTTGAACGTGTTCAGCTTGTGTTGTTGTTCTATGCCATTCACTGCCATCGAGAAGCGGACATGTATAAAGAGACCTTCGACTTCTCACCGGACAATACTGCAGAGGAGGGGAGTATCTTCTGTTTCTCACATGGGGAAGAGCCACCAATAGTAGCTAAAGACACTGAGAAAGCAACCATGAAGATCCAGTTTTCAGCAAAGTCTGGAGCTACACCATGAATGGGTGGCTGAGTTATAAGCAAGATAAGCCTTATTTTATACGCAGACAAGACTTGTCATCAGAACAAGGATGTATTCTTTGGGGACAACGAGTTATCATTCCACCAGTTTACCAACAGAAAGTAATGGAAGACCTGCATCATGAACATCCAGACATCCTATGAAAGCTCTCGCCCACAGTTACCTGTGGTGGCCAGGCTGTGATGGTGACATACAGGAACTAGTTCAAAGCTGCTCAATCTGTCAGGCTGTACAGAAGTCGCCAGCAGTTGCACCACTCCATCTGTGGAAGTGGCCTGGGAGAGTTTGGCAATGGGTTCACATTGATTTTCCTGAAAAAGACAAGCAGTATTTTTTAGTTGTCATAGACAGGCATTCAAAATGGTTGGAAGTGTTTCTTATGTCATACATTACTTCAAACAATACCACTGAGGTTTTAAGAGGGTTATTTGCTGTATATGGACTCCCAGAAGAGCTTGTTTCAGACATTGGACCTCAAATTGTGTCAAAAGAATTCAGTCAGTTCTTGGAGTTAAATGGGATCAGACACACAGCTTCATCCTGAATCAAATGGAGCAGCAGAGAGGTGAAATCCTGAAACCATCCCTGATGATGAATGTGCTGGAAGCAGATGGTAAGGCCACATTGCCACTCAGTCATCGATTGGCAAACTTCCTTATCATGTATCACAGTACACCGCACACTGTGACGGGCCATACACCAGCAGAGTTGTCACTGAAACGTCAGATCCGGACTCGTTTCAGCCTGCTCAAGCCTGAACTCACCAGACACATTGAACAGAAACTGTCTGAGCAGAAGCGACACCAACATCACAGAACTCCACCTGTATGTGTTTTTTCGGAAGGAGAGGCTGTCCGTATCCAAAACCTCGAGGGAGACAAAAAAAATGGACTCATGGAACAGTTCTGAAGAAAATGGGAAGTGTTACTTATATGATACAAGAGGGACAGAAAACATGCACAATACATGTTGACCACCTGTTACCATAGAGACAAACTGTTGAGAAATCCCCAGTTATATCTTCACCAGTTCCAGAGGGAAGACCAGAAGTGATCATGGACTGTGTTGTTCCAGAGATAAGAGGGATTTTAACATCACACTCCTTACCTGCTGAATCACCTCAACAGACAACCGATGAACCTCCAGTATCAACCCCAGAAACCACCCAAAGCCCATCTGTGGAGCGTGAGTCTGCACTTTTGGGTCCACTATTCCAGCCTGCACAC
>NW_005187435.1:92468-96623 GCF_000239375.1 Pundamilia nyererei | reverse complement strand
TCTGCACTTTTGGGTCCACTATTCCAGCCTGCACACAGTACATGACAAGTTCATCGTTCGTTAGTGTGACCATGAACTAGGTCACACTACCGAAGGCTCATATTAAACATGGCCAAAGTTTTCGAGGTCAGTGTATGTGCAAATAATCTTAATAAACTATAATATCAAGCCTTAGATTGCTCTAAGCACTCTGCTTACAGTTTTTTTTATTCATTTTAATGATGTCACACAAATAGGATATTATTAATACAATCGACTCAGGCACACTAACTCCACTCGCCTGTGGCTCAGACCGCCTGGTTTAAAGGGAGAGGAGCTGAAACAGCGGATCAACCGAGGGGCTTCACCAAAGCAAATTATAAGATAAATGAGGATTATTGTGAACTGTGAATCATGCAAAGCTACTCTAGCAAAATACAAGAACAAAATCCGGGAGATGAAAATGAGCATGTTTTAAAGTGGAAATGTATGAAGAGGAACTGAGATCCTCTTTTTGATGACTTTTCACAAATTTCCGCAAATTGTTCACGCAGCTCAAATGTGACTTTTGCTGGTTCTTCTTTTCATCCAGACCTCTCTGGTTTGTGAAAACAAAGACTTCAGCTGTTTTCAGGTCAGAGCAAAAAGAAGAACTGAAAACTGCTGACTTTGCTCTCAGATGGATCAGCTGGCAGTTTCGAAGGGCTTTCCTGAGGCTTCCTGTGCGTGTGAGAAAGAGAGACCGGTTTTGCTTCTTCTTGCTGAGCATCCCACAGGGTGGCTATAGGTCACCTACAGGATGGCGGTTCAATCCTTGCCTTCTCGGTCTCCCGTCTGCGTGCCTAAATGCCTTTGGGTAAGATACTGAACCTAGTTTCTCTTTGAAGTGTGAGTGTTACACAGAAAGTACCTAGGTGTCGAAGAAAGGTCTTTAGTGCTTATGTGGAGTAGAAAAACATTGTAAAAGAACCAGTCCGCATGCCGTTTACGTGCAGGATCTTAACCTGTTAATCATGAAATTCTTTCATAGTTTCAATTTTATGAAAACCATTTTGTAATTTACATTGAAAAAGTAAAAAGTGTAAAACTTGTCATTTTCATTCCAGTCTGGTGAATCTGTCTGACCTCGTCTACCTCCTCCTCGCGCCATCTTCGTCATCTTTAATACTGTCTATCAGTGGCGAGCACATGTAATGTTTAAATACTTTATTACACTGGGCAAACATGCTGCCATGTGCATTTTCCACCCACCGTCTTTCAAAATCCATCAACAGAAAGATAAAAGCACGAGTACGAATGCATTAATGGATGGGCATGTAGTGCAAAAATCTGACAAATCATCCTAAATTGAGCTCTAAATACTCCTCAACTACTTCCGACTTGTCACATACATAAATCTACTTGGTTGAAGCTGCGTCTCATTTTCTACCTTAAAAGATAGTCCAATAGACTTTGGTAAAATTCATTCTTAAATAAATGCTATGAGATTGTAGGAAAATGTATTAAACAAAAGAATGTGTGTTGAAGTTTTTGGAGATATAGGTTTGGGTTTGTTACATGCTCAATCTTGTGAAAAGATGTTTTAATCAAAAGCATTTATGTCTGACTAAAGCCTGGTTGTTAGTTAAATCTTTTTTTTAAATTGACTGCTAAAGCTCCAGTCACATAGGCCAAAGTTAGTGATGCCTTGGTAAAACATGTATTCCCCAACTGATTGGTGTGTGGTTACGAGAGGATCCTTTCAAATTAGTTAAATTTTTATTTATATAGTGCAAAAACAGCAGTGAGTGTTTGCAGACCAGTCAGCATCTTCCACGTCAATTATGGGCAAATGCAGCAACCTGCTCATAACCAAAGTAATTCCATGGAGGTTTTAGTAGGATACACATTTTTCCTCAGAGACCAGAGGTTTTAGTGGGTTGCTGACTGGCTTCTAGGCCTGTGTGACTGAAGCCTTAATTCTCCCCCACATTCAAACATTGTCACTTATGGCTCCAAATAACAGACACAGTGGCTTCCCATCTTTTATATACAGACTATGGTGACCAGTTAATCTGAGCAGTAGCATTATGAAACATTTGGATTTGGCACCAGTGACGGAAATCCTGCAATTTTAAACTGACAATAAATCTCAAGTCATCCAGTGGAGCCAAGGCAGCTCTAAAGAACAGAGCAGGAGGTTTATATCATATTTTAATAACTTGTTTCAGGTTTGCCATTCTTATTTTTTACAGCTGCTTTGGTACTAGGAGCAAATTTAATCCTAACAGACTACAGAACAGTATTGCACTAACACTGAAAAAAGCCTGCATCCTGTCACAGCTTCAGCTGGGGATTCCTGCCTCTCTGTGTGCTACAAAGAGTGGTGCAGTACTTATTCATGTGTCCATTGCGGCATCTAGCTTCAACAAAGTCCTGCAATCACTTCATAACCCACCCTTCCCCAAATACACATACACATACACACAAACACACACACACACAGACACACACACCCCGTCCCTTGTTAGTGCACATGCTTATGCTTATGCGCTGCGTGCTGCTGCATGTGTCAGCTCAGCTCCTCTAATCCACATTGATTCGTGATGCTGAGAGGAAACTGCTCCCAGCAGAGAGTCATTCTGGGCTGTTGTGTCCATCAGCTGCTGTTTGTGTGTCTGAGTTCAGAGCGAGTGTATTCCTGGCTGCTTTTTCCTTTCTAAATGGATGCATTCAGTCTAAATACATCAGAGAGATGAACTGAGGTTTGAAAGCTTTAGCTAAATCGGGATGCACGTTTAAAAGAGCATCAGGGTCGGAGAGGGTTTAGTTCAACAAGCACAGAGAAGCGTTCATAATTAATTCATATTTAACTAACCAGTGCCAGTGAAGTGTTGTCATCTGATCGTGTCATCAGTGGTAAACTGGTCAGAAAGTAGATAAAATATCTATAGAGTATCTCGACCTTAGAACAGTGAGTGGTGCTCATTGGAATGAATAGAGGTCCAAAAAGTTGAAAAAATGATGATTGTGAAATGTTGGTTGTTGGTTAGACTGGTTAAAAGACAAATGAGATGTGCATGACATGTGAGTCTGTCAAAGTGTGGACTAATTTCTGGAAGAGGAAATTTACTATCAGGGAAAACCTGTGTCAGATTGAACACGGCCTTCAATTCATTGCAGGTTTGTTTGGGTTCTGATATTTAATCCAACTCTGGTCTTTGTTCCTTTGATATATATTCATAGAAACTGAAGGGTATTTTTTTTTTATTAAATTAACTTCCATTTGCAAATTACTGCATCAGGTAATGTTACAAATCAACAACCACAAATACCCTAGCTGTAATTCGCCTGATAAGGTCATCTATTTTTTTGTAATCAGATACACACAGTTCCTATGTCCAGCATAGTCATATCAATAATACTTCAAAATAACTGCATAAAAGAAGTGTCTGCAGACATCTGAAGATGGCTGAGTGCAGAAGAACATTGGACACATCCAAGTCAGTTTTGTTGCCATTATGCTGATGGACAGGCATAAGCTGGCCTCTAAGTTTTGTAAAAGACTCATGACTGAGTACATCCAGGGGTATGTGCTATAATATACATTTTACTGCAGGACTGTCTTGCAGATGTCTCATCACTATTTTCGCCAATGTTCAGCTTGCTCATGGAAAGTCAGATAAGGCTGGCTGCATTTCAACAGCTTTTCATGTGTCAGGCGCTGTGTGTGCAGGAATGGAGGACCCAAAATGCAGACTCAAGGAGGCGAAAGTAAACTCAGAAGGCAGCTTTATTGCTGAATACCAGATATACCAAAACTAACTAAACTGGGAATACACAATAAAATGAACGGATAGGTATGCAGGCAGAACACACAGAGAGGGCTGAGGGAGACCACAACACCGAACAGAGGAAGACACAGACAATAAATACAAGAGGTTAACAAGGGGATGAGGACCTGGAGGGAAACGAGACCGGGAGGAAGCAAAACAGAAAACACTAACACAAGACGAGGAACTATCAACGTAAAAGGAAACATAAGACACACGCTGAGACACGTACTGGACGTGGGGACCGGGAAAGAACAGACATGAAAACATAACTCAGTCAACAAGACACAAGAAAGACAGGGAAGTCACCGTAACAAAGCCTAAGAACTAAAAACCAAGGCTACTTCCACACGTACACGGGCAT
>NW_005187435.1:85879-87058 GCF_000239375.1 Pundamilia nyererei | reverse complement strand
GTTGCCCATTCATACTGACACAAACAACAAGAGGAAAGAAGGCTGTAAAATCCATAGTTTATGTTCTTTGCCTGGACCTAATAAAACAGACTGAGCTGTGATTTCAGGGAGCAGGTCAGCGAGAGAGAGGAAGAGAGGGTGAGAAAAGAGAAATGGGTCATTAAGAAGGCGAGTAAGATGATCAAGAAAGATATAAAAGACGTCAAGGAGGTCAAACTGGTGGATTAGAGATGAAGCTTTTTGGTGATACCTCTGTGTTATTACTACTTATATATGTAATTTCCATCTGTTCAGACTTCTAGATGTCTACCGAGGATGGTTTGAACACTGCAAACATTCTGACCCATTGTCAAATCAAGAACATGTTCCCTAAACGGGTCAAAGTTTCTCTTTCCTGCTTGTCTTTAGACTTTCAGCCTCAGAACGTGAAGAAAATCCACAGACATGCAAGAACATCCAAAGTCAGCAGAGGAAGACCCCAAGCAGGTTTGAATCCAGAGGAAACGTTGTACCGCCCGACCCTGGATTATTGTCATTACCAGTGTTGGACAGCAATAAATGACTTAGGAATATGCTACAGTAATGTGATTACTTTTTTCAGCAAGGACACGTTTAAAGTTCATGATTATTTCATGTTTCTTCTGTAAGTTGTGATGATCTGTCTGGAACAAAAAGCAGTGTTAGCCTTTATAGCTTTATCCTGAATCACTGCACTGGGGTGAAATTTAAATTCATAGTATATATTTATAAATCACCCATTTGGGTTTTATTATAGTTTCTAACGTTTATGTGTGGCCTCTATGATTGATCCGTGTGCTGATAGCTGCCTGCTAGGAGTAATTCCAGTAAGTGAACTGGACTGCATTGTGCCTTTGCCTCCTGCCTTTGGACCAGGAGTGACATGTTTAGCTGCATGTTCTCCTAAAATTGCTGGCCGTCTGGGTGGTGTTCAAAAAAAGGTGTGAGCTTTATATATATTTGGGACACTTTCTGAGGAGAAAAACCGGTCTTATTAGGAGACCCATGTCACGGTCGCAGTGGCAGACCGTGTGGAGAGTGTGTTGAGGATACTGGAGTGCACTTAAACAAAAGCGAGCCTTTTATTATGGCTGATGATCAGGAAAGAAACAAACAAGAATGAGGGCAGCATAAGAGTATAACTCAACAGAAACCTAAACT
>NW_005187435.1:81326-84202 GCF_000239375.1 Pundamilia nyererei | reverse complement strand
TTTTTTAGCCGTTCTGTTGTAGATTTGCTGCTGTGCTTGGGATCTTTGTCCTGATGAATGTCCCAGCACGGGCCAAGCTTTAGCGGTCAGACAGATGGCCTCAAATATGACTATTCAACACTTTGGTATAGAGAGGAGTTCATGGTTTACTAACTGACTGCAAGGTGATCAGGCCCTATGTTTGCAAAACAAGCCAGAATCATTGAGTCTCTACCACAGTGCTTGATAGTTTGCATAGTTTGTGCTGATATACTGTGTTTGGATTTTTATCAAACATGACACTGTGCATTATGACCAGTCATCTCCACTTTGATCTAATCTGTCCAAAGATCATTGTTTAAGAAGTCTTGAGGTTTAAAGTGTAATTTTGCAAACCATGACATGATGTTGTTTTTTATGGAGCTTCGCAAGGGACATGGGAGAAAAAAAAGCCGACCGGGAGGTCGAGGCACGATGTGCCAGGAGAGCGGTGATCCCCCCGGCTATAGTAGGTCTCGACCTCCCGTTAGCTTCGAGATGGTGGGTGTCAGACGTCTCCGAAAATGTCGTAGCACTTTTGTAAATATGTGATGTCTTGTAAATCGAGCAGATATTTGACGTTTACACAGCTACATTCACGCTTCAAAATATCTTAAAAGTTTATTTTGTGACCCAGAAAGAGTAATATTACAACTAAGTAGTTGCCGCCATTGTTGGAATTCAACTTTTGCGAAGTTCATCTTAATTTTTTTTTCTCTCATGTCCCTTGTGGGCCTCCTTACTTTTTAGGGACAAAAGGCTTTTCCTGGAAAAACTTTAAAAATAAGCCATATTTGTCTTGTTGTGATTGTGCTGTAGTAGTAGTTTCTCTGACCTTGGGGTGAATCCAGTCCTGGGAAGATTGTGGCTTTGTGTTAACACACCTGAATGCACCGCACCTAAAAACTGCCAAAACTTTTGCTTTTATAGAGGTGATATATGGTTACATTTGATCACCAGCACCTGCCTCCCATAATTTCTATTGAAGCATTAAGGGTATATCTGACAATGTTTCTAGATTTGATATACAGCCTATAGTGATTTTCAGCACTGGAAAGTAACTTTCAGTGCCCCGTTCTAAAATAGCAGAAATATGACTCCAGGAAATTCCAAACTTGTCATCTCTAAAGGTTGTGTTTCTTAGATGGTTCGGTCACGACAGTCACTGACACTCCGACATTTAGAAGTCACTGACCCAACTCTTGCTCGTCATCAGTAAATCCCTTCATACTCTGGGCTGTTTGCTGTTGAAACCAGAGTCTTGTTTTTGGTTTCTACATGCCTTCATGGCAAAAGGTGCAACATATGTGTGCAGAGATATTTTTATAGACACTGAGGTAATGTGATATGTTAAATTTTACTCTCCATTTTTCTCTAATTTTCATGGATAAAAATAAACTCCCAATCTCACCATTTAAGCAGTCAAGTAAACTCAGCAGAGTAAAAGGACCACAGGGCCACAGGGGGAGCCACAAGGCAGTGTACTCCTAGTGTCCACAAGCACGGATAAAATGGGAATGTTACGTCACGAAAGGCATTTTGAATGTTTTCCAAATCAAATGCGTGGGTCATCAGGCATTCGAAGAAAGAGGCTGCAGATTAACATGCAGATAAATATGATTAACAGATTGTTTGTACAATATGAGTATGATATAAGGCAATATTTCCCTCATAAAAAACTGTTTTTAGAAGTTCTTCTGCATTTTGCTCCCAGCCAGGAGTTTGTGCTAGCGTAGGAAAAGAAAAAAAAAAAGCTATGAAGGTAAAGACAAGCTGCAGTATGTGAAGAAAGCAGGACGGAAAAGAGAAGGAAATTGCTATCTTTTAAAGGAAATTAACTATATTTATGAGCCAAGATTAAAAAAAATGCACCAGTGGTTTTGAAGTTGAGTACCACAGACGGGGCGTCATAAAGTATCGAGAGAACTCACAAGTTGTTGTCTGAGGTCAGTTTGTGTTTGCATGAGAACAAACAGCAGAAGGAGTTGAGGTACAGCAGGTTCAACGAAAGACTTCAAGGGAATGGGAAAATGAAGCCTTGGTACTTGAGTCCAACCAGCTGACATTTACTTTCTGCACAGATCTCACAGTCAGCAGTTATTTTAACTCAGCTTCTGCTGGAGAAAAAAACAGGCAGTGTTTTCTGTGGGTCATCCAGAGTTAACGGGGACAGTCTTCCTAGAGAGATGTGTTGCTCTTCAGTCTCTTAAAAGTAATTTTTCAATGTTGTGCCCTCAGTTTCCGTACAAACATGCGGTGCATTATCGATTTGCTAAGCCTGGCTGCAGTGGCAGCAGAGGGATCCCCTATTAAGATGCTGCTTGTAATTATTGGATTATTGAAGAGTAGAGGAGCTGCTGGCCAATCTGAGGCCTTCACACTCATGACCACAATCATAAATATCAATGCCCTCCTCCCTTGGCTGCCATCCATTCTGCAGCCCCCCACCTCTCCTCTCAGACTGCTAAATGGAGGAGGCAGAGCTGCTGGGAATCCCACAGTCATACATTATATAACCAGCTCTGTGCTGCAGTCATGGTGCTCAAGCTGTGACACTGATTAACTGGTGGCTGTTCTTCTAAATCTAGCAGCCCAGCCTCCACATGGAAAAAATTAATCATTTTTCCATCTTCTTGAGGATACACCGCCTGATTTGGTTTTGTGAAAATGTCCTTCAGAGAGGGCCTACTGTGCTTCCCTTATTTTCATTCATATATATATATATATATATTAGGGGCGCAACGATATTCGTATCGATATTTTTATTTTATCAACTTTCCTTCTGACGATGCTGTCTGTGTTGAGCGCTCAATGGATCTGCGCTCCACAGTGCAGCCTAGGCGGAGTAGGCAGATTCA